>NW_027203826.1:19833978-20426478 GCF_024711535.1 Dipodomys merriami
ATAGTATCTGTTTCATATGGTAATTTGTGGGTTAAGTGAATGAATACATGTAAAAACCTTAGGATCATGACTAGCAAGAGTAAGTAGTCAGGTTGCTTTTCATCACTCTTAATCATTCCAAAGGAACTAGGCCATGGGCTGGGGGAAATGGTGCCACCACATGGTCATATGAATAACCACCAAACGAGTAAGATGCTCACCTGAGCCCAGGCGTGTGATGAGAGCATTGGTCTGAGCTGTGGAGAGTCCAACAGCCTTGCTAACGGGTTAGGTTATATTCTGAACAAATGAGGAGTAACTCAAAGGTTTCCGTTTTGCAGTGGAGTGTTCTTAGGGTCTTATCTTGTATTTAGTGAGCTGAGAACCCAAGTTGCTTCTCAGAGTTACACAGAAGAAGCTGGAGCCGGTTCTGAGGGCCAGATCCAAGAAAAGGGACAAGAACTACTAATAACTATAGAGAAAGGGAGTGGGGAAGGTAGGGAGGGAAGGGATAGTAGGAGAAAAACAAAGGAGGGAGTAACAGTGCCCGACAAGACGTGTACTCATTACCTTACCAATGCAACTGCAACCTCTCTTTACAAGAAAATAAAAATTAAAAAAAAAGTAATTACAGGGAGAAAAGTCTTCTTAGCCTGGCCCTGGGACTTCGACTCTAGGCGTCCAAATTGTATCACTCAAGAGTTCTGAGTTCTCAGACAAGATCTGTAACCTTCTAGACCTCAGTTTCCTCGTCTGGGAAACGGGGCTTGGTGTGAAGACTGAATCCAGTGGTGGATATTAAGTGCTTGGCTTAATAAAGAATCCTAGCTGCCACTGCTGAGGCTCAACTGTCCAGGAGAGGCTGAGTGACCCAGAAGGGAGGACAGAGAAGCTGGGGGCTCACCATGTCTAGGTGAATTTTGTCTGTGCTTACTAATAATCCATGCTATAACATCTTGTAGTGGGACAGTGAATGGGGTGTGGCTGGCCATGCATAGAGAATGGGGACATTTGGGTCTCTGGAAAATTCTATTCTCCACTATAAACTAGTAAAGTGGCTTTCTGGTTTGTTCTAATTTGTGTTACTTTTCTGGTTTCCTTAGCCTAAAGTGCCTATTCATCTCTGAGAGAACAGTTACCTGATCATACCAAGATCTACCTATTTTAGGCTTCCCATCTAAGCCAGGATGACAGATACACGCCACTGGGGCCAGCTTATCTGTTAAGAAGGGTCTCACAAACTTTTCTGCCCAGCAAGCCTCAAATTACAACTCTCCCAACCTCAGCCTCCAAAGTAGCTAGGATTATAGGCATGAGTCCCCACACCCAATTTATAATAGGTTCTTCATTCTTCTGCTTAGACATTTGACCCCTTTAGGTTTGTTCTGTTCTCAGCTTGAGCATGTCCCTTTTCAGCTCTCCAAGGTGTACCTCAAATCCCAAACTGTCACCTTACCCACGAGCCCATCTGACATGGACCAATCTTGACTTCCACTTCTGGCCGTCAGTTACTAAGCCTGTAGCTACATGAGTCCTTTTTCTGTTCTTCCTGTTCCTCTTTAAGCCTTTTCACGGCTGTTCTTTCTGCCTTGAACATTTTCCCCTCAGATCTGCTCATGACTGGCTTCTCATCACTCAGGGCTCAGCTCTAGTGTTACAGTCTCTTAAAGGCCTCTGCTACCCTCTTGTATGAGGGCTGCCTTTTCTGTTGTCTGTTTTACATCCTCTCTTTTGGTCTCCACTGATCTTACGACTCTCCCATTTACTCTGTGGCTTGCTCACCCACTGTTTCATCATGCTAGAATATAAGCTCTTAGAAAGGAGGCCTTGATGAATGATTTTGTGTTGTGATCCACTGTAGCATAGAAGGGTGCCGGGAAATAGGTGCTATTTATGGAAGGAATGAATGAACCTGGCTCAGGAGGGATATTACCTAATGATGTCTTTTACTTAGCAACACCTATGTTTTATTTATTTTTTTCTCCACACCCCATAAGTCATGCAAGGAAGGGCATGAACTGTCCTCCTGGGAAATGAAAGCACCTTCTGCTAATGAACGAGTTCAAGAACAATGCCATCTCCTCTTGTGCTCTTAGGGCCGGGGAAATTGCTCCATTTGGGGGTTGTTTGACATATGGCTGTGCCTAAAGTGTCAAGGGGAGAGAAAGAGAAGGGCTGAAGAACACATGGAAGGGCATTGGTGCAATGCTGCGACAGGTCAGCAATTATTTCTCTTAAACCTTGTTGTATTTACCAACTCAGAATTTTGCAAAGAAAGCCAGCAGCTTAGGATACCTTTACACGCTGGCAGGCATTGCTGGCTGTGAAATCAGTACCGCTGCCTCCCTTCCTCCTTACCCATCAAACTACCTTCAGAAGTTGATAATTCTGGATAATTGCTTTCTAAGTGTCCTATAACACTGGAGGAAGGCATGTGGTTCCCAAATGGGCAGAGGACACAGGAGGGGAAGTTTGCCAAAGAGTATGTACTTTTTTGTACTACTTGGGATCCCTGGGCCTTGTGCTTGTGAAGCAAGCCCTCTACCACTCAGCTAAAACCCAAGCTCTGCCAAGGTCTTAAAAATTTTACTTGTTTACTGTTAGCTTACATTTTATATAGAGGGGTATTTTATTGTTACATTTCCATGCATGTTTATAATACATTCTGAATAATTTCACCCTCTCTGTCATTTTTCTTTCTCCTTTCCCATAAGATTTTTTTTTTTTTTGTCGGTCATGGGGCTTGAACTCTGGGCCTGGGCGCTGTCCCTCAGCTCTTCAGTTCACTAGTGCTCTACCACTTAGTCACAGTGTCACTTCTGGTTTTCTGGTGTTTAATTGGAGATAAGAGTCTCACAGACTTTCCTGCCCAGGCTGGCTTCAAAATGAGACCCTCAGATCTCAGCCTCCTGAGTAGCTAAGATTACAGGCATGAGCCACTGGTGCCTAACTTCCCAAAACATTTTTTTTTTTTGCCAGTCTTGGGGCTTGAACTCAGGGCCCAGGCACTGTCCCTAAGCTTCTTTTGCTCAAGGCTAGCATTCTGCCACTTGAGCCACAGCACCACTTCTGTTTTTTTTGTTTTTTTTTTCTGTGTATGTGGTACTGAGGAATTGAACCCAGGGCTTCATGCATGCTAGGCAAGCACTCTACCACTAAGCCACCTTCCCAGACAATGAGTTTATTTTTTTAACTTTTTGTATTGGTACCAGGGTTTAAACTCAGGGCTTGGGTACTATCCCTTAACTTCTTTGTGCAAGGTTACTACTCTTCCACTTGAGCCGTACTTATACTTGAGCTCCACTTACAGATAGTAAGATAATCCCAGGTCTTTACAAAGGTAGTACAAGGCTGATATCATCCAGGAGCCCAGGAACCATGGTCTGATCTTATTACACATGATACTGCAATGTATGTGGGGGCTTGTGGAAAGGAGGGACAGGAAAACAATCAATGTTAAATAATCTTGAACTTGGGATGGAACAGAGGAGCCAGTGGGCACCCAATTAGGCTCTGCTGTGGAATCTCCATCTCAGCACATTGGAACATTCTCTTCATTTCTCCCATCAGAATGCAGGGGTTTTGTGGTCTGGGCTGAAGCTACAAACCAATAAGACCTCCCAGTTCAAATCTGGAGGCAATATAGGGGAAAGGCCGACAGAACACTGGAACACTAGCACTCCCTTGATCATGCATAAGATGAGCAGGGCAGAAAGGTTTGGATCAAGCACCAGGAGCAGTGAGTCTTCAAGGAAGAGTCTCTGCAGCCCAGGCCTGGGAGGTCCATGGACAGGGAGGGTGCTGGGAACATTCATCTACTATCTGTCATTCCTGGGAAGCCTGTGTTGTGCTTGGCAGCAACACCCATCACCTTGACAAGAGGAGGCGAACTCCAACAATGCCAGCTTTGTTATCCCCCAAAGAAGTCCTCCTCATCCCACTCCCTTGCAATAGCCTGGCCCTTTCCCAATGACTTGGCATTTCCTCCAGACCAACAATACTCACTAAAACTCACTAGCCAAGATGGCAAAGGATGATAGTCTTCAACGATCTGTTGGCAGAACAGGATGTATATGAATCAACAGTTCGGGAAGGAAGAAATGGAGCTGGGTGAGAGTCATGCGCAGGCAGGATGAGTATATGATGGAGTCCACCTGAAACTTTTTTTTTTTAAACTTCAGCTGGCTTATTCCAGGCATGCGGGGTTTCCACTTGAGGGCCATCCTCTAGGGGGGGTTTTATGATCCTCTTGGTCTGGTTCTGGTGACTTCAGTAAAATGCTATCTCAGAATGACACAGACTCTGAGAGCAAGGTGTATTTGTTTAGAGTCTATCAGACTCAGCATTGCCTCCATACTGGAAAGGAAATATGGTCCTACTGGATTTAATGTGCTCCTTCAGGAGAGAGCGAGGGGGAGGGAAGGGGATGGTTAGGAAAGGTAATCTTGCAGCTTCCTGTGTCACTTGAGCATGGAACCTGGTCCAGGTACTCTTCCTGACCAAGATTCCTATGGCCTAGGCCGGGCTTAACTCCATGAGGGAATAGTCTGTTCTTAGTCCAGGCTCAGTGCTGTGACTTGCTCTGGGCATGTCCCAAGGAAGAGGGGCAAGGAGGTCTGGCACCACAGCCCTAGTGGGCATCTTGTCCACAGTGGTTGCGGGGTAGATCTGCCATGGGGGGCAGAGGCACTGCGAGGCACTGTGCCTAGCACAGTCTCTAGCTGTAAGTAAACATTGTGCAACTTAAGCCAGGAGTAGTGTTGTATGTGTTGCGTGACCTTGAATCATGCACTGCTTTCCCCTGGTAGACGTGCATCTGCCTATTTGACCTTATCTGCATACTGCTCCACCCAGTGAGAAAGAGAAAAATATCCCCATGCCTTATGCTCTTTCTAGACATACAGCACTTCCAATTCTGAGCTTCTCTGGGATGTTGTAAGGCCCTGGCTTGCTTCTCCGCAGCAAACGCCACAATTGTTCTCCCCATTCTTGTCTCTTACTTTCTCCTCTGCCAGCCTCCCATTCTACCCATTTCATGTATTTTTAATTCAAGGTTACAGTAACTTGATCCGCCCCCCCCCCTCCTGCCCCCAGTCTTGATCATTACTTTTTTTTTTTGGTCCGGTCATGGGGCCTGAACTCTGGGCTTGGGCACTGTCCCTCAGCTCTTCAGCTCAAGGCTAGTGCTTTACCACTTGAGCCACAGCGCCACCTCCGGCTTTCTTCTTTTTGCTTATGTGGTGCTGAGGAATCGAACCCAGGGCCTCAGGCATGCAAGGCACGCGCTCTACCACTGAGCCACCTTCCTAGCCCTTGATCATTACTTTTTTGTCCTTAGCCACAGTCATAGCATCTGGAACATAGACTTGAAAATGTCTGTTTTATGAGTTGAGGATTTTCGTGTATCTGCTGCTATTTGGGCTCAGTGGTTTTCTGAGATTTCCTTAACGTGGTAAGGGCTTTGGTGTAGCAGATGTTGCCATCTTGAGGCAAGTGGAATTTAGGTGAGAGGAGAGGGGTTACTTCTAGTTTGTTGGACAGATTTCAATGACACGTGGTTTTCTTGTTCTGTCCATCAGCTGTTTTCTCCTCCAAGCTTTTATTTCCAGAACTAAATTCTACCCTCCACCACCTAGTCAGTTCGCTGCTCTTCCTTGTGGCCCACTTGTATGTGACTTTACAAGTCATTTTTCCAGTACAAATAAAACGAGTCATTTGGAGTAATAGTATTTGTCATGATTTTAGAAGCCCATCAATGTTTGAAACAATCATATAAACTGCGTGTGGCGGTAATCCCAGTCACTCAGAACCGAGGCAGGACTGAATGAGCCCAGGGGCCAGGCTGGGCTGCCCAGGTATATCCCAAACAAAGCCCAATTATAACTGATCAGTGAATTCTTTTCGGATCCAGTCCTACTATTAAATTCCCTAGCTGTCTGTATGTTGCAAAGGCAACTCATTAGTTTGTCATGCAATGGTTTTCAAATTATTTGTTGTTAACTCTTTCCTTAGAATTCAAGATTATGAGGCCAAGAACCATTCCTGCAAACTTTATTATCCATCTCTCCACCACTCAGCACATTAAGACCAAAAAAGTTGTCTTAATTCAACTATTAGTGGAGTTAGTGATGACATGTCAAAGCACAGGTTGCTCAGCTTAATGTGGTTTTTATTTTGTTATGCTGGGGTTTTATTCAATCAGGACTGAACCCAAGGCATAGTACATGGTAGTCAAGTGCTCTACCACTCAAGCCATGGCCCCCTACCTTTTTCAATTTTAATTTTTTTGATGCTGGACCTTGGGCTTGAACTCAGGACCTGGGAGCTGTCCCTGAGCTCTTTTGGCTCTTTGTGTGTGCTTACTTGGAGTCTCACAGACTTTCCAGGCTGGCTTTGAACCATAACCCTCTTATCTCAGCCTCCTGAGTAGGTAGGATTACAGGCCTGGGCCACTGGCACCCAGTTGCATTTATTTTTTGGTTGGTTGTGGGGCTTGAATTTAGGGCCTAGCTGCTGTCCTTGAGCTCTTTCACTCAAGGCCAGTACTCTACCACTGTGAGCTCATGGATTTCCCTGCCTAGGCTGGCTTCGAACCACGATCCTTGGATCTCAGCCTCCTGAGTAGCTGCGATTACAGGCTAAATTATGTTGATAGCACTTGAATGTAGGAGTAAACACTCCTTGTGTACAACTTAGCTTACTCTCCTGCCAAGACTAAGTGCCCTTCAATCAAATAAGAAATTGGAATTAACTGAACTTTCTGAGAATTCCTTTCCTGAACTTGGCTTATGAGAGGAAGAATGGGCACCGGACATGAAATTAATTTATAAATCATTTATTTACAGATTTTTATCTTAAAGTACATTTTAGTTAACAAATCTATTTACACAGGTGTACATGGGAATTCATCCCAGTTATTTTACAGCTCATACTTACAAACCACACCCTTAGTCTCCTGTGCAGAGCTGCACTGGATGTGACTATTGGCTGGAAACGGCCTGACGGCCAGGCTATTTACACATACACAGTAAACGGGTTTATTTTTCATGTCTGCACAGTACAGTACACACGAGGAGGCGGAGCCCCCCAGGTAATGCTTTGCAATGTGTTTACCAAGAAGGCTTTGCAAAGTCCAGAAGGAAAAGCTATTAAATATAGGTTAATTAAAATGACAGTACCTCCTTTACATCAGTTTACATTTTTCTTCACATTTTTTAAAATACAAAGATATTTTATTGAATTGCTGCACAACCAGTTTAAGATGATTTGTAAACATGTAAATTCCTACAATTTGCATTAAACATCATTGTAGTTTCTACCACTTGCTCTTTGAATTAATGTTTTATTCACTAGTATTCTTAAGGTAGTAAAAGGAAGATGTAAGTTTGAATTTCTTGCAGAAAAGTTATGAGTCTCTAATGCTGTGCTACAGAAATTCTTTTGCGAGTACACACTTTATTCAAGTATTGCAAAAAGCTAAGGCCACTTTTTTTTCAAGACAAGAAAGTGAACAAAATTGTTTTTATCAATAGGCCACAACACTCTTTATGAGCAATAAAATCTCTTGAAAGATAATTTCTCAGAGACCTGTAGTCACAGAAGGAATTTTCTTTTCTTTTAGGTAAAAGAAAAACAAATTACCTTCCTTATTAACTACTTTTGAGCTCTTCCCACTTTTCCCTACAGTAAAAATTCCTGTTTAGACCTGAAAAGGGAATCTATACCCTGTACTTATTTAACCCAGAGTTAACTGCCCTGGATAGCACAAATTATTTTGGACTCAGAAATAAATCTGAAGCCTACAAGTTGGTTTACGACTAAATTCTGATAGTGCTATTCTAAAAGATATTACTGCTGATGTAAAGATCTTTTTTCTTAGAGGATTATGAAGAAAGACTGAAAGAGGATGGGTTTAGGGAAAAAAGGGAGTAAAGATTAGAAAGAGGGAATATTTAGGTTCTTGGTTAAGAGGCAGAGTTTGATTCAAAAGATCCCAATAGGGAATGAGTGGTTAGGTTTCAGTATTTATCATTCCTACTCCTCACTAGAAATCCATCTCAATTAGATCCAAATACTTAAAATAGTAAGAAACCTGTTAGATTCAATACCGGTTTTTGTTTTTGTTTTCACTACCAAACTATGGATAACAATTTCTGGTGAAGAATAAAATTAATCCATTCCTGCCTCTCAATGGAACCCAGGATGCTCGAATGATAAAGACAGCTGTAACAGGCTAGGACTGCTGCCACCACATTTCTGGCAGCAAGTCTTACCAGATTGCTGATTCCACACCTATCAGTAGATTTTCCTTTTCTGGAATCATAATGTTATATAAACAGTAAGATAAACTATCTTATTAAAAACTGATTTTAGTTCCAAACAATGAAGATGTAGAAAAACAACCTATATTCCTATTATACTATTTTGATACTCATTTATAAAAAATTTATAGCAGCTGTAAAGTTTCAGAATCATAAGGACAATGTGATCTTACAAACAGCCAAAGGATGTAGACAACATATTTTCTGTCTTTCAAATATGAACTGAAAAGAAACATCTTTGCTTTTCCTTGGCCACATGAAAAGAATATTTCCACACTACTAGTTAATAACCCCAAGAAACCTTTGCTTCTTCTAGTCAACCTGCTCATTATGGCTACAAGACTATAGCTCAACATCAATGGCTCGGAAGAGATACTGGTAACACATCAATCTGAGCATTTCCCGAGACCAATCACAACATTTCAGTGCTTTCCTTATTTGTCAAGAGCTATTCACACCAGTCATTGTGCAAAATGCAAATAGTCCAATGATTATTTCAGTAAGTTTCTTATAATGACAGGATGAAGCTGAAAAGAATGGAAGTGTGCATAGTGAGACATTTCAGACGCAAAGGCAAGTTTGGAAGGAAGATGCAGAAATGGACAAATGTGCACAATTAAAGATTTTACCATCTTTGGGGTTTTTCTAACATATTTTGAAGCTATAACATTCCAGAACATTTATAAGTATGAATCCAGTGGATGTTTTAGATCATGCTTCTAATCAAGACCTTCAAGATTAAGGCATTTACATTCACGCCTAAGATTATCCACATTCTTCTGGATTACTTGAAGAGGGACTGGACTGGGAGGAGAAGCCAGTCAGGAAGGCAGGTACTGAGGTCCACGAGAGCATCTGCTGTGCTCTAATGTAGCAGCTGGAGTCTAAAGATTTTTTTCAGATACAGGTAAGAGTTGTGAGAAGCAATGCTGCAGAGAGGCGGGAGTACACTTTATCGTGTCTTTCTATCATTTCCTCCTGCTTTTGCGACTGCAGGTCATGCTGGAAACTCATGTTCTTTCACTCACTGAATTGAACTGACTTCTTTGATGTGTATGGGTTGGTTAAAACCACTGTTTTCCTGTGCAAAGACTAGGAACCATAAAAGCTTCAAGACGGAGGTTTAACTATTACAAGAACTTTTCACTTCTGAACAGGGACACACATTTTCAATTTAATAATTTACCTGAAAATAAATTAAAAAATGTTCCAAGCACAAAACAAGCACACAAACTCTAGACAATGTCTTTTATGTCTTTGGTGCACACACTCATTTCCTAAATCATTCAAGTAACAGCATCTCTGACTTCTTGGGGAGAAATGGGAGTTGAAGGTTTGAAGGCCAAAATGAATGATTTCCACTTTTGCCATGCCTGGATGCCTGAGATGGTCCTGAGTATCTGTGATTCTGAGAGCAGCTGGTAGAGGTTCAGGACGAGTAAGAAAAGAGCAGGGGTGAGAATGGGAAGAGGAGGCAGCCCTGCAGCAGTCCTGGAGCCTAAACCTCAGTGGGGGGCATTCTCTGATCTCATGCCCAGAGAGAAAACTGAACACAATGCCAAGAGTCACAGTTCTTTACATTCTGCTCAGAAACAAGGCTACTTGATAGCCCATTTGGTGCTGCTTAACTGTGATAATAAAGAAAATGGGCTTCCAAAAGAAATGAGCTAAACTCTAGAACAGGAAATAGGCAGATAAATCTTGAATTTGCCTAGTTTAGAAGTAGTTAGGGTTTAATACTGTTTAGAGACTATACTGTCCATTTATGACTTTTGTGGTAGAGACCATGAATACACTTCAAACAGTTAATGATGAATTTATCGACATACCCTCTCCTGACTTCATACTCGAGGAAACAATACCTACCCTTGTCTATGCTCAAAGGTAAGTCTGGTAATCCCAGCCCTCACCTGAGATCTAGTAGCATGGTAACATGAGGTTTAGGATGAACATCAGGAGTGTTACCCTGCCCACTGAGAACACCCAACAATCCAGTGGTCACTCTGTAAAGACAAGGCTGAAATACTGCATTGTCCCATGAATTCCACACAAGCAGTCCATAAGAACAGGTACAAAGTCCAGAAGACTCTTGCTATCATGGAGATGGGGTGTGTATCAGAAGGCAGAAAGGCCCAGGACTCATATTAGCACTCAGTGTTTATTTGCAAGATGTCACACAAGTAGCATTCTCCCCTGTTTTTCACTGATCTGATTCAGAGTATCAATAGTGTCTTTGATCAAGTTCTCAAAGATCCCATCAGCCAGCTGCATCTTCACACACAACTCGTCCTCATCATAGTTCACCCATTGTGCCTCCTCCTCATGGAGCTCCTGTACCTAGAATTTAGAAGGCAAGAAGGTTAGACAATGCTATCACACAAGAGCTAGAAAATTAACTCAAATTTGCTGACTTTGTAGTCCTACTATGGGATATGGCCCAAGAAGGAAAATCTTTTAAAGTTGCAAAGTGTTTGGAGAAGCCCAATTGCTGAAGGAAATAAAAATAGCTGCAAAACTGTATTTCAATGTGAGGATATTCCAGTATTTTATAGATATTAAGGATTTTAGGTATGTTGTCTATGACAACAAAAAGACATAACACCTTTTATGTTGTGTATAATAACAAATATATATACATATATAAACCACAAAATATTAAATACGTGGACTTACACTTATAAAATGCACATATCCAAAGACAAAATTGGATATGATTCTGGAGTATTATAAACGAGTAAGAAAACAAAAACACTGGGAGTGGTGGCCTAGGTCTACAATACTGTCACTTCTGAGGCTGAGGCAGTAAGAATAAGTTGGAAGCCAGTCAGGCTCATATGATTTTACTTTTTAGTTTTACTATAAGAAAGCTCAAAAAAGAAAAGGAAAAAAGAAAAGAAAAAAGTTCAAAGCCTGGGCTGGAGGTGAGGCTCAGCAGTATGGTGCCAGGCTAGTAAGTAAAAAGGTCTTGTGCTCATAGTTCAAAACCTCCTTGCTTCGATAACAGAAAACTCATTCTCTGCCTATCTACCTCTATTTTCTTTGTCTTGTCTTTAGAGTCTGTTATACATAAATCCTTATATGTTATGTGTAGAAGGCATAGCAACTAATTCAATGCAATTTAAAGTTCAGGCTAATGGTAACTTTTTCTCAAATAGGGTAGTAGGCTGGTAGAAATGTAGCAAACAGAATGTGGCCTTTAGTTCAACAGAAGATGCCAGGGTCTTTTCACTATCTTTATCAATAAGATGAGTAAACAGAGACCAGCCAGACAGATTTGTACCTTTCTGATTCAAGGACAGCGACCAACCCAGAAGTTTCTGCCTGAATACTCAGGAGGCTTTTCTCTGTTCTCTCATTGTTTTGTTACAGCAAAACATTTTTTCATTATAATAGTTATCATACCAAACTATACTCTCTATGCATTCTTCTTCTGCTAGGCTGTGAGGTCCTACAGCATTATTTATTAGTAGTTACCCAGTGACTGGGAGAGTGCAAATAGAAGATAGTATATAAATACCTAGAATATGAGTGAATTCTGAAAGGATGTTGGCTCTGTCCAGTTCATGGTTTTTAACAATCAGCTAAACAGAGACAGTTGTATCTATTTTAGAGATGATACAAAAAACTAGAAATATAACGACTGTTTATAAACAAAGAACTAAAAAACTGTGGTGTTATCTTGGAACGATGGGCCAAATTCGGCAAGATGTAGAATAAAATAAGGTTTCATGATAGGGCTTAAACTCCGCGGCGCCCCACCCCCCACCCCCGTCCCAATGAAAAGGTGTGATTCTGGTCTTAAGGCTTCCCTAAATTCCTGCGACTACTATAAGTATGATATACTAAAAAGAAACAAAAGAAATGTGATCATAAACTGCACCAGTCAAAGCATATTATGATTATATATATATATGTATATATATATATATATATATATGACTGAACTAAATATATGAAATTAAATGTGCAGTTCTGAGCACTGTACTTAGAGGGACAAAGAGATTGAGTTGATGTTGAAGAGACTCAAAACCACATCAGATATGAGGAGATAATGTCAGATGAAACGTAGTTGGCTTTAAAAGGACATAGGGAAAAATTAAAATTTTTATGTTACTCCCCAGAGTTGTGAAAGCACACTGTAATCAATTATAGTTTTAGAACACATACAACATATATACATACATCAGCAGCACATCAATGTCCAAACAATACATTATCCAAAATTCAAATTAAGAAAACAATCCCATTATACTTGTTGTATCCCAAATACTTTAAATTTAACCGAAGAAAGGCTTGTACATGGAAAACTATAAAGCACTTATAAAGAAACATTAAAGAAAACATAAATAAATGGAAAGATATTTAATGTTCAAAGACTGGAAGAATATTGTGAAAATGTCCATAGTGTGTAAAAGAATCCACAGATTCAGTGTCATAACTTTAAAAGAAGTCATTTTCCCCCACATAAATAGAAGCAATGATTCTTACATTCTTATAAGACCTCAAATAGCCAGGAGTCTTGAGCACAAAACCCCAAACAAACAAAAAACAGACATGGAGCATTGTATTACCTGACTTTAAAATATAAAGCAATAAAGCAATTGCAATAAAAATAGCATGGTACTAGAATAAAAACAGACACAATGACCAGTGGAATAGAATAAAAACCCAGAAATAAATACTCCCTTTTTTCCCTTTCCCTCCCTCCCTCCCTCCCTCCCTCCCTCCCTCCCTCCCTCCCTCCCTCCCTCCCTTTCTCCCTCCCTTCCTTCCTTCCTTTTCTGTTTTCAGGTTCTGGGAACTGATGGGCAACTGCTTTTTGACAAAACTACCAAGAACACACATGGGGAAAGGATATATCGTCTCTTCAATTAATTCTATGCTTCCATTAGAAAGAATGACATTGCCCCATTTGTAATAAAATGGAAAGACTTGGGAAAAAATTTAATAAGCAAAGTAAGCTAGACCCCAAGAAACAGGCTGCATGGACTCCCTCCTTTGTAAAAACTAGAATATGTCTAGCAGAGAATCATAATAGCTCAATAGCTATGTGCATATGACCATATAAAATGATGCTTATGAATTGAACTCCAAGAAATGGAAACAAGAGGTTTTTGTTTAGCATACTGTTTGCAGATATTTCTTTTTTCTTTCCCCCGACCTTTGGTTTATTCCCTGTGGTCACTGTTTTTGACCCCTGTACCCCTTCTATAAGATTATCTGATTTGGGGAAGGGAAAGGGAATCACAGAAATGGGAAGGGTAAAGCAATGCAACAATGATACTCATTAGACACTATGTTGGAAATAAATATTACAACTTGGGGAGGAGGAAATGGGAGAAAACGAGGGAAGGGATAACACTGTTCAAAAAGAAATGTACTCATTACCTTACTTATGTAACTGTAACCCTTCTATACATCACTTACAATAAAAACGAAGAGTCTGGGTAAAATTGGTTGTTTACATGCAAAAAAATGAAATTGGAGCCTTATGTCATGCTCTATATGAAAATAAACTAAAAATGGATTAAAGATTTAAATATAATCTGAAACTACTAGAAGAAAATCGAGCTGAGAAAAAACTCCATGACACAGGTCTGGCAAAGATTTTTTGGATATGACTCCAAAATACAAAGCAAAAATAAACAAATGGGATTGCAGCAAAGTAAAAACTGCACAGCAAAGGGAACGATTAAGAAAACAGAGACGAAACACAGGCTGGGAGACAAAATATTTCCCAACCAAAAGGGATCCTGCTTTAACATTAAACTACAGTCTGATGTTAGACAATACAATTAAAATGGTTTTGTAGGATACACTAACCAGGATATGATCTACGCGGTCCCTTTTCTTTCTTCCAAATTTCATCATTTTCTGCCAATCTGTTTTGTGGTTTGGCTCCTTTCTAAGACTGAACAATTTGAGTACTTCAGTTGCAATGAAGTTCTGTTGAAATAAGAAGAATGAATACACAAACTTCCTGAGACGTACATGTTTACAATGCAATAAACAGATTTATGCTAGCAATAAAATATTTACATGCACATTAAAATTTGATGAAAGATCATGGAAATTTCATGCACTTTGTTTTATTTAGCAGTTTGAGAGGAAAAGCATCCCAAGTGCTCAATTATTTTATTTACTTACAGAATTTTTGTTTTCATACACATTAAAAAAAAGTAAAACCCCTGGGGCTGGGAAGGTGGCTTAATGGCAGAGTGCTTGCCTTCCATGCATGAGGCCCTGGGTTCAATTCCTCAGCACCACGTAAGCAGAAAAAGCCAGAAGTGGGGCTGTGGCTCTAGTGGTACAGCACTAGCCTTGAGCTGAAGAGCTGAGGGATAGCGCCCAGGCCCAGAGTTCAAGCCCCATAACCAACCGACCAAAAATAAAAAAAGTAAAACCCATTAACAAATCTGAAAAGGAAAATCACTTTCAGAGTTCTCTATATTGAAGAATTTATATCAGCTAACCTTAAGCTGGCAAAACTACTAAAGACAACATAAACCTCTGAACCAGAAAAATCCCATGTCATACAATCCCATTCAATTCTATGTCATGTGAGAAATGTATATTCCTTTGTCTAGGAGAATTTATTTTGAAATATCAAGACCTGAATATGTTATATTAAAAAAATTAATGAAAATTTCAGAATGAGAAACATTGTAATCTATCACCCTTAAAGGCAGTCTGAGTACTGCTGTATGTTAAGTATCTAGTATTTTATTCATTACTAATACAACTTGTTTTGTTACTCTTAAAGGTACTTCCATTAAGAAAACAATGTTCAGTTGGGAATGTGGCTCAGTGGTAGAGTGCTTGCCTTGCTGCATGAAGCGCTGCGTTCGATTCCTCAGTACCACATAAACAAAAAAACTGGAAGTGGCGCTGTGGCTCAAGTGGTAGAGCACTGGCCTTGAGCAAATGAAGCTCATGGACAGTGCCCAGATCCTGAATTCAAGCCCCAGGACTGGCCAAAAAAAAAAAGAAAGAAAGAAAACGTTCTTGGCCAAATGTTGGTGGCTCCTCTAGACATCAGGAGGATCACTTTGAAACCAGCCTGGGGACAAAGTTCCTGAGACCTCATCTCAACCAACAATTGGATGCAGTAATGTGTGCCTGTCATCCCAGCTACATAAAAGGGTAAGAACAGGAAGATCATGGTTCCAGGCCAGCCTAGGCAAAAAAGTTTTTGAGGACACTGTCAACAGAAAACTCTGTGTATGGTGGCACACACCAGTGGTAATTGTAAGAAGATTGCAGTCCTGGAAGTCCTCAACCAAAAGTGAGAACCTATCTCAAAACAACCAGAGCAAAAAGAGTTGGAGGCTGGCTTAAGAAACAGAGGACCTGCTTAGCAAGAACAAAGCCCTGAGTTCAAGTCCCAGTATCACCAAAAGTAAACAGACAAATAAAACAATACAAGACAACCAGTGTTCCAGAATCAACTGAGAAGATTCTCAAACTACCATTGTGTTTCAGATTCTACCACTCCTGGTCTATAGAAGGCACACAACTGCATTCAAAGACTGTGGAGGGATGGAAGGAACAGAATATGCAGGTGTTTTCAAAATAAACTTTTTTTTTTTGGTTCCGGTCATGGGGCCTGAACTCTGGGCCTGGGCGCTGTCCCTCAGCTCTTCAGCTCAAGGCTAGCGCTCTACCACTTGAACCACAGTGCCACTTCCTGCTTTTTTCTTTTTGCATATGTGATACTGAGGAATCGAACCCAGGGCCTCATGCATGCAAGGCAAGCGCTCTACCATTGAGCCACTTTCCCAGCCCCAAAATAAACTTTTTTAAACCAGAGACTGGCAAACTTTTTTGTAGAGGATCAGCTTATAAATATTTCATGTTTTGTGGGTCAACTGGTCATTGTTGTAACTATTCTACTTTAGTAGCAGGAAAGCAACCATAGATAATACATTAATAAGTGGGTATGGCTGTGGTCTAACAAAATATTATTTATAAAAAATATGATGAATTGGATTTGGCCAATGGACCATAGCTGGCCAATCCCCGAGGGTAAGCACATATACGTCATAACTAACTACTGGTGTTGTCAGCATAATTTTAAAAAAAGCTTTCTATGATCAAACAACTTCTGGAAATGTCTAAAACTTTGCTTTCCAAGAATAGTCATGAGCCAGCTGCAGTAGCTCATGTATGTTATTCCAGTTACTCAGGAGACAAAGACTGGAAGGATCAAAGTTCCGGGTCAACTCAACAAGTAAGCTGGGTCTGGTGGTGAATACCTATAATACTAATTACCACACATGTATAAACAGGAGGATTACAGCCTCTAGCTAGACCTGAGAAAAATTAGAGGCCTTATTTGGAAAATAACTAAAGTAAAAAAGATAGGATAAGGCTCAAGTGGTAGAATGCTTGCCAGCTTTTCAGGGCCCTGGATTCAAAACCCAATAGGACTGAAGGGAGGGGGGGAGAGGAAGAATGGCTCTGGGAGCAGCTAATAGGCTTAAAAGCTTGTTACAAATGAAGAATTCCGGGTCCCATCCAAGACCTACAGAGTAAGCATCTTAATTTTAACAAGATCTCCATAAAATTTATATGCAAATCGAAGTTTGAGAAAGTACTGCTTTGGAAATAAAATTTATAGCTGGGTGTGGTGGTTCATGCCTATAATTCAAGCATTCTGGAGGCAAGGCCAAAGGAGGCCAGCCTATACTACATAGTAAGAGCTGTAAATAAACCAACCAACACATTTGCTGTGTTTAGGCAATATGAATAAGCAGACAGACTACCATGAACGTGACTTCAAGCTGTGCAATGCTTGTAGTTTCTAGGCTTTTAATCTTTTCAAAATCTTAACAAAATATTTTCATATTCGTATTTATAATCCTATAAATATTTTATAAATATAATATGTATGTATATATTTTTATGCATATAAAGGTATATATTTTCAGTTTTTTGTCAGTCATGGGGCTTGAACTCAGTGCTGGGTACTGACTGTCCCTGAGTTCTTTTTGTTTGGGGGGGGGTCTGGTCGTGGGGCCTGAACTCTGGGCCTGCGCACTGTCCCTCAGCTCTTCAGCTCAGGGCTAGCACTCTACCACTTGAGCCACAGTGCCACTTCCGGCTTTTTTCTTTTTGTTTATGTGGTGCTGAGGAATCGAACCTAGGGCCTTGAGCATGCAAGGCAAGCACTCTACCACTGAGCCACCTTCCCAGCCCCCCTGAGTTCTTTTTGTTCAAGGCTAGTGCTCTACCACTTTGAGCCTCAGTTCTTCTTCCAGTTTTTTGGTGTTTCATTGGAGATAAAGAGTCTCACAGACTTTCTTGTTCATGCTAGATTTGAACCACCATCCTCAGATCTCTCCTCCTGAGTAGCAAGGATTACAAGTGTGAGCCACTAGCACCCAAGCCGTGTGTGTGTGTGTGTGTGTGTGTGTGTGTGTGTGTGTGTGTGTGTGTGTGTGTGTGTGTGTGTGTGTGTGTGTGTGTGTGTGTGTGTGTGTGTGTGTGTGTGTGTGTGTGTGTGTGTGTGTGTGTGTGTGTGTGTGTGTGTGTGTGTGTGTGTGTGTCACATTACCAATATGAAATTTCCAAAGTCCAGAGCTAGCATGCTAAAAAGACATATGCAACATGTTTCATGTGTACTTGTAGAATATTATACCTGTCTCTGAGTTAAAACATAACAAAACCTCACCTAAAACACATTAAGCTGCAATAATTTATCATTTTTTTGTGTGTGCCAGTCCTGGGGCTTGAACTCAAGGGTCTGGGCCCTGTCTCTGAACTTTTATGCTTAAGACTAGCATGATTTACCACAACTCCACTTCCAGCTTTTTGTTCGTTAACTAGAGATAGAAGTCTTACCCAGGCTGGCTGAATAGCTAGGATTACAAGTGTGAGCCACTAGCGTTCAGCTGCAATAACTTATCTTGCTGAGTATTTTGTTGTTTTCCTTAAATATCATATACATGGTAGCTAGACATGAGTGTGAAGTGTACATAAACTTGAGATTCAGAGTTCCCTTTCACCTCATCTCTCTATTGTTCATGTGATCAATATATCAAGTACATACTTACTGAATACCCACTATGGGACAGACTCTGAGACCATAAAGGTGAATAATACAGAAGAGTACTTGCTTTTATGACATTTTTAGGTAGATGGAAATGAACCGGAAGTTAAAAAAATGATTGAAGATATGCAACTTACCTTGATTTCATCAAGGTTATTTGGATTTTTCACCCGTCGGAAGTAACTAGAGTTTATTCTACATGGCTTCATCCAGATAGGTTGATTCAAATTGGGGTCCTCAGCAAATATTTCCTCAAAAATCTCTTTTGTTAAATCAAAAACCGCCTTGATAAAAAAAATAAAATGGTTGAGAATCCGAATTTCAGAAAGTGGGCAAGCAGCTTACCAGGTAAAATCATCCTTTTATGTTACATACCTGTCTGTAGACTCTTTTACTAGTGCTTTCTATATCGAGACCTTTACTGGCACAGCCAAGCAGTTTTGTAGGAATACTGATGCTATGAAGGTCACGGCCTAATTCTTTCCATTTCCAAAGTTCTTCTGCTGCATTATGAACAAGAATTTCTACTTCCTCTGAAGTATGTGGGACTGCCAATAATGTCTCAGTTGGCTTTTGGGGTGCTCTTTTAGATTCTGCCATGAGAGGTACAATTGTTTCTTCAGCTTTATTTTTCTGAATCCGGTGAGAAGAACTCAAACCAAAATCTTCCTCAAACCAATCTTGATCATCTCCTAATGTGCTCAGGAACTCCCGGCTGATCTCTAGTTCAGCAAGTCTTTTAGCAAGCTCTTCCTGCCCACTGGCACCAAACACTGGGCTTTCCTATAGAAATAAAACCATTCAAATGGGGCTATTTAGTGATCACACATTACTCAACAGTTTTGTTGTTGTTGTTGTTGTTTAAGAAAAAGTATAGGTATTTATATATTAACCTATAAATAAGCAAAATTAAAACAATATGTGGGTAATAATAAGAAAAACTTATCCTGTTCTTACTATTCTGCTTACCAGAATAGGCCTATCATTCAATTTTTATAATAAAATGTTTATTGATTAGTTTTTTTCATTATTTTGTATCATCACTCCATTTTAGAATTGTCTCTGGGAAATGAAAGTTCTCACCTTTGGTGGTTAGCTGGCTCAAGTTACTCAAAATCATTACTTTGCTCAACTGTCTATGGGTAACCTAAGTAAGGTGATGGTCTGAGAATATGTCATAGTGGATATACTTGTTTTATCAGAACATCACAACTGGTGATCTCTTTAGGGCAGCTATGACTGGGCAGATAAACGAACAATTAAATTCACAGGCAAAAAAGAACTAGTTTGAGAATCACTGGGAACTTCCACAGAATGAAATTTTCAGTGAATCTAGAAAGGGGTCAAATCTGTGAACAGCAGACAAGGGTGTCAACCAATCACTTAAAAGTTTCAGTTCCCATAAACTTGACAGTGTTTATGACAACCTTACAGTGGCTACTCATGACATAACAGAGAACAATTACACTTAACATAGAAATATAGCTACAAGGTCTATAAAACCTAGCATACTGATCTTACCTAGTAACACATACATACATCCTACCTACCTACCTACCAGGAGTCATAGAACTAAAACGTAAAGGTAAGGTAAATACTTTGTTTTCTAGATGAAATACTTACAGGTCTCGTACACATATCAGGAGAGGAAATCTCTTCTTTTTCATCTTCTAATTCAGACCTTAAAAAGCAACTTGGAATACTGGATGATTGTTCCTCAAGATTTTGAGATGGGTCCTGGGGTAGTACTTTGTTTTGATCATCATCAAGGAACTCCTGATTGCTAAGTTGGATTTTCTCATTCCTAGTTTTCTTGATTTGTTGTAGTTGACTAACTGTATCCTTCACAAAGACTTTTAGTAAACAGTCTGTCAGTAAGCTGACTGTTTCTGTTTGTTGCTTTGACTTTTTTTCCTCACTCAGTGATGACCTCAGTTGGGATTCTAGTTGTTCTTTTTCTCTTGTTAAAAGATCCAGAAGTGGGGTAGAAGGCTTTTCCAAAACTTCAGAATACAGATTTTCTTCTTTTTCTGTAAGTTGCTGTGGTTTTATCAATTCTTCAGAAAAGGTATTGTCTAAAGTATCCTCTTCTGCAGCAATGGAGACCTTTTCTATGGCACTAGAAACAAGGTCTTTGTTTTCTTTTGAAGAAATCAGTGAATCTGCTGAGGATTGTTTGTGAACATGGGCTTCAATGATTCCAGAAATGTCCTGCACATTGTCTGTTTCTGTTTTAAGGCTTCTATCTCTGTCCACTGAGGCTTCTCCATCATACATACCAGGTAGAGATTTCTCACAAAAATACTCAACTGCATCTTTTTCACTATCTTTTAGAATTTCAACATATTTTTGTTCTTCATTATAAAAGTGATATTGTTCTTCTGAATAAGAGTCTTCATCTTCATTTATTTCTATATACTCATCAAAATTTTCAGCAATTCGAGATATTTTTTGAGGAGGAGCAAAAATACCATGCTTCTCTTTACACACAAAATACACAATGCCATCATATGTTCCATTGTTATTTCCTTCAGGTTTATCTAACTCCACTCCAGCCCAAAATCCTTTAGCAAAACTAGTTTCACCTTTGAATCGAAGAGTTCCTGGCTGAACATTGCCAATCAATACCCTATCACCAATGTGGAAATCAAGTAACTCATCTGCAACACGAACTGCAGCCAAGGAAAGAGATGCAGTAACTCCCTGTTCATGTTCCACATCACTGCGCTCCTTATTTTTCATCAGCTCAGTAGGAGACTTGAGTTCCAACAGCCTTTCAGAATGGACATTGCTGTGAATGGAAAGGCTCTTCTCACTTAAGCACTCACTGATTTCATCATCACTACCAAACCCAGTGGCTCTGCTCCTAGAGCTCCTACTTGACCCTGACTTATCTCTGCAAGTCAGAGAGTCCTTCCTAAGAGATAACAAAGCTGACACTGCAGGATCATCTTTATACAATTCAGCTGAAATTTCTTTCTTGAAAGAAGACACTTCAAAATCTTCAGAGTCTGACAATGCTTTAGGAACAAAGAGATGTTCTGACAAGGATGAGTTCCTTTCCTTTTCATTCTTTTGTTCAGGAGTGTCTTTTCCTGACTGGTTGTCTTGACTATGATCCTTATCTTTATCTGACTGTCTATCTTTCAAAATTTCTTCTTTCCTTTGAAGACTGTCAAAGGCTAATCTAACCAACTCATTTGGACCATTTACAGAATCTGAGAGATCTTTTCTGGAAAGAATTTCAGAAGAGTCTCCTGGTTTCATATCAAGCTTTAGTAGGACATCAGATTTCCCAGAATGTTTAGAATAGGTATCTTCAATTTCACTCTTCTCCAATTTTGTATATTCTTCTTGAATTTCTGATTTTTGAGCGGATTCTTCAACTGTAGCATCTGACATACCAAGAATTCTACTAGGGACACTTAATTCCTTGTGGAAAGGATGAGAAGGTGCATTTTCTAGAGAATCTCCAGATTCTGCGCGGGGACTCCTTGATGATGTATGAACTGAATATGAAGTCTGCAAATGTTCCTCTGTTAAATTGTCCAACTCAATCATTCTCTTTGCGTATGCAGACAAAGACTTTTCTGATACTGATCTGTCAGAACCTGACAATGAAACATCAAAGAAATTAAAAAATAACCCTATCAAAATTATTTAATCACAATCTTTCAATTCTAGGAGTCAAATTTAAATGAAGGCGAAACCACAGTGAAGATAAATATGACTATTTGGATACCATGTATTAAGTTTTTTCTTTTAAGAAAGTATACTGTACTGATAAAAACAGAACATTAAAAAATTTAACCTTTGGAATAATTTCTTCAGTGTTGTATTTATTTGTAAAGTGAATAAAAATGGAGTTAAGTTTATGGTCCCATTTTTTGTATGATCATTCATAAGTCATGGAAAAACAGAACTGCATGAAGAATTTTTAAATATATTCTTCAAATAGAAACTCAAGAGAGAGGGACCAAAATTTTTCTACTTATTTTTTTAAATGAGTAAATTTTTTCTGGAGATTTCAGCTAATTCTGGAGTGTAAGAAGAAATAACTCATTAACTATTTCTGCAAGTCTAACACTTTAAAAGCTGAGACCGCAAATTAGGAAGCATAATATAATGTACTGCTAAATCAAGAATTAAGTTTTGAATTATAATCTCTAAGTAGGCTTTTGTGTTTCAGTTTTATTTGCTCATTGAATTACATCTTACTTTTAATAGTTCCTATTTCTGAATTTAATAAAAAGTACATATAATCTTGTATCATATAATCAGATATAAAACCTGGCTAAGGAAGAATTCAGAGATACACTAAGCCATTTAGTTTTTTATCATAAATTTAGAACAATAAAGACACTAAAAAAAAAGGAACTGGGTTGAGTACTATAACTTGAGAGGCTGAGATGGGAAAATCATCTGAATCTAGGGGTCTGAGACCAGACTGGGCAACATAATAAGACCCCATCAAAGAAATAAAGTAAAACAAACATGACTTGAAATGTTAACTAAGAGATTTATTTTTCCAATTAAAAAGTTTTAGAAGTAAAATTCTGTAGGACTCATCCAAATCTTCAAACTTTGTAAATACAACTTAATTTTTTCCTAATTACATACCAACATGTTCAGCAATAGATTCTAAGGATCCTCTAGAGCGTTCTGATTCAGTTAGGGACTTCCAGTTTTTTACTGTTTCAGATCTGAAGTGGAAAAATTGGGCAGAAATAAATACGACAATAAATGGCAACAAAAAAGACATTTTTAGATAACTACATCTTCTTCCACACAGAAGGTATTTAATCTGTTAGCAGTTTCATCAGGTCTATTTCCAGCCTTCATCATTTTCTGTTTAGGTGATCTTTCTTCTTCTTCCTCTTCTTTTTAATTTTGGTCAGTGGTGGGGGCTTGAACTCTAGGCCTGGGCGCTGTCCCTCAGCTCTTCAGCTCAAGGCTAGAGCTCTACCACTTGAGCCACAGCACCACTTGTAGCTTTTTCTGCTTATGTGGTACTGAAGAATCGAACCCAGGGCCTCATGTATGGAAGGCAAGCATTATTATCACTGAGCTACCTTCCCAGCCCCCTTCCTCTTTAAAAAAAAATTTTTTTTTTTTTGGTGTCAGTTCTGGGGCTTAAATCAAGACCTTGGCACTGTCCCTGAGCTTTTTTGTTAAGGCTAGTGCTCTGCCACTTGAGTCACAGCTCCACTTCCAACTTTTGGTGGTTAACTGGAGATACAATTGGCTATCTATTAATCTATATTCACAGCCATCATAACTATAACTACTTTTCCTCCTGTCTACAGTGAGTAAAAGGTACGCCTGTCACTTGTTCATAGTAATTGCTCAAAGTCTCATGAATGGTACGCACATGTGCTTGGTCCTGGGGCTTGAATTCAGGGCCTAGATACTGTCCCTGAGCTTCTTTAGCTCAAGGCTAGTACTCTACCTCTTGAGCCACGGCGCTACTTATAGCTTTTTGGTGCTTAATTGGTTGGTTAAAAGCCTCATAGATTTTGCTCCAGCTGACTTCAAACCTCAATCCTCAGAGGTCTTAGCCTCCTGAGTAGGTAGGATCATAGGCATAAGCCACCAGCACCTGGTATCTTTTCTACAATCTTAAGCCTTCTGTGTAGATTGATTATTCATTGCTTAGCTTAACCTTCGAAAACACAAACCTCAAAAATTTCCCTCTCCCTTTATCCATCTATTCATCCTTCCTTCCTTCCTTCCTTCCCACACATATGAACACACACATCTACCCAGTATTTCTAACCCTTGAACTTTCCTGGACAACTATACTCAAAGATGACACATGTGCTTTTGGTTTAATTGGTTCGTGACCTAATCATTTACCCAGAAGAAATCTGTAAGTCATTCCAGATTTCTCTGCCTTCCAATCTAGCACTTTATAACTAGATAAGACTATTTTTTAAAATATTCCTAAAATGTACCTTCTATTTTCTACTTTTATTGCTGCAGCGTATTTGAAACCTGACTTATACCACTTTTCTTTTGGCTTCTCAGCTTACTCTTTTTAATCTTTCCTCCATATTATGGTGAGAAACACATAAATACAACCCTGTCACTCTTGGGTTAAAATATTTTCCTCTCCCCCTTTTCTCTTTCCCGCCTTCCCTCCCTCTCTTCTTTCCCTTCCTTTCTTCTTCTCTTTTCTCTCTCTCTCTCTTTTTTTGTGCTAAGTATTCAGCCCAGGGCTTCATTCCTGTCACTGAGCACTATCCCCAGCCTCTATTTAAAATTTTTCAATAGCTAAAACAAAAAACAAAAAACTATAAGCTGAGTGCTGGCTGTAATCCTATCTACTCAGGAAGCTCAGATATGAGGATTGAGGTTCAAAGCCAGCCCAGACAATAAAGTCCATGAGTCTCTTATCTTCTATTAACCACCAGGAAACCAGAAGTGGCTCTGTGGCTCAAGTGGAAGAGCGCTAGCCTTGAGCTAAAGAGCTCAGGGACAGCACCCAGGCCCAGAATTCAAATCCTACAACACACACACACACACACACACACACACACACACACACACACACACACACACACACACACACACACACACACACACACACACACACACACACACACACACACACACACACACCATTGAATTGTACACTATGCAGACACACACCCATAAATCCATTGAATTGTACACTATGCAGAAGTTAAAACAAAAACAGTGTATACTCTATGATGAAAAAGTTTATAGGTAACAAAAATACCAATAAAATGTAAGAAAAAAAGCAGGAAATACAACTAATTGTTGATATTTGGTATTTTGGGAATAGTTTGGTATGATACCATTTAAACTTTTTTCAAAAAATTGCTTTCCTAGATATATTATTTACTTATTTATTTTTGGTTGGTTGTGGGTCTTGAACTCTGGGCCTGGGCACTGTCCCTCAGCTTCTTCAAGGCGAGCGCCACTTCCAGTTTTCTGGTAGTTAATTGGAGATAAGAGTCTCACAGACTTTCTTGCCCCAGCTGGCTTTGAACTGCAATTCTCAGATCTCAGCCTCCTAAGTAGCTAGGATTGAGTACAGGCACCTGACCCTGAGCAATATTTGCTCAAGGTTAGTGTTCTACCACTTTGAGCCACAGCATCACTTCCCATTTTTGAGTAGTTTATTAGAGATGAGTGTCTCATGGACTTTCCTGCCCAAGCTGGCTTCAAACCATGATTCTCAGATCTCAGCCTCCTGAGTACCTAGGATTAAAGGCATGAACCACTGGCACCTGGCTTCGTAGATATTTTAATAACAAAAATAATAGTAGTTAATACATAATACTTACTGTATTCTATGTTAGCAATATTCTAAGTTAACATTTTTAAGAAGTACATTAACTCTTTATGAAGTATATTAATTATTAATGCCTTTTTAATAAGGATTTGTATCTTACTTTTTTCTTAATGAATCCATTACCTAACAGTATTTTTTTTTTTTATTTGCTTACTGGTGGCAACTGTAATAGAACTGTAATTTACTGCTTTTTCTATTTTATAAATAAAAAGTTTTCAATGTATTATGAATATAAATAAATTATGCTAAACATATGCATGCAAACAGATGTTTGGGTACCCCATATTTATCAAGTTTATGTTCCAGAAGTAGTACTGTAGGGCCAAAAGTTAGATTGTTTTTTTTCCTTTTTTCCGGTCCTGGGGCTTGACCTTAGGGCTTGGGCAGTGTCTTGAGTTTGGTTGTGCTCAAGGCTAGCACTCTACCACTTGAGCCACAGCACCACTTCTGGCTTTTTCTGAGTGGTTTATTAGAGTCTCATAAACTTTTCTGCCTGGGCTAGCTTCAAACTGCAATCCTCAGATCTCAGCCTCCTGAGTAGCTAGGATTACAGGTTCAGCCACAAGCACCCAGCCCTGATTTTTTTTTTTTTTGGGGGGGGGGTCCGGTCGTGGGGCCTGAACTCTGGACTTGGGCGCTGTCCCTCAGCTCTTCAGCTCAAGGCTAGCGCTCTACCACTTGAGCCACAGCACCACTTCTGGCTTTTTTCTTTTTGCTTATGTGGTTCTGAGGAATCGAACCCAGGGCCTCAGGCATGCAAGGCAAGTGCTCTACCACTGAGACACCTTCCCCGCCCCCTGGCCCTGATTTTTTTAACTAATAAAAACTGCCAAACTATTTTTCAAAAGAATTACACCAACTTATGACATTACTACTAGTAATGACAGACCATACTATTTTCATTGCATCCATTAGACTTCAAGATTAAAAACATGTGTTTAAAATCTGTGCTTTACTATTAACTTACTTTGCATTTGTCATACCCAACACTTTTACTGAGTAAAACTGAAACTATGAAACAATTTCATTTCTATCATTTCAATTACTTAAAAAGTAAGTTCCACTGAAAATCTTTCCTTATTCTTTCTCAAACAAGGCAGAATATTGTAAATTATCAAAAATTCCTACCTGTGTAGTGGAAGAGGCTTGATCTTAGGTTTATCAGAAGATGAAGAGAGAGTTTTAATTTGCGGTTTGGCTGTTGGTGATGTTTCCAAATCTCGGCTAAGCTCAGCTTCAGTTTTCTTAATGAATTCATCATATGACTAGGTTTAGAAAAATCAGAGGAGTTACTATACAAAAGTTCAAAAATATTTTAAATTATAAATAGTAATTAATTTTTAATAGCATAGTTATTGGTCATTGATACCTGTAATCGTAGCTACTCAGGAGACAGATCTGAGAATCATGGATTGAAGCTAGCCTGGGGAAGGAAAGTCCCTGAGACTCTTATCTCCAATTAAGCACAAAAAAACAGGAAGTAGTAGAGCTGTGGCTCAAGTAATACAGTTCTAGCCTTAAGGGGAAAAAAAAGCCCAGGGATAGCGCCCCGACTCTGAGTCCTAACCTCAAGTCTGGTGTACATACACATAACCAGTAAAAATAGACAATATAAAAATCTCCCTCCTGGCACACCCTTGAAGGCTCCAGCAATGAAAAAAAAAAGTTGCAATCTAATAGTTTAATACTTGTGAAACAATAATTCATTCCCAGTAAAAATAGCACTTATATTACTGTTCTCTAAAGGGTATATTATTAATTTCATAGTACTTTTAAGAAGTTTAGTCATTGGCTCTGAGTTTCATTTACAGTATGTTTCTTAACAAATTCTGAAAAGGGAAAGGGGCTGTTTAGGAATATAACGGTTGGGAATTGCCAAAAAATGTTTACTGGTTAATGCTGATTCTACAAACAAAGCTTCAGTAATTTATAAAAATATATTGTTACAATTTATAAAAAATTAGCTTTGCTAATTTTTTTATTTTCTGAGTTGAAGTTGGTGGCTTCTTAACTCTTTGGTAAATAGCCATTTGTTTAGCACTGTATACTCAGCATCTATGCACAATGTCTATCCTAGACTGCCAATAAATTTGAATAAACATGGGAAGATGACTGTCAAATGCTGTAAGTCCCTGGAATCTGGGTTAAAACCCTTTTATACAATCCTTTTTTGGGCGGAGGCCTGTACTAGGTTTCAACTCATGGCTTCATACTTGCTATGTGAGCCATACATCCAGTCTCTTTTCATGAAAGTGATTTTTTTTTTTTTTTTGCCAGTCCATAGGGCTTGAACTCAGGGACTGGGCACTGTTCCTGAGCTTCTTTTGCTCAAGGTTTGCACTCTACTCCTTGAGCCACAGTGCCACTTCCAGCTTTTTCTGTGGTACTGAGGAATTGAACCCAGGGTTTCATGCCTGATAGACAAGCACTCTACCACTGAGCCACATTCCCAGTCCTACAGAAGTGATTTTTAAGGTACAGTATTTCTTATTTTATGCCTGAGGCCAGCCTGAGCTTCCAGTCTCCTACTTATGTTTCCTCACATTATCATGTTTAAATCACTGTTCAATCTGATACTTTCCTACCCTTAATTTTTTGAAAATATGGTTCCTCAAAAGCAAAGTAAAAGTTAGTATGTTTAATTGAAGTAATAATAATACTGAATATTATGCATCTTGAACACTCAATTTTTCCTTAGTTGGCAATCTTCTTTATACAGAGAAACTCTCCAATGTACAACCAGAGCCCAGTCCCCTCAATATTTTAATACTTATGGGTTTTTTGTGTCTCCCCCCCCCCCCCCCCCCCCGGTCGTGGGGCTTGAACTCTGGGCCTGAGCTACAGCGCCACTTCTGGTTTTCTGGTGGTTTACTGGAGATAAGAGTCTCATGGACTTTCCTGCCAGGCTGGCTTTGAACCATGATCCTCAGATCTCAGCCTCCTGAGTAGCTAGGATTACAGGCGTGAGCCACCGGCGCCAGGCAATACTTATATTTTAAGCTGACCCTCACTTAGACACTTAGGTATCTTTAGTTTCTTTTTTTTTTTTTTTTTTTTTAAAGAGGATAGAGTGTGACACCACTAATAATTTTTTTTTTTTTTTTTTTTGGTCAGTTGTGGGCCTGGGCGCAGTCCCTCAGCTCTTCAGCTCAAGGCTAGCACTCTACCACTTGAGTGTCAGCTCCACTTCCGGCTTTATCTGCTTACATGGTGCTAAGGAATTGAACCCAGGGCCTCATGCATACAAGGCAAGCACTCTACCACTGAGCCACCTTCCCAGCCCCACCACTAATAATTTAAAACTTAAAAACAATACAAAACAACCCTGAGGCTGTAATCCTAACTACTCTGTAGGTTGAGATCTGAAGATTGAAGTTCAAAGCCAGCTCTGGAAAGAAAATCTGTGAGTCTCATCTCTAATTAACCACCAGAAAACTGGAGTGGAGCTGTGCCTTAAAGTGGTAGAGCACTAGCCTTGAGCAAAGAAGCTCAGAGACAGTGCTAAGCTCTGAGTTCAAGCTCCAGAACTGGCAAGAGACAAAAATTACAACAATTAAAAATTTTTTTAAAAAATACTGGGAATTGAACTCAGGGGTTCCTATTTATAGACACGTGCTTTATCACTTGAGCCATGTCCCTTGTCTGAAAAAACTCAATTTGTTGCTTTACTAACATTAAAAACATTTTGGACGCCACAGATTGATTAGCTTTGATATTAACTACTTTTGCCCTATGTCTGACCTCTAATTGTTTGAGCAGACTGGCTTCTTGGGCTTTTAGTCTTTCCTTTTGTCTTTTCTTCTGTTCCTTCTTCAACTGGTCCACAACTGATTTTCTTTTCCGCAGCTCATCCTTCAGAGCTCTGATTCTACCTTCAATGTCACTTTGGTCAGATGTAGTTTCTAAAAGACAGAAAAAAATTTATTTAATTAAAGAATAAAATTAACTCTATTAATGTAAAACTGTAATATTTCACTTAAATCAATACTTGAAATTGGAGAGTTTGAGCTTCTGAAAAAAATATTCTGAAATGTATCCTTTCTTTTCCATAAATCCTTCTTTTCTTCCCTGGTTTTGTTTTTTACTACCTCTCCTCTCTCTTCTCTTTTCTCCCCATCTCCTCTCTCCTCTCTTTTCTCCCCTCTCTCTGTTCTTTCCTCCCCGCCCCCTCTTTTTTTCTTTCCAGTACAGGAGCTTGAACTCTGGGTCTGGGCACTGTTCCTAAACTTCCTGCTGGAGGCTGGCCCTCTACCACTTGAGCCACAGCTCACCTCTGCTTTTTTTGTTTGTTTGTTTGGTCATGGGGCTTGAACTCTGGGCCTGGGCACTATCCCTCAGCTCTTCAGCTCAAGGTGAGCACTCTACCACTTGAGCCACAGCACCACTTCTGGTTTTCTGAATGGTTTATTGGAGATGAGTCTCACAGACTTTCCTGCCTGGGCTGGCTTTGAACTGCGATTCTCATATCTCAGCCTCCTGAGTAGCTAGGATTACAGGCATGAGCCACTGATGCCCAGAAACCTCTGGCTTTTAGTTAGTTAATAGGAGATAAGAATCTCATGAACTTTCTTGGCTCAGCTGGCTTCAAATTGCAATTTTCAGATCCCAGCCTCTGAGTAGCTAGGATCATAGATAGGCATGAGCCACTAGAACCCAGCCCAATCAATTAAAAAAAAATTTACCCATTCAAATTGTAAATAAATCTTGAAATTTGCTTTAGCAATATATAGAAGTAAAGCTGAAAACTTTTAGGTTTGTGAAATTTGCGTATTGAGAAAGAATTATTTCTGGTGGCAAGATTCAACTACCCTTTCAGTTATTAATATATAGATAAATACTTTAAAGTCATTAAAATCAAACTAGAACTTTGTCATTTCAAATATACTGGAAGTTATTAGCTAACATCTTTATACCATATAAAAAAGAGACAAACTGATGGGTCCCTACAGTTCCTAATTATAATCCTAGCTACTCAAGGAGTATGAGATCTAGAAGATGGTTATTCAAAGCCAACCCAGGCAGAAAAAAAAAATCTGTGGGATTCCATCTCCATCACCTAGCAAAAAATGGGCTGGAGTCATGACTCAAATAGTAGAATATTAGCAAAGCAAGTACAAGGCCAAGAATACAAATCTTAGTACCGCCAAGAGAGAGAGAGAGAAATATATTGTGATACAATCTTTCTTTGAAAGCTTTTATAATACTTAAAATTATTGAAATAAAGCTGGTTAAATTTTGTTTTCTCAACAGCTTATACATAGATAAGATTGTGCAATGACAACATTATGAAAAATATTTCATGTGTCACACACATGCTATGGAAACAAAATAGGTATCACTTAAAATGGTTATTACACTATACATGGAAACTATAAAGCAAAAAGATAAGCTTCTGACATCTCCTACAATCACACACTGATATTATTTCCACATCCTAGGGTTGAGTGAGCTATTTACTAGCTCTACAGTAGAAATCTAAGGACTCAGATGTATAGTGCAATATTACATCATAAAAAATAAAACTAAAGCCCGGTGCCAGTGGCTCACACCTGTAATCCTAGCTACGCAGGAGGCTGAGATCTGAGGATCACGGTTCAAAGCCAGCCCAGGCAGGAAAGTCCGTGAGACTCTTATCTCCAGTAAACCACTAGAAAACCAGAAGTGGCACTGTGGCTCAAGCAGTAGAGCACTCGCCTTGAGCTGAAGAGCTGAGGGACAGCGCCCAAGCCCAGAGTTCAAGCCCCATGGCCGACTATATAAATAAATAAATAAGCAAATAAATAAAACTAGTTTTTTTTTAATCAGGAACTTTAAATTGCATAAGAATTAGTTAAAGAATTCATTTAAATGTAAAAAGTTTAAACTCAATTTAAAAGAGTGATCCAAATACTTCAGGATAGAATAAAGTGAGTTGCTGTCACTTCTATCACACTGCCTGAAGTTACTAGTAAGTCTTTTACCAATAGTACCACTATACTAAAGTTTATCATGGACTAAGTTTATTGTTTATTGATCAACACTCAAATGCAGTTAAAAAAAGAGACCAGGGGCTGGAAAGGTAGCTCATGCTTTGCATGCATGAGGCCATGGGTTCAATTCCTCAGCACCACATAAGCAGAAAAAGCTGGAAGTGGTGCTTTGGCTCAAGTGGTAGAGCTCTAGCCTTGGGCTGGAGAGCTGAGGGACAGTACCCAGGCCCAGAGTTCAGGCCCCACGACCACCAACACCAACAACAAAAAAGACCATTTTTAAACTCTGGACCTACTACTCAGGTGTGTGATCCAGAAAATTTTCTCAAATTGATGTAATTAAATAAGGTATGTAAAAAACAATGTGTGGCATAGTGCCTCGAATTTAATAAAAGCTAAAATAAATCAACTTAAGTGTTCATCATGGATGAATAGAATGGATAAAGAAAATGTGATATATACACAATGGAATACTACTCAGTCTAACACACAAAAAGGAAACGCTATCATTACCAAAAACATGGATGAGCCTAGAGGATATTATTGTTACGAAAAATAAGCCAGGCACAGAAACACAAGATCTCACTTATATGTTAAATGCAAAAAAAACAGTCACAGAAGCAACAAGTATAATGGTATAGTGGCTGGAATGGGGTTCAATCAGGGATTAGGGAAAAGATTCAAAGGATATACATTTTCAGTTAAGCAGGAAAAGATCAGTTCAGGATATCTACCATTATACTGTGGTAACTATAGTTTGGAACAATGTAAGAGAATATTTTAGATTTTCTTACAAGAATAATTATATGAGGTACTGTGCATGTTAAAGAGCTCAATTTAACATCTACAATATATAGATTTTTTTAAAAAAAATCACATTGTTGTACATAATATATAGACAGCTTCTGCCAAATAAAATTATCTGTATATTTTATTTAAAAACTAGTAATAATATTAGCACAAAACAAATATTTTATATAGCCATAGTTTAGTTTTTGGTGAAGTTGGTAAAGAAATCCATTTGCTTCTAAAACTTGAGCTGTTATCTTGTTAGATTTTGTAGAAGAAGCAAGGCTCTGGTGACTCACACCTGTAATCCCAGCTACTCAGGAAGCTGACAGCTGAGTATTGTGGTTCAAAGCCAGCCCTAGCAGCAAAGTCTGTGAGACTTTTCAGTACAACTAACCAGCAAAAATAAAAAAGTAGAGTTGTGGCTCAAGTGGTAGAGAATGAATCTTGAGCAAAAAAGCTCCAGGCCTTGAGTTCAAGCCTTAGTACTAGCACCAAATAATAATAATAATTCTATTTCCAAGAATCTATATAGTCAACACATTTAAAGATATTATACTATAAATCAGCCTTAGGAAAATAGTTAAATTATAATCTACCCTTTGAAATATTGCATATGGGGCTGGGAAGGTGGCTCAGTGGTAGAGCACTTGCCTTGCATGCCTGAGGCCCTGGGTTCGATTCCCCAGTACCACATAAGCAAAAAGAAAAAAAGCCGGAAGTGGCGCTGTGGCTCAAGTGGTAGAGCGCTAGCCTTGAGCTGAAGAGCTGTGGGACAGAGCCCAGGCCCAGAGTTCAGGCCCCATGACCAGACCCCGCCTCCCCCCCCAAAAAAAGAAATATTGCGTAGTTACACAAGGAGTAAAGGAGATCTATTAAGTATGGGCATAAGAAAATTCCCATGATCTACAGTGTTCAAACATGGTCAGGAGTATATTTCGGAGACAAAGACCAAAAAAGTAAAACAAAATAATACCAAACCACCACTATCAACAACAAAAACCAAACCAATTTTTCTTTTTTCCTTACTAAATGTCTACTCTGGAAACCATAACTGAGCTCAAAAAGCAATATACTTAACATGCCTATTAAAATAATCAATATAACAATATGCAATAAATGATTAATTTTTATATTTCAACTCAAACTCTGCACTGTCTCACTAGATATGCTTCAACAACTTCTTTGAATCCTTTCAGAGAAGAGGCTACCTTTCTTGTTTTAACTTTTTTATTGTTTTGGACACAAGGTTTCCCAGTGCAGCTCTGGATTACCTGGAACTCCCCATGTTAGCTCTAAGTAGCTAGCCTTGAATTTGTGATCCTCTGTCTCTGTCTCCTGAGTGTTAAAATCACAGGAGTGAAGCAGCTCATTAATTTCATAACACATGCATACATGCACACATGCACACACGTATACGCCATATAGAAAATGCTCCCTTAGTGTATCTTTTTTCTTTTGAATTGGTGCTATCTTACTTTTTTCTATTTTTCCTCATGGTTATCATTAATTCAAACAATAAATATTCAATACACATCTACTTCAGCACTGAGTTCCCATGAGGCCGGGGTGATTACAAATGTTAATAAAACACAGAGTCTTCTCGCTATAAGTTTACAGTCTAGAAGGGGGATCTGGGCAGTCTCTTTATAAATTCTGTTATGAACGGGCCTAAAGCAGACAAAGAAAAACCTAAACATGTTATTGAATAACCGTCCACTAATGAATAAAAACAAAATTTGTTTTTATAGAACTTTGTTTTATGGAATTAGAGATAAAATGATCAGTGAGGAATGAATAATTATATGGTTCAATGCCAACAAGAATAAAGCCTATACAAACGCTAAAAAAGATAATATATTAGTATATGGTTAGACAAGCTTATTAAAGATGAACCCAAATATAATACAAAGAAAAGCAATTCCTCTTCATGAGCCTTACCTGACTGTGTCATAGACAATGACTCATCTGACCAACTATAACAGTGTTGATGGGACTTTGCAGTCAGACGATGTTGTCCTCCAGTCCTATGACTTCCCTTGCTGGAGTCCTGCTTTGACACAGATGCACAGCTTTTGGGAGGTGACTGTTCAAACAGAAAAATCACCAAGTGGGAATTATTTTGTGATATAGTTGTGAAATTCTATTTAAAAACTGAGATTGGACAGCTGGAGCTGGGACTGAATTCAGAGGTTGAGTGGTTGCTTCTACGAACAAGGCCCAGCGTTCAATCTCAAATACATCTCTCTTCACTGAAAGACTAGCTAATTAAAATTATGCTGGGCACCTGCAGCTCATGCCTGTAATCTTAGCTACTCAGGTGGCTGAGATCTGAGGATCGCAGTTCAAAGCAGCATGAGTAGGAAATTCTATGAGACTCTTATCTCCAATTAACCACCAGAAAACCGGAAGTGGTGCTATAGGCTCAAGTGGTAGACCACTAACCTTGAGCTGAAGGCTGAGGGACAGCGCCCAAGCCCAGAGTTCAAGCCCCATGACCAATAACAACAACAAAAATTATTAAGTTTTAGCCAGGCACTGGTAGCTCCTGCCTGAAATCTTAGCTACTCAGGAGGCTAATATCTAAGGATTGCAGTTTAAAGCCAGCTGGGCAGAAAAATCCTTGAGACTCTTATCTCCAATTAACTACCAAAAAAGTCAGAAAATGAACCATGGCTTAAGTGGTAGAGTGTCAGCCTTGAGCAGAAAAGCTCAGGGAAAGACTCTGAGTCAAGCCCAGGACTGGTACCCACACAAAGACATTTATGAAGTTTTAAATAATTCTATGGAACAACAACAACAAAAGTTCATAAGTTCAATAAAGCATAGAAGTTCAATTTTCTTTCTTTTTGTTTTTTGGTCAATTGTGGGGCTTGAACTCTGGGCTTAGGTGCTGTCCCTGACTCTTCAGCTGAAGGCAAGCGCTCTACCGCTTGAGCCACAGCACCACTTCTGGTTTTCTAGTGCTTTATTGGAGATAAGAGTCTCATGGACTTTCCTGCCCGGGCTGGCTTTGAACCACGATCCTCAGATCTCAGCTTCCTGAGTAGCTAGGATTACAGGCGTGAGCCACCAGGACCAATATTAGCTTTTTTTATAAAAATGCTTTTTTTTTTTTTTTTTTTTTTGGTCGGCCGTGGGGCTGGAACTCTGGGCCTGGGCGCTGTCCCTCAGCTCTTCAGCTCAAGGCCAGCACTCTACCACTTGAGCTACAGCGCCACTTCCGGTTTTCTGATGGTTTATTGGAGATAGGAGTCTCACGGTCTCTCCTGCCCGGGGTTGGCTTTGAACTGAGATTCTCAGATCTCAGCCTCCTGAGTAGCTAGGATTACAGGCGTGAGCCACCAGCGCCCGGCTTATAAAATTTCTTGTAAAAAATTAAAAAAGCCTAATATTTAGTATTCAATTAGTAACTTCAGTAGTGATGCCAGGGAAGATCTAATACATTTATAGGCACTTAGAAACTATTAAGATTGTGTCAAAATGCAGAGTTTATAGTTACAAATTCCTAGAAGGTAAGAATTATGCTACAAGTAAAGTATTTATACAAGGCTATTATTATCAGGACTATTTCAAATGTACAAATCACCAGTCCAATAACTACCACTAAAGCCATAATTCATATGTTTATAAGTCTGTATGAGTTAAAAAGTTTTATGTATTCATGTTATATCTTATATAAGTGATAGTCAAGGCTTATTATTAATAGAAAAAAGGTAACTATCTCTAAGTATTTCAGCTCACATCTCTAATTAGGAGACTCAGATTGGGAGGACTACAGATCAAGGCCAGCCTGAGCAAAAAAGTTAGTGAGATCCCGCATCATCTCAACAAAAGATTGTGTGTACCTACTATCCCAGTTACAGAGGAAGCTTAAGTAAAAGGATAATGGCCCAGGACAGCTTGAACAAATAACTAACACAAAAATGGCTAGGGACATGGCTCAAGTGACAGAACACCTGCTTAGAAAGTATGAGGCCCTGAGTTCACAGCCCAGTACTATGAGAGGGGAAGAAAAGAAAAGAAATAATGTAACTATTAATAACGTATCTTCTAAACAAGTTGTTTTTTTAAAGCCTTAGAATGTAAGTATATGTTAACGTACATGTTTACTAGGAGAGGTAGAAGATTCTAATTCCTGTGAACAAACCATTTCTTCAGTAAGTACACTACGATCTGGGCTCCCTGGCTGCTCCTGTACTCCTGCCTCAGATGGTATATACAGAACAGCAGGGCTGCCTAACTCTTCTGGAATACTGCTTTCACTGTTTCGGTGAGAATAGGAAGGTACTGGAGATTCCTCTTCACTCACTATGCCTGGAAAGAAAAGGTAAAAACAAAAAAAAAAAAATTATGATCTCAATCAATGGAAAAAATCAAACTATTATACGTTACATTTGTTCTCAGCATAAAATCACTAGCTCTATTTACATATAATCTTTTTATCATGACATCTAATTTTCACTATAAAGTTTTAAGAATTATGACTGACACCAACAGAAAATTTTTTTTTTAGCACACTCTACCACTTGAGGTCCTTCTTACCAGTCCTGAGAGAAGTTATTTACCATATATAATTAGCAATGATAATTATAATCTCTTGTGGGAATGCAAAACAATTATGGCTCATATATTCCTTTAGCAGTGGAATTGGCCCAATCATTTTGGAAAAAGAATTACTTAAAGATGAAAACACAGCTGGGTGCCAGCTCCCACCTACAGGCTAAAATATGAAGATCATGGTTCAAATCATCCTGGGCAGAAAAGTCCATGAGACTCTTCTCTCCAGTTAACCACCAAAAAAGCAGAAGTGGTGCTGTGGCTCCAATGGTAGAGTGCTAACCTTGAGCCAAAAAGCTCAGGGACAGTATCAAGGCCCCGAGTACAAGCCCCCAAATACCCACATCCTTCCACATACATGAAAACACATACTCTATGACTGAGGAATTCCATTCCTAGATAAACATTCTAGAGACAAGTTCAGTGGCAAGATTGGTATAGAATTAAAAAAAAAAAAACAGAAACCTGAAATCTCTTGACAGGAAAGGAACTGTGTATTTCTATATTAGATATTACACAGCACTAAAAATATGGAAGCAGAGATGCAAGCATGCATTCGATTTTGTACTTTCAAAATTGTCTTGCAACATTGGTCTCATCTCTAGAATTTATTTTTGACTCTGCACCTCCCAAGAAAACAAAATTATGTTTGATCTAAACTAAAAAATGTTGAGACACTTGAAGAACGTTAAAATATACATTGTTTTCTTTCTTTGCCTTTATAGGTACAATGCTTTAAAAGGATTAAGTTATAACATCATACTTAAGTAAATACTACTAACATTTAATAGACTTAATTTAAAAATTATTTAAGATTTTAAAAATTATTTAAGATTTTAAAGTTTATAAATTAAGGGGCTGGGAAGGTGGCTCAGTGGTAGAGCGTTTGCCTTGCATGCCTGAGGCCCTGGGTTCGATTCCTCAGCACCACATAAGCAAAAAGAAAAAAGCCGGAAGTGGTGCTGTGGCTCAAGTGGTGGAGCGCTAGCCTTGAGCTGAAGAGCTGAGGGACAGCACCCAGGCCCAGAGTTCAGGCCCCACGACTGGACCCAAAAAAAAAAAAAGTTTATAAATTAATATTCTTCTCTACTTAAAATCTATAAAATAGGATTATTTAATATAAAGAAATCTATATACTTGAAAAAAATATATTATTTAAGTAAACAAAGGTATGAAACTAAAAAAAAATCTGTGTTTTCTCCCCCGTCAGCAAGGCAAAGTTTACTTCTGCATAAGGGTGTGTCATCAGCCAAATATCTGGCAAGCACACATAGGGCAGGCAGGCTACTTATCCTTAACCAACAGTCCCTACTCATGTGCTTGAACTGGCCAAATTCAGGTTCATAGTCTGCTCATTACCAGCTAGTTTGAAGAGGGTAGGATATATTTACATAAAGTGACCATTAAAAGCCTTTAAGTTTCATATACTCAAATAATTAAACATATTAACATATTATAAATATTATATGTGTGTAAACTAAGCATAGCGGTTCACCTATAACACTAGTTACTTAGAAGGCAGAGGTCAAAGAACTGGAGTTTGAGGCCAACCTGGGAAAAATGTTTGTGAGACTCCTCTTAACCAATGACTAGACACTGTGATGTGTGCCTGCCATCCCAGCTACAGGGTGAACACCATGGCTGGGAACACCTGTCATCCCATATATATGGGGAGCACAGATAGAAAGATCATGGTCCAGCCTGGCCTACCTTAAAAATAACCAAAATCAAAGACAGTGATTGACAGGGATAAACGAATGGAAAAGACAAGAAAGAAGAAAGAACAGTACATTGGCACAAGGTCAACAACCAAAAAGAAAAGAAAGACCTGTTGGTCCCATCCCTGGCAATCAATGTCTTTGATTCTGGTACCCTCTGTCTTGTATATGTATATACATTTTTCTGAGTTGGGGGAAGGAAGGGGAATAACAAAATGCTGAAAGAAGGACAAAGCCCATTGCAACAAAGATACAACTTCAGAAGATAGGGGAAGGAGTGGAGGAGGGAAGGGATAAGTGGGAAAACAACAAAGGAGTGGGTAACAATGTTTGACAAGAAATGTACTCATTACCTTATTCATGTAACTGAAACCCCTCAGTACAGCATCTTTACAATAAAAAAATAAAAAATAACCAAAGCAAAAAGGGCTGGTATCTCCAGTGGTAAAGCACTTGTGTAGTAAATGCCCAATGAATTCAAACCCTATTATCACATGCAAAAAATTATGAATGCATAGTATAATCAGACTGAATAAGTAAATGAGTAAGTTTAAAAAATCAGAGATAATCCATCTATACAAAGATGGTATGTGGGTACAACTAAAAACAGTTTAGAAATGTTTTAATATTGAAGCAGGAGGAAAAATAATCCTTCACACCTCTCCATTTCCTGTCAACAGGTATACAGGTTTTGTTTGATAACAGTCACACAGTAACTCACTTCAAAATTCAAATAATACAAAAACTAAGCAGTAAATGAAAGTCATTTGTTTACTACTCCTATTTGATCAGATGTTTCTATGAAAGATTTTTGTCATTGTTTTAAGTTTTAAAGCAGTACAAGACTGGTAGTAAAAAAAAAAAGAAACTTCAAAGAGTATAGAGGATATAGTGACTCATTCATATACTCATTCCCAAGCACTTTCACCTGTCCAACCTCCACACAACCAAGGTAAACCAGTGGAAGCCAAGTTTGGAGAGGAAGAGAGGGGAGGAGGGAAGGAGGGAGAGAGAGGATGAGAGGCAGTGGAAGAGATGGAGAGAAAGAAGAGGAGGAGGAGGAGGAGGAGATCCTGTATATGTCTTTCTAGCCATTTTTCTATATTTCTATTTTAAGCTGAATTTTTAAAAAGTATAATGAAAACGCAATACATTCTGGCCATTTAAAGGTCAGTGGGACTATGTACATTCACACTATCACCACTATCTATAAACAGAAGTTTCTTCCTACCCAAGTTCAAATTCTGTAATAATTTTGCGTATTCCAAACTTCTCATAGTATAGTGTGTTAGATTTCTCCTAAAACAGCTGAACAAACAATATTCCACTGTATATATTTATTTCACTTTGTTTACTCATTCATCTATCAATCAACACTTGGTTTTCTTCCACTTCTTGGCTAATGTGAGTAATGCTCTTTTTTTGTTTTTTTTTGTCAGTCGTGGGGCTTGAACTCTAGGTCTGGGCGTTCTCTACCACTTGAGCCACAGCGCCACTTCCAGCTTTTTCTGTTTATGTGGTGCTGAAGAATCGAACCAGGGCAAGCAGTCTACCTCTGAGCCACCTTCCTAGCCCTATGCTTTTAAAAATAGTGATGAGCCGGGCGCTGGTGGCTCATGCCTGTAATTCTAGTTACTCAGGAGGCTGAGATCTGAGGATCGCGGTTCAAAGCCAGCCCGGGCAGGAGAGACCGTGAGACACCTATCTCCAATAAGCCACCAGAAAACCGGAAGTGGCACTGTAGCTCAAGTGGTAGAGCGCTCGCCTTGAGCTGAAGAGCTGAAGGACAGCGCCCAGGCCCCATGATCGACAAAAAAAAAAAAAATAGTGATGGACAAATATCTCTTTGATATATTGCTTTCAGATTTTTTTGGGATATACACCCAAAAGTGGAACTCCAAGAATAGAAGGCATTTTAAATTTTCACAAAAAATTGCCATACTGCTTTCTAGAAGCTTCACTGCAACCATGCCCATAGCTGTTATGAAGTCATAGTACCACCATTACTCATGTGATCGTGATGATGCTGGGTAAACAAACCAGTGCTGTCAGTGATATCTAAGTACCGCACATATATAGTAGGTAAAACTTAATAATACAATGAATAGCTATTATTGGCACATGCATTATACTTTTTATCACTATCAATCCCCAGTATACTAGATAAATATTCACACTTATTTACTTACTTATAGAAAAATAGTATGCCATGTTATGCCCCAAAACCTTAATACATCATGTGCTTGGACTACATCAAGAGACTACATTAAGTGGTTGACCTATAGCCTATGATGAAACTTATTAACAACATGCTTCTCAGAATATATCCTCATATGTGTGTTTGTATGTATGTACGAATACTTAAAATAGTTTTAGTTAATTTTGTTTGGTAAATAATTTAAAAATATACCACGTAAATCTCTTTGGAGTCCTCAATTTTTTCATTAGCATAAATTGTACAAAAGGATTTCATTATAACTTCCTAAACATACATATAGTATACTTAGATCAAATTCATTCAATCTATTACTCTTCCTTATCTCTTCCACATTACCCTCATTTTAAAATCATTTTAGGAGGTTTAATCATAAATAGTCAGTCTTCCTTTGTAGTAGCTGAACACTTACTCTGAACTTAAAAACGTACCCCCAAAACCTGTTTGCTAGATATTTTTTGCTTCTGAGCTTCACAGAAGCTACAGAGTGTTACTTGTTTCCATTATGTCATCTTAGAAGCCTCCTGACTGGTAATTTTTAAGTGTATAAATAATTCTCTATTTGAGAACTGCTATCCTTGAGCAACATTAAGATGTGGGTTGTGAACCATTAGTGATACATAAAATAGGTTGCAATCACCATTATTTAAAGTTGAAATAGAAACATCACGGATAAACTTTGTGGTTAAGGTACAAAGTCAGAAGGCCTCAGTATTCAGATAGATCATAGACTATAAAGATACTTATGACATTGTTCCTAACAAGAATCACTGAAATAGAACCCTCCTCTCCAACATTTTTAAAAGTTAAGAAAAAGATAATATATTTCCTTTGCTAGTCAGGTGATATAAATACATTCTTTTATTTGGCTTTACTTTATGGTGTTTAATGAATAAGAAATATTACTTTATTGAAGGCATTCATCAATCTTTTATCACAATTTGCTTTCTGTAACATGTTAAAGAATTCTTTCCTTACCCATGATGTGATGAAGATATTTTATTATATTATCTTCCAAAAGTTTTATAGTTTTGTTTTTACCTTTAAGCTTTTATTTCCCCTTTGGAACATCTTTAATATTGTCAAGTATAGATCCAACTTTACTGTTTTCTCCTTACAAACGTTTCTTGTCCTTAGGGACAGGCCTGCAAAAGCTGCCTGTTTCAAAAGTCAACTTTTCATAGGTGCATGGGTCTTTTACTAGGTTAATTTTTTTCCCCATAGTCTATTTGTTCATCTCTGTGCAAATATCCCACGTTATCACATACTATCCCTGAGCTTAACTGCTCAGTTGAGACACAACTCCCACTTCTAGCTTTTTGGTAGTTAACTGGAGATAAATCTCAGAGACTTTCCTGCCTGGACTGGCTTCCAACTGCAATCCTCAGATCTCAGCCTTCTGAATAGCCAGGATTACAGGCATGAGCCACCAGCACTCAGCTTAACAATATCTTCTTTAATATCAAGTGTGTTTAACGTATTTGACAAAAGTCAAATACTAATTTGAAAGTATGCATTTCTGAATACTGTAAGCAATACACATGTTACTCTTTGTCAAGTAGTAGTTTAAAGACAAGGATGTCTTTACATTTCTAGGAAAAAGTGGGTAAGACTTTTTAAAAAAATCTCACAAACATGTTACTTATTGTCTGAAGAGGAAGCAAGATTAAATCTTCGGCTATTGAAATTAGAATCATTAATGTCTTCTTGTATGGTCATTCTATTAGTAATAGATTGTAAAACTAAATGAAACATGGTAATTTTATATTACTGATTTTATTCATTCATTCATCACACAAGTATAAATTATTTACTCTTTGACAAGGTAATATACTTACATGTCTGGTGCATAACAGAGAGTTAGATACTCAGTGCTTTCTAAAACATCACAAGTAATTCTTACTATTGTCAAGAAGGAAGTAGCAGTTAAATTTCTTTAAAGGTAAAAGAACTAGAAAGGTTCTTATTTTCTTACTGTATAAGCTTTGGCAAATTGTAATTTTTTAGAAAAATTTACCCATTTCCTCCAAGTTTCAAGTATTCGCAAAAAATACATCACAGTTTTTGCAGTTGTTCATATTTTAAAGAGATAAATCTTTCAAGTATGCTAGACTAGTTTGTGGTTTGAAGAGTTATATCTATTACCTTTCTGTTCCGTTCTCTGGCTTTCCAGTTCTTTCTTAGGAGTTTTGGGTTTTATTAGTTCTTTGTCCCAGGCGGCCAAAGCCTGTTTTTCCATTTGACGAATTTCTGCTTCTTCTGCATCTAAACGTCGTTTCCACTCTAAGAGCTCTTCTGCATGTTGTCGCCGCTGCATTAGTTTTTGCTCTCTCTTTGTCAGAAACCTATGGTCACACCATGAAGAAAAGTAAGAAAAACTCCAATAGGCACAGGTCATTTTGAAATCCCTATCACTTATTCCTCATCCACAAAAGCAAAACATTCACACTACTCTCTGAAAAAAAGCTTGGAAATAACAGAAGCATTGATGAGTCAGAAATAAGAGAATGTGTTTTCTTAAAATAGTTTATAAAGATTAGTAAAGGAAAAACAACGGCAAATTCACACACACACATACCTATACAATTTTTTAAGATTCTGATAATCATGACTGATAATACTAATTTTTTTTCTTTTTTTTCCTGTCGGTTGTGGGGCCTGAACTCTGGGCCTGGGCGCTGTCCCTCAGCTTTTCAGCTCAAGGCAAGCGCTCTACCACTTGAGCCACAGCACCACTTCCGGCTTTTTCTGCTTATGTGGTGCTGAGGAATCGAACCCAGGGCCTCATGCATGCAAGGCAAGCGCTCTACTCCTGAGCCACCTTCCCAGCTCCGATAATATTAATTTTTAACTCATAGATTCTTTTCTTTTTGTCACTTGTCCTGGAGCTTGAATTCAGAGCCTGGGTACTGTCTCTGAGCTTTTTTGTTCAAGGTTAGTGCTCTACCACTTGAGCCACAGTTCCATTTTTTTTTTTTTTTTGGTCTCATGGACTTTCTTGCTGGGCTAGCTTTGAAAAGTCATTCTCAAATCTCAACAAAGTAGCTAGGATTTACAGGTATGAGCCATTAGCGCCTGGCTCATATACTCATTTCTACAGGTGATTATTATATTTTTATAACAGAAAAAGGTAGTTATTCTGAATGCTCAGATCAGAAAACACAAAACTCAAAACAACAAAGACCTAAAACAATAAGAAGAAAAAAATAATCCTCAAAACACCCCAATAATCAAGCAAAGAAAAAACATGGTTTTATCTCCTTTTGACTTTTATTTTCAAATTCCATCTGATTTTGCTATAGACCTAGTGATTTTGGGTTCCTATTATTAGATGGTAATTTTTTTTTAATATAAAGAACACTGAGTACCATTCAGATGCTTTATTCATATAAAAGGTAGGCATCAAATGACTCAGTTTTCTCCATTTAATCAGATCTCTGAACTGAAATACCCTTTAAATCTTAGGCCTGAAAGATTAAAAGAAAGTATTGATCTAGACAAAATTATTTCATTAATGACTACTACGTAACTCTTTCTAAATGTAGCCATTGAGGCTAATAAAATATGCACTGCTCATATTGATTATAGTTATCAATAAAAGTACATTAATAGATCCAATAAAATAATAAAGTAATAACTGTCATTTCATTTCTTAAATAATCACCATGTCAGTCAGTTTAATGTAGAAACAATGAAGATAAAATTTATATATCTATATGACAAAAACAAGAGGCCTCCAGGCTGTTAAAAAAAAAAAAAGGAAAGAAAACAAACATTAAAAAAAAAAAAACACCTAAAAAAGAACAGAGCATGCTCTATCAAAGAGTGCACTGAAAAAGGTGCAGTTACCTGACCAACTGGTTGTAGATATACAGCTGGAATTTGGGATGAAGGTTGGGAAAACAGACACTGAGAGAGGCCCAGTGGTGAGACGTAAAGACAGAGAAGAAGTAGTGAACAGGAGAGCAGTGTCTACAAAATAAGGAGGAAGATTTTAAAATCAAGAGATCAAGAGGCAGGAAGAATGAGAAAGGGAAAGCAAAGGAGCTGAATGAAGAACTTTTAATATGTTTTCTGAATAGCATCAAAAGCTACTCAGTTAAAGTAAGTCGTATACTCTGTGACATACAAATATGTATTGTTATCAATCTTACCAATGATTTCTAAATACACATTCCTGTTTATCATCATCATCTATATTTTAGGTTAAATTTACTTGTCTGTGAGCAAAATAAAAAAACCAATGCAGGGCTAAATAAGTTTTCAAATAAGCTTTAATATGAAGTATAACATAACAGTTAAGGCTATAATCAGTATATCAGCAACTCTACATTATGTAAATTTGAGCAACTGATTTTTCTATTTGTACTCTGTCCTCTGTTAGAAGCTTGAAACTGAATTTTAAAAGTCCTACATTTTCCTTATTTAACTTTCAAACACAGTTTAACTTGAAAATAATAATATGATTCAGTAATCAACTGTTAGGAAAATATATTATTAACTTCTACAACATACAATTGCTAACAGGACCTGGTGGGGTATCTTGCTTGAAATCTAACAAAGGCCCACTTGAATAATAATACAGAAATACCCATTCCAACACATCCGAGAATGCATAATTAAGAATAAAATGAACAACTCTCAATACTATCAGTTAAAAATATGCTATGGACAATTCAATCAGAGGCTAAAGATTATAACTTTTCGTATGTTAAACTTGTAACAGTAGAAGAAAATCCTTCATTTTTTCTTCTGTTATAGTAGTGAATATATCATTAAATACCCATATGAAAGAACAAATTTAGCAATAGTTTGGAAAGGCTAGTTCTCTTTGACAGAGCATGCTTCTGTTCACATGCACACAACAACAACTTGTAGAGAAAGGCAAAGTTTATTGCCTTTGGAAGGGCAAGGACTGATATCAATATGTATGTGAGAAAATCTAGATATAAATCCAACCACTTACATGAATTTTAAAAGTATATATCTTGTCTAATATATCTTTAGATAACAGACTGTTTTAATGTCCGTTTCTACACATATTTTATTTCTAATTAATTTACTTATACACACATGTACACACACACACACACACACACGTACACACGTACACACACACACACACACACACACACACACACACACACACACACACACACACACACACACACACACACACACACACACACACACACACACACACACACACACACACACACACCTGGACTGCCTTGACTTGAGGAAAACACTGCAATTTTCCTTGCCATTCTTTATGAATGCGCAATAAACTTATTTTGATGCTAATTATCAAAATAGTATATGAAAACAAATATCCTTAGAAAATGGTTCAAAAAAACCAATTCATAGCAAGTAAATATCACCCACCCTTTCAAGAACATAACTGCTAAATGTATGCATGACCTAGTAAAAAGGTAAAATAACATTGGAACATGTGTAATAAACCATAAACGCATAAGTTCATTTTTTTGCCCAGTCCAATTATAACAATACTTTTTTTCTCTATTAAGACCAGAACTGACATATATTTTTCATTATAAAATGTATTCAAAACGTTTAGTTTTGAGATGGGGGGAAGAGGGAGAAATGCCTAATAGAAATGGGGGGGAAAAGACTTTAAGAAATAGTGTAAGATGGTCTGGAGAAAGAGCTCACTGGCAAAGTGGCTTGCCTAGCATAAACAACAACAACAACAACAAACAGCATGAAAAGTTTAATCTGATTGTAAACTTAGAATTCCTTAGCCAGAAATGTATTTCCTTATTTAATGTAAATATATTTCAGAACTAAAGAGTAAAGAATAGTACTTCACATTAGGGTTAACTTAACAATCCTTCAAGATGCTGCACTTGTAATAAATAAACCAAATGTGAAAATTTTTGAATGATGGAAACAAAATGATACTAATAGCCTTTTTATGTTTGATATCAAAGTATCCCTTGACAAGACCTCAACAAGGTTCTCAACAGAACACTCAAGTGGGATTAGATACACAACAGAGTTCATCTACTATGCAAATAATTATTTGAAAACTTAAAAGAATTTGTAAGTAATCTGCTTTTGAACTCCCATTTTCACCTAATTTGTGCTATTCAACTCTAGTCATCAGCTATCAGCACACTTCTAGTTTCAACAAATAATACTTAGAAGGTTAAGATTCTGCTTAAGTTGACTAACCTTTGTGTGTGTTTGTTTTGGAAACTACAAGGTAGAAAAGTAGATATGTTAATGTAACCCAATTTTAGTTATAATTGGCTCAAATCTAGAGAGCAGGTTGCCAGTGCTAGCTCTGCTATTCTGCTTGATATAACTCTGTGGGTCTCATATTCTTTATATAAAACAAAGATAACTTCCCAAGAGCCCTTCTAGTTTCTAACATTTTATGATTCTTTCTCCAAGGACCTCTTTTTTTTGGGGTGGGGGGTCCGGTTGTGGGGTCTGAACTCTGGGCCTGGGCGCTGTCCCTCAGCTCTTCAGCTCAAGGCTAGCGCTCTACCACTTGAGCCACAGTGCTACTTCCGGCTTTTTTCTTTTTGCTTATGTGGTGCTGAGGGCCTCATGCATGCAAGGCAAGCGCTCTACCACTGAGCCACCTTCCCAGCCCCATCCAAGGATCTCTTATTGTCACATTTCAACATACTGCTAGATCATGAGACATAAATGAGAATTATTTTTCTCCCACACAGCGAATATAATTGTTAATTGTATTACAAGTGATTGTAAAATCATACTCAAATATACTGAGATCGTAGGTTTTAATACTGGGGAGGCAAGCAAGGAGAGTATCTCTCAGGTGTTCTAAAATCATTTTGAAAGACATTTGAAAAAAAGAATTGCGTGTGTGTGTGTGTGTGTGTGTGTGTGTGTGTGTGTGTGTCTGTGTGTGTGTGTGTCTGTGTGTGTGTGTGTGTGTGTGTGTGTGTGTGTGCGTGCGTGCTGTCCTGGAGTTGAATTCAATGCCTGGACACTGTCCTTCAGCTTTTTCAATTAAGGCTAGTGCTCTACCACTTAAACCACAGATCCATTTTTGACTTTTGGAGGGCTTAATTGAAAAATCTCATGGACTTTTCTGCCCTGGCTGGCTTTGAACCTCAGTCCTGAGATCTCAGCCTCCTAAGTAGCTAGCTAGGGTTACAGCCATGAGTCAAAAGCACCCAGATAAATTGCCTAATTTTTTTTTCCCAGTCCTATGGCTTAAACTCAGGGCCTGGGCACTGTCCCTGAGTTTCTTTTTGCTCAAGGCTAGCACTCTACCACTTGAGCCACAGAGCCACTTCTGGCTTTTTCTGTTTATGTGGTACTGAGGAATTGAACCCAAAGCTTCGTGCATGGCAAGGTGAGCACTTTGCCACTAAGCCACATTCTCAACCCTTGCCTAAATTTTAATGACACTTTTAGAACTAAATTCTTTTAATTCTGAAAGACATTAAACAAAACAAACAAAACTTAATCCACACATATTTTTTAAGTTCTTTTAGATTTTGAATTCTTTATTGCTAAAAGTAGTAATAAAACAGTGCTTTAAATTTTGGAAATGGACTATCCTAAATCCTAAAATATCTTTGATAATATTCAAATAGGAAGACAAGAAAAATATAAATAGTACTGATCTAAAAAGAAAACGAGTTTAGTTTTCTCCTACAGGAATCACGTATTATATTGCTTAAAATTATCGAGTACTTTACATATATTTAAATAAAGTGATAAAATGATATATTTGACCTAAAAACTAGAGACTAAAAGCACATAATACATATTTTATCAGGACTTACTAAGCTACTACACTTAGACTGGAATCTTTTCTAAAGCAATTATACCTAAAGCAATGATATTTAAGAAATTATTTAAGATAATTCTAGTTGAGATATATTCTTTATATTAAAAACCCTACTTTGAAAATCCTTAAGTCTTCAACATTGATTGAACCAGAAATGCTTTTAGACAGAATGTCACACTTATCTGCTTGACTTTATAATTATTAAAAATAGGTAAATTATTTTTGTCCCTTTGGCAGTTTTCTAAACAAACTGAGAAGTATAAAAGGAATCTCTAACATGATACGTGATCATTGGCTTGTGCATATGTAACAAACCATGATAGATAATAGTTGTCTTTGAGCAGCTGGGTACAGTACTATAGATTAGTTTTCTCTAGAATATCTTCTTTCTCTATAAATAACCAATCTATAATTTAGGATGAAATGAATGATCAAACAAAAAATATGAATTTTCAATTTATTTGTACAGTAGAAAGAACTTCCAAATCTCTCTCTCTCACTATATATATCTATATCTATCTATATCTATATCTATATCTATCTATCTATCTATCTATATTTTTTTTTTTTGGTCCGGTTGTGGGGCCTGAACTCTGGGCCTGGGCGCTGTCTCTCAGCTCTTCAGCTCAAGGCTAGTGCTCTACCACTTAAGCCACAGCACCACTTCCAGCTTTTTTCTTTTTGCTTATGTGGTACTAAGGAATCGAACCCAGGGCCTCAGGTATGCAAGGCAAGTGCTCTACCACTGAGCCACCTTCCCAGCCCCTCAAAATATATTTAATTCTAAACACCTGTCCAGTAAATTTACTTGATATACTCCTATATCAGCAGAAATAACTTTCTGAAATTCCTTATCAACTGATTTATATATACTTTTGTAAGTGATCATGCCACACTTTTTTTTCATATAGAGTATAAGCTTTCTGAGGGCAAATTTTCATTTGATTTATCTTTGTCATACAATGGAGCATTTATTCAAGAAATAATTGTGAAGGAAGTATACAATTAACCATAAATATGAAAAAAACAAACTACTGTTAATAAATGGAAGAAAATTATTCATAAAATGTCAACTCAGCAGAGTTGACAAGCCATTTATCAGAAATATGACAGCTTATTTTCTAGTAAAACATTGAAGGAAATCTTGCATTGTAGCCAAGAGTGGTATCATCACTTCAAAAAATATAGAAAGCAGAGATTAGATGGATAACAGTAAAAAAATGTGTGTGTACACATATACATATATATATATATATATATATATATATATACACACACACACACATATATATAAAAGTTGTCTTCTAAAATATGTCAAACTCATTAGGTAGGATGACTACTCTTTGATATGTGTGCATAAAAGCTGTATAAAAATATATACATATATATATACAAAAATATATACATATAAAAATAGTTCTGACTGTCTTTGCAAATCTATTCAGGAAATAAAAGTACTTGATCAAAAAGTAGCAAAGGGGCCAGGCACCAGTCGCTCACACCTGTAATCCTAGCTACTTAGGAGGCTGAGATACAAGGACTGAAGTTCAAAGCCAGCCCAGGCAGGAAAGTCCTTGAGACTCTCATCTCCATTTAACCACCAGAAAAACAGAAGTGGTGCTGTGGCTCAAGTGGTAGAGATCTGAAGAGCTCAAGGACAGTACAGAGGCCCAGAGTGCAAGCTCCACGACCAACCAAAAAAAAAAAAGTAGTAAAAGTTCACATAATTTTGTTGCTAAGTATTGGCAGTAGTAACTATAAAATTATTCTAACATCAGTTGGAGTTAAAGGAGACTTACCTGTAAATCTTTGATAATTGTGACACCATTTAAGTTTAAGAGACCAAAATTTTTGAGTGCTTAACAGAACTATCTGAACAATAAGTTTAACATGTCATTAATTTTGAAAAATAATTCAGCTTATCTTCAAATTTCAGCCATCATCTAAACATTTCTTTGTCACTATGGTCTTCATCCCATATTCTTAGAACACAATTGCATTACAAAGTCACTGAACATTCCCAGGCTTATTGTCCTTCATAAAGTTCCCAAGTCTACTTTTAATAGTTGACAAGGAAACACAGAACGATAATATAAAATTTTAGGCAACTGATATTTTTGTGTGTATGTGTGCTGGTCCTGGGGTTTGAACTCAGGGCCTGAGCACTGTCCATAACTTTTTTGTTCAAGGTTAGTGCTCTTCCACTTGTGCCACAGCTTCCCTTTTTTTTTTTTTTTTGGTGGCTAATTAGAGATTAAGTGTCTCAGGAACTTTCCTGCCTGGGGTGGCTACAAACTGTGATCCTCAGATCTCAGCCTCTTGAGTAGCTGGGATTAAAAGCATGAGCCACTGGCACCTAATAAACTAATACTTCTGATTCTATGAAATTTAAAACTTGGAACAAAGTCAATAAATTCAACCTTGATTTTGTCTTTCAGGAGTGAGTGAGTGTGTGGGGGGGGGGGGCGGGGGGGGGTAATGTGCCGGTTCTGGGGCCTGACTGTGTGTGGGGGGGATGGGGGGGGATGGAGGGGGGAATAATGTGCTGGTTCTGGGGCCTGAACTCAACCTCAGCTCTTGAGCTTGCGTACTTTCTCTTTCTCTTTTTCTCTCGCTCTCTTCTCTCTCTTTTCCCCTAACACCTGGTATTCTACCACTTGCGCCAAATCTCTACTTCTGACTTTTTAACTGGTATTTGAAGCTAAGAGTCTTAAGAATTTGTCTTCCCGTGCTAGGAATGGCAATACTCAGATCTCAGCCTCCTGAGCAGCTAGGATTAAGGTGTGAACCATCAGTGATCACCTGTATTTTAGGATTTTCAAATCTAAAATCAGCACCACAGAAATTGACCTCACAATTTAGTAGTTTTGTGCTGACATCAAATTGCAATCCTCCAGATCTCAGCCAAGCAGGCAAATTTTATTAGAAAAGCAAACAAGCATCTTTAGCCTAACTTCCAACAAATTCTTTAAAAAACTTTTTTCCAGTGCTAGGGAATAAACTGAGGGCCTCAAGTATTCCAGGTAAGTGAGCTCTACTTGACAGCTCAAATTTCAATAAATGCTTTTTGAAGAAAGCTTACTTGGCTGATCTCATGGAAAGAGAACATTATATATGTGTGTACACATATTATGTATTCATTATATATTTTAATTACAAGTTAATGTTAACAATCCATATGATAAATATCATGCAGCATTTATTTAAGAAGGGATGGGAAGAGAAAAACCTTAGAAACTTTTCTTAAAAGTCTGCAAAAATAAGAAATCATTCAACATTCCAAGAGAATCTCAGCCTATCTGGTTTCAGTTGAACTATTCACAAGGTTAAAATTTCATTCTTCTATATGAGTAAGCCTGAGAATTGTCAAGAGAACCAGAGAATGAGAAGTGAGGACATAGTTTGGTCTCAAAGTTGATAGGTAAGACTTCTTTTAGTAAAAGAAAAAATACTGTTATGATACATAAATGAATACACCTTGTTTTTAAATGAGAAACCTATCTCTACTAAAATGAGAGAGACTGTTTTATAAATAAGATCTACAATTAATTAACTCCTATGTTGATCTACCTAAGATGTGATTAAATCTATACAATACCTTTTTGTCTCAATCTAATCCAATAAAGTGTATTACAAATAATATTTGTTGCTACTATTTTCAATGTAACTAAACAGGACATTTAAAAAATTAAAATTAATTACTTTTCATCCACGCGGCTTCTCATTTTCTTCAGTTTCTGCATGATGCTGCTAGTTTCACTGCTGGAGATTGAAATGGGAGAAGGACTGCGGGTCTCTATATCTGTTGGACCAGGACTAACTGCCTTAATATCCCTTGCATTATCATCACTGTGAGAGTCCTGAAAAACAAAGGGGCAAATTTTCACTCTTTAGAAGGATCTTAAATACATTCAATTTAAAATTAAACTGAAAACAGTGTTTATAATAATAGGTGCAATTACAATATTGACTACTCAAGGAAAAAAAAAACATCACATAGTTAAAAATGAGCCATGTGGCAGATACCTATAATCTTAGTTCCTGGAAGGCAAAGGCAGGAGGAGGATCACAAGTTTGTAGCCTGCCTGGGCTAACACAGTGAGATTTATCTCAAGGGAAAGAAAGTACATTTCATGTTTTATATATTTTTACCACAGAGAGGGAGGGCAAGTTGTAGAGACAGATATAAACTAACAATGTATCACACATAATAACTTAAAAACGTCTAAAAATTTTGAAAAAGAAACCTAAAAATCATCTACCAGAAGGTCTCTAGTATTCACATGTGCTGACTTTCTCAAAAAGAGTGACACTATAGCTATATAAAACATAAATGTTCGACATACAAAAAGAATAAACAGAAGGAATATACTTATTTGATGGTTTTTTTTCTTTAAATGCAGAAAATAGTAATTTCACATACTTGCTTAAGTATTATATTACTTATGATTTAAAAAAATTTCAAGGCCCACGACCCACCAAAAAAATAAATAAAATAAAATTTAATTGCTTAGTATTTCTTTATCCTACAGTCATTTATGCATATAACTTTTAAGGAAGATAGATAAGGATAATCATGTCTTTTTATTTCATGTCCTTTTGCTTTGGAATTTCCCTTAACTGAACAAGCCCATCTTAAAGTCATTAGGTGGAGAACAAGACAGATGTTCATGCAACCGGAAAGAAGAAAGGGGCCAGGAGTGGTGTGTCAGAATCTGAGAAGGGTAAAGAAAACAAGAGGCTAGCCTGTGTAGGAAATCAGAGTCTAGATGGGACAAAAATAATGTTCACAGGGATGTGAGCCAATACAGGTCATGAGCACAGACACAGTAAGGATAGTCTTCCCACAGAGAACTTCCTCACACAGATGTTAGAGCCCAAAGGAAAGAGAGGGAAAGTATAGAGAAGGAACATGGGGATGGGGAATGATTTAACTGAAGAGACAAGCTTAAACCAAGATTGAAGGATATCCACAAAAGGAAAGAGTATCAGTGGTTATGCAAGATGGGTTACATAGAAGGAATGATCAAATCTCTAATTTTCTAAGGAAGATGTTAGCTAATTACCTACCAAAGAAGAAAGTCAGACTCCCTCTTTTTTTCTCCCTTTCTTCTTTTCTCTCTCCCTCTCCCTTTCCCTCTTTCTCTCTGTCCTATACTAGGGCTTGAACTCAGGGCCTGAAATGCAGTCCCTTAGCTTTTTCACTGAAGCCTGGCACCACTTGAGCCATAGCTGCACTTCTGGCATTTTGGTAGTTAACTGGAAGATGAGTATCTCAGGGACTTTCCTCCCTGAGCTACCTTTTAACTATGATCCTAAGATCTCAGCCTCCTGAGTACTTAAGATTTCAGGTATGAACCCCACTGGTGCTAGGCGACCAGCTGATTTTAAATGCTAGGACATTAAAATTATCCTGAAATGTCCTTTTGCTCTAGAAAGCATGAAAATGCTTAAGACAGATGAGGTACCAAAAGGACACAGAAATGTATGTTTAAGGAACTCTTAATGGTTCAATATAGAAGAAAATGAACACCAAATAAATGATGACAATAACTGACTATAACTCTGATTGTGACTAATTAGATAATATCATGACATAAACAAACTAAACTTGAAATTGAGAGGACATTTATGCAGTTTCAAAATATTCCCATGTAAAATACTTTTAATTATAAGGGAGGAAAGACAGTAATTTTACAATGAAGGCCAGTAAATGCTACCTTAGTCAAGTGACCAGGACACTATCAATAACAGGATCAATCAAAATCAAGTGCCATCTGATCATATGCAACAATAATATAGCATTACCTCTCTGATACTCTGGCACAGATGCACGAACTGACTTTAATCATGAGGAAACCAGACAAAGTCGAGATAATGACTATTTTACTCACACACAAAACATTAAAAAACAAAAAAGGAAAGCAAAACAAAAACTGATATGTAAAGTTCTAGTCTCAAGATCAAAAAACTTCTTCCAGAGTGAAGACTAAAGAAACATGGAAACTAAATGCAATATGTCACTATGTTGTAAAAGGAGAAATTTAAAGGGTTTGTAAGCTAAATGGTCATAATGTACCAATATCAATTTATGGGCAACTTACTGTCACATGGTAACTCAGAGAAACAAAATTCTTCGTACTGTTTGAAAATTTCTTGTAACTCAGACTGCTTCAAAATTTAAAGTGTATTTTAAAAACCAAAGAAAATATTAAATATTAAAAACTATGCTGGGCTGGGAAGGTGGCTCAGTGGTAGAGCGCTTGAGTTGCATGCATGAGGCCCTGGGTTCAATTCCTCAGCACCACATAAGCAAAAAGAAAAAAGCCAGAAGTGGCGCTGTGGCTCAAATGGTAGAGTGCTAGCCTTGAGCTGAAGAGCTGAGGGACAGCGCCCAGGCCCAGAGTTCAGGCCCACGACTGGATCCAAAAAAATAAAAAATAAAAAAAAATAAAAACTATGCTAGTTTATAGTCTGGTATTTTTCTTTCTTTTTTTTTTTTTTTTTTTTTGGTCGGTTGTGGGGCTTGAACTCTGGGCTTGGGCGCTGTCCCTGCACTCTTCAGCTCAAGGTGAGCACTCTACCACTTGAGCCACAGCACCATTTATGGTTTTCTAGTGGTTTACTAGAGATAAGAGTCTCATGAACTTTCCTGCCCGGGCTGGCTTTGAACTGTAATCCTCAGATCTCAGCCTCCTGAGTAGCTAGGATTACAGGCGTGAGCCACTGGCACCTGGCTTAGTCTAGTGTTTTTCATATTGTCAACTTCACAGTACTTTAGATCTAAATTTGGTTCTTGTCACGTATCTTTGAATCTTGTATCATTATACTACTAAGATTAGATAGCTGAAATAAGTATCATAGAGAACAAACTAGTTTCTCCTATTAATTTTGAGGAATATAGGTAGATTGATAAGCAAGACTATAGTTTTCTGCTAAAGATAGATTTATAGAACTTCATCCTAGTTTATTATCATATCACACTGTTAGAATGAACATATACTCATCACACAAGAACATGAGGTGGGATATGGCATTGGTAAGTAACAGGGTACAGAAAACAAACTAGTAATAATTTCATGTAATTTACCAGTTTATTCTCCCCTGCAGACTTCAACTTTTCCTGCAATTTTATGGTGGTCTGTCGGATCCTTTCTATCTCTTCTTGCTGCTTAAGAATGAGTTGTCTTTCCTTACGAGCTGCCTTATTGGCTTCTTGAAGACGTTTTATTTCTGCCTAAAGTTTAAAGAGTTAAGAGAGGGATTAAGATTTGAAGGAGGCAAGCCCAAAGTTCTATTTTAAAAGGAAAAAATCCAATGTCTTACAAATAAGTACATACATATACATAAAGGCATATAAATTTATATATATATATATATATATATATATATATATATATATATATAGTATTTAAAGGTAACTAATAATACTAAAAAAATTAAAAGTAGTAAGGAAAAGTATCACATACAATACACTGGAATAATTCACAATATCTTTTAAATTGAAATAATTGTAATTAAAACATACTAACTTAATAGTAGCTTGTGTGTGTGTGTGTGTGTGTGTGTGTGTGTGTGTGTCTGCGCGTGTGCACGCATGCGTGAGTGCTAGTACAGGGGCTTGAACTCAGGACCTATGCCATGACACTTGGGATTTTTTGGGGTTTTGTTTTTTTTTTTTTGTCGGTCATGGGGCTTGAACTCTGGGCCTGGGTGCTGTCCCTCAGCTCTTCAGCTCAAGGCTAGCGCTCTACCACTTGAGCTACAGCACCACTTCCGGTTTTCTGATGGTTTATTGGAGATAGGAGTCTCACAGTCTCTCCTGCCCGGGCTGGCTTTGAACCGCGATCCTCAGATCTCAGCCTCCTGAGTAGCTAGGATTACAGGCGTGAGCCACCAGCGCCCGGCTTTGGGTTTTTTTGCTTAAGGTTTATGCTCTACCACTTGAATCCACAGTTCCATTTTTGGCTTTCTAGGTGGCTAATCGGAAATAAAATATCGACTTTCTTGCTCAGGCTGCCTTCAAACCCTGATCCTCAGATCTCAGCCTGGGATAATAGGCATGAGCCACTGTCTCTTACTATTTTTGTTTCCTTAAGAATATGTATGGCTGGGCACCAAAAAAATTTTTGTGTGCTTGAAAGAAAGTATTAAGAAAATATGCTAGATATAGTGGCTTATGTCTATAATTCAGCTAAGTCTGAAGGACTGTGAGGGGAAGAAAAAGGAGTTTTGACAAAACCACATAATCGAAAAAACAAATTTATATATCTAGTATTCCTTCTACTTTCCAGTGTAAAAAGTTAGTAATTTTAATTTATTTCATTTCAAGTTATTTAGGACTAAAAAGATGTAACTTTTCTCAAGAGTAAAGTTCAGACTTAAATTCATACAATCAGTGATGTTTTGTTGGTGAATTTCTTTTTAAAAAACTATGCAAGCCAGCCAGGCGTTGGTGGCTCATGCCTGTGATCCTAGCTACTCAGGAGGCTGAAATCTGAGGATCACGGTTCAGAGCCAGCCCAGGCAGGAAAGTCCATGAGACTCTTATCTCCAATTAACCACCAGAAAATCAAAAGTGGTGCTATGGCTTAAGTAGTAGAGTACTTTGCCTTGAGCTGAAGAGCTCAGGGACAGTGCCCAGGCCAAGAGTTCAAGCCCCACAACCAACAAAATAACAAAAAAAAACAAAAAAACAAAAAACACGCAATCCTGGCACCAGTGTCTCACACCTGTAATCCTAGCTACTCAAAAGGCTGAGATCTAAGGATCATGGTCCAAAGCCAGCCCAGGCAGGAAAGTCCATGAGACTCATATCCCCAATGAACCACGAGAAAACCGGAAGTGAAACGGTAGCTAAGAGTGGTAGAACACTAGCATTGAGCAAAAGAGCTCAGGGGTAGTGCCCAGACCCCAAGTTCAAGCCAACTGACAAAAAAACAAAACAAAACAAAAAAAACAAAACTATGCAAGTAATAATCTAATTATAACTCAAATAATCAAGTTCATAAATCATCTAATGTAATAGCTAGTATCTGACAATAGATCAATATGGAAAAAGAACATTTGAATATTGACCAATTACTGTGAAATACATTTAATTCCTATAACCACCATATGAAGTACAGTAAGTCTCAAAGAATTACTTAAACTAGACCATGATTATATAGTTGAAAGTGACATTGATTACTCACCGTTGTATCAAGGTCAGCTCTTTGTTTAAATTATGTATCAACCCAATCTTCCTAACAATGCTATCAAGTATGTTACTATTATCACCCTCATTTTACAGATGAGGAAACTGAGATGGAGAAAGTTTATTTGTTCACGGTTATATAAAACTCATAATTTTGTAGTAGAGTTGGAAGTTAGCCTAGGCAGGCAATCTAATAAGACTCCATAGCCTGAATTCTTAACTACCATACCACCACACTGTCTCTCCAAGATGCAAAAACGAAGTCTAGGGCCATTATGCCAAAATATTTGTCAATATGTAATTAATATGCCCTGAAACCTTAGGGAAAACAATGACTAAAAAAATTAACTCATACATTTTCTCTTCCAAATTATATTTTTAAGACATAGATTTCAAAAGATTAAAAAAGGCAGAAAATATGACTGCATATTAAATTAGCAGTGACACTACTCTAAAGTAAAAAAATACATTAGATTACCAAGATTCTCTACAATTTTAGTACTGTAGTTATAAACCATAATAAGTATCACATAACTCATATTTAAGTTGATAAGAAGAAGTGTTTAGATAAAATAATAACTTTCATAAATTAATTTGCTTTAAATCACCAAGAAAGATGTTTTTTCTAACATACCTTTTCTTGCTGTAACTTTAAAAGCAATCCACGCTGTTTCTTCCTGAGGGGGGGCATTTTATCATCCTCTCCTTTGTCTCTTAGATGTCTGCAAATAATATTTTTTATTGAGACAAAGACTAGCTTTCAAGAATTCTTGACTATGAAAAATATATAAACCAATTTGACACATTCACATGTCAAAAACAGGTATCATGTTATCAATTCATTTGTATATAATATATGTATATGCTGATTATGGTCCTTTACATCCAGAAGAACTATAGAGGAATCATATGTAAAATGAAAATAAAAATGAGTCAGTTATAGCAATCCTAGAGAAATTAAAATGTTTTGCAGGTAAGATGGAGGTCTTGAAAGTAACACAAATCGAAGATCACTGCCATAACCTGAAAGCCAAACTGATAAAATCAAATAAGATGAGGGGAGACAAGGGATGGAGTTAGGTGGGTAGAGATTGTGCTTAGAATGCCTCGAACCCTAGATTTGAACTTTAATAAACACTTATATACATGAAAACAAAAGTATCTCAAAACATAAGGCAATTCCTTTTTATGGAAGAAAATAAACAGTGATAACTATGCTTACTTAAAGAACTTACTTTTTTTGATGTTCTAGCCAGGCTAATTCAGCCTTAGTTTTTTCCTTCAAGGCCTTTTCTCGGAGCCGCAAAAGTGAAGACTGGTGAGCTGCACGCATTTCCTCTTCTTTCATATACTGTCGAACCATTTCCATAGTAAACTTAGAAAAGCTATCTTGTCCTCCTGAGAATGGCATACTCAGATCCTAAAATAGAGTTTACTTAGTTTATCATCTTCCTAACATTTTGGTAGTTAATGTTATTAAAAGAAATACACATTTATAAGTGTGCATAGCTAAGAGTGGGTGCACATGCCTATAAGACCAGCTGCTCTGAAGGCTGAGGCAGGAGAATCACTGGAGCACATGAGGTTTGAGACTGACCTGAGCAACACAGTGAGATTCAACTTCAAAAATAAATAGGTAAGTAAACAAATAAGTAAATTTACAAAGCTATAACCACATAGGAAAATACTCTTAGATAAAAACACATGAGACCAGAATTTATCTGCTTATTTATTCAGTCAATGAAATCTTAACAATGAATGTAAAATATGTGGACAGGTAGTTCATGCCTATAATACTAGTTAGTCAGGAGGCCAAGATCTAGGATGGTAATGCAAAGCCAGCCTGGGCAAGAAAGTCCATGAGACTCTTATCTCCAATTAACCACAAAAAAAGCTAGAAGCAGAGCTTTGGTTCAAGTGGTAGAGTGCTAGCCTTGAGCACAAAAGCCCAAGTCCTGAGTTCAAGTCCCATGACTAGCACTAGGGGGGAAAAAAAAAGTATTGCCCCCAGAATAAAATGGGTAAGAATTTGATCCTATTATATAAAAGACATATATGTTGGCAAGAAGAATAAATGTAAAGTTTGAAATATGAGTGTTAAAAGAATGAAGCAGAGATAAGAAGACTGATTTGGAAGCTAGCCCTGGCAAAGTTAGTGAAGTCCTATTTCAAAAACAAAATACAAACATGGCATGGCTCAAGTGGGAGGCTTTAAGTTTAATCTCTAATACTAAGAGGTGAGGGAGAGAAAGAAGGAAAGGAAGAGAGAGAGGAAGAAGGAAAGAGAGGGAGGGAGAGACAGAAAGAGAGGGAGAGAGAGACAGAAAGAGAGGGAAGGAAACAGGGAAGGAGAAAGGGAAGAAAGGAAGGAGGAAAGGAAGACAAAAAAATAAGAAAGGAGGAGAGGGGAGGGGAAGGGAGGAGAGGAGAGAGGATCAGGTGAAAAAGCTATGAAGATGTTGGCTCAGACATTCAAAAGCCTTATCTTGTTTTAAGGAATGTTTGTATTCTACTTGGAAAAAATTATAACATAAAACTGATCTTGTGGAAAGTAACTCTGATAGCTGACAACTGAGGTGAAATATAATATGTATTCTCATACTTTTGAGAATACACCTCAGCCATTTACCTCCACGGGTAAATAAGAGCACACCTTGGCAGAAGACAGTGTAGTCTTTTCTGGGGAGGCTTCTTCATCAGAGTCATCATGATGGCTTCTTTTCATTTCCATGTTAAATCTGCGATGGCTCTCAGAAGGTAATAAAGATCGAAATGATTTTTCTTCTATTTCATCTTCTGTCATGGATTCATCAAATTTCAGAGAATATTCTGTTGCAATAGAAGTTGAATCTAAAAGAGTAAGAACAAAGGAGATTTTATCATCCTGTTTTTGGTAGGTGTCCAAGTGTAGCCCTTTTTCTCATTCTGAGCTAATTCAACATAAATCCATAAAATCAATCGCAAACAATTACTAGGCAAGGAAAATAACCAAACTTCATTTTTCTTCTGAACAACAAAAACCTCAAAAACTGGGGCTGGGAAGGTGGCTCAGTAGTAGAGTGCTTGCCTTGCATGCATGAAGCCATGGGTTTGATTCCTCAGCACCATATAAGCAGAAAAAGCCAGCAGTACACATACACACACACACACACACACACACGCATGCACGCACGCACACACACACCTCAAAAACTACCCAGAAATAAAAGGATGAGAAACATGATCAAAAGTTAATGCATTTCATATTTTAAAAGTTAATTCATTTCATATTTAAAAAGCTCTTTCTAACCAATTAGAAAAATCACTACTACACTATAGAAAGAGGAAATGATTATAACCAGATACTTCACAAAGAAAACAGAAGCAAACAATTCTATACAATTCCTTTAGCATTAGAGTTATAATTTTTACTCAAAATAACACTTTCTAATGTTTCCTATGTCAGCTCTCTCTTCTCCTTATGATAGGTCATCTAGCTGTCAATTTGACTAGACTGATACTTAAAATTGGTAAAGTAAACCTCTGGGTGTGGCTACAAGGGTATTTACAAAGAAGAAGGACATTTGGGTCAGCAAACTGAGTGAGAAAGACCTGTGGGAGGCATTGTCCAATAGGCTGGGAGTCTAGATATAGAAAAAAGAAAAAGGGAAAACTTGTAAGATCACAGGTCTTCAATTGCAGATTTGCACCTGCTACTCTCCAGGGAGCCTTCAGTACCATACTGAAGCTGTCTCATTGGTCCTTATTCTGAGGCTTCCAGATTCTTTATCTGAGCAGGTTTCACTGCTTGCCAGCCTGCAGATGGCTACTGTGGACTATGTGTCCACTAAATGGATAAGCCAATCTAATAATACTCTCATATTCATATATATATATATATCCATAAATACATATATTCATATGTATATATATATATATATATATATATATATATATATATATCCTATTGGTTCTGTTCCTCTAAAGAACTTTACTTAATACACCTCTTCAACATGGTTATGCCACATATCTGTAATACAATCAGATTCATTATTCACAGTTATATTCCACCCTGGGATTCCCCAAATCCTTGTTGATATGTGTGTATATGCTTAGTTCATATACATTAAAATTGTCTTTGTAATACACAGGGCTTGAGAAATGTATAGCAGTATATAGAAAATATAAATGCCATAACTGTTGCTCCATTCTAAAAGTGTATCCCTCCTATGGTCAACTACTTCATTTTCCACCATTTGCCTGGAAATCAATGTTTTCTACCTTTATAATTTTCCCTTTCCCCAAATGTCATAAATACAGAATCATACAAAAAATAACCTTTTGAGAGTTCTTCACTTGGTAAAATCCATTTAATGTATCCATGGTATCGCAAGAATCAATAGATTTTGTTGTTGTTGTTGTTTTGTCAGCCATGAGCCTGAACTCTGGGCCTGGGCACTGTCCTATAGCTCTTCAGCTCAAGGCTAGCGCTCTACCACTTGAGCCATAGCACCACTTCCAGCTTTTTCTGCTTATGTGGTGCTGAGGAATTGAACCCAGGGCCTCATGCATGCAAGGCAAGCACTCTACCACCTTCCCAGCCCGTTGTTGTTTTTTAGATTAAGGTTTTACTATGTTGCCAAAGATGACCTTATACTCTCTGTGTTGCCCACACTGGCCTTGAACTCACAATCTGCCTGTCTAAACCCCCAAGTGCTGGAATTACAGGAATGTATTACCACACCCAGCAGCTGTTCCTTTTAATAATATTTCACTATATGGAATGAAATGCTGTCCTCCTTGGTTGTATCCAGTTTTTAGCAATTAGTTATAAACATTAGTCTAGTTTTTAATGTGGACATAAAGTTTGAAATCACTGGGCAAATGCCTAGACATGTGATTGCGGGTCACCTGATAAGTCTTGTGAGACACTATAAAACTCTTCCATAGTGGCCACACCATTTTGCATCCTCACTAGCAATGAATGCAAGCCCTGGTTGCTCTGCATCCCTGATATCCAATTGTTATTGTCTGGAGGTTTTTTAGGTTTTAACCTTTCTAATAGGTATAGTGTGATATGGCATATTGTGGTCTCTGTGTAATTTTTCTTTTCCTTTTTTTTTTGAGAGTCTATATTGCCCAGGCTGATCTCAGATCTCCTGAGTTCAAGCGATCTTCTAGCCTTAAGTCTCCTGAGTGCTGGAAGTATATGCCCACTAGGCCTGATCTTGCATGGTGATTTTGTTGTTGTTGTTATATCTATTTATTATCGTTAAGTAGATGTACAAAGGGAATTTAATTCACATGTCAGTTTGTGAGTACAATGAATTTTGATAAATGTCACCCCTTTGATAATTCTCCTCTACCTCTCCCCACTTATTTCAATTTACCTACTTCCATTTTCACATAGAATAGATGTTTTAAACTCATGTTACAACTGAATTGACCCAGCTATTTGGTAAAGTTATCTAAGCTGATCTGTGTAAATGTGAACACCAGCTGAAAGTCAGTGAAAGGTTGATAGGTCTTTAACTTTTCCTAGTCCAGAAAAGGAGAAAGCAAAAGAAACTAGAAAATGATGGGTAAAAGAACAGCCAAGCAGTGGAACAATCAACAGCCGACTTCTAAGTACCAAACACAATGCTTAATTTAACAGCAACTCCTCTCTGTCCTGAGTTCTTCTAAAATAAAAAAATACTGAGTGGAAACAAGATGAAAATTAAGAAAAAGTTTCCTTCAAAGCTAAAAATGAAAACAGCAGCACCTAACGCACTATTCATAGATTAGTTGCTATGTAAAAAATTACTTTTATCCTGAAGTTTTATAGACAGACATTAATGCTAACATTTAATATAAAGCAAAAGAAAGATTTTTGGGAAAATGTGTGTACTTGTTCCATTTTACTTCATTGTAAGCATGGAACAAAAAAATCTCCGCCGCCACCCCCTCAGGGCCTGGGCATGGTCCCTGAGCTTCTTTTGCTCAAGGCTAGCACTCTATCACTTGAGCCACAGCACCACTTCTAGCTTTTCTGATTATGTGGTAGTCAGGAATTGAACCCAGGGCTTCATGCATGGTAGGCAAGCACTCTTACTACTAAATCACATTTCCAGTCCTACAATCTTATTTTTCTTCCTTGAAAAGGTAAACTTTCTTAAGGCGACTCAAGGAAGGGGTGGCAGTAACCCATTTGTACAACTAATTATAACAACAACAATAATAATAAAATAAAGAGCTGTCTTAAGAAATAAAAAAGTAGACTTTCCTATTACTTTAAAATTTTTTATTGTTATTATAAAGGTGATATATAAAGGGTTTACAGTTACCATAGGTCAGATAAAGAGTACATTTCTTTTTGGGCAGTGTTATCCCTTCCCTTGCTTTCTCAGTTTTTTCCTTATTACTCTTTGTAGGGCAAAACAATGTAGATTGAAGCATGGACCATTCATTGGAGCAATACTGATGTATAGTCATGCATGGATTGAGGAATACATAATAGGAAGCATTTCTAAAACATGTATAGCTATAATTTTGTGTAAATTAAACTCTAAAATAAAAATTTCTTTCATGGGAAGGTGGCTCAGTGGTTAAAGCGCTTGCCTAACATGCCTGAGGCCCTGGGTTCGATTCCTCAGCACCACATAAGCAAAAAGAAAAAAGCCGGAAGTGGCGCTGTGGCTCAAGTGGTAGAGCACTAGCTTTGAGCTGAAGAGCTGAGGGACAGTGCCCAAGCCCAGAGTTCAGGCCCCATGACCGGACCCAAAAAAAAAAAAAAAAAAAATTTCTTTCATGACAAAAAAACACACAAAATGAATGACATATATATTTAGTGTTATTGGTAAATTAAGACATCAGTATATTAAAATAAAGAAAGAAAGATTATGCAATTGTGCAGTACTGTTGTTTTTGCTTTGGGATTTTTTCCTTTAGGGGAGTAAAGGTGGAGATACAGAAAGGGAGGGAGGGAGGGTGAACTAATACAATCACGCTATTCAGTATACACTATGTGGAAAATGACCTATGTAAACTGTGGGCAAGGATGGGAGGGAGCAACTAAGGGAAAGGAAAGGAAGAGGTGACACTGTGTGAAAAAAAGAATGTACTTATTACCTGACTTATGGAATGATAACCCCTCTGTATAACACCTTAATAATAACAATAAAATTATTAAATTTAAAGAAATTTTGCAACTATGAATTACTGTCAATTATGGGGTATTTATTAAATAGGGCAACAGTTTAAAAAAAATCACACAAATATGAAAATACCACAGTTATAAAGCATCCTTTTCAATTTTATATCACTCCATAACATTTATCTCTTAGGACCTTATTTCAAAAGTAGTTAAACCAATTTTTGGGGTGTGGAGGTCTGGTCATGGGGCCTGAACTCTGGGTCTGGGCACTGATCCCTCAGCTCTTCAGCTCAAGGCTAGCATGCTACCACCTGAACCATAGCACCACTTCCAGCTTTTTATTTTTCTGCTTATGTGGTGCTGAGGAATCAAACCCATGGCCTCATGCATGCAAAGCAAGCGCTCTACCACTGAGTCATCTTCCCAGCCCCAACGTTAAACCAATTTTTAACTTCCCCTATTATAAAAACAGATTTTCTATTGCAATTTAATTTTGTGGTTTCATATTACTACCTTATCTACAACAATTTAATATTAGTGCATAGTTGATGATAAATATTTGTAGCATGAATGGACATATAGCAATATATGACAAGAAATTACCTGGTAATCTTTCTTGCCTACACAGAAAATCTTTTTTAAGTTAAGGCAAAATGATCAAAGTAACTACAAAGAGGATAATAACCAAATAACCAAAGAGGATAATAATTTGAGCTTCAAAGGAGGTTTCAGTATCAGAAGGCAATACAAGAAAGAAATGCCTGTCTAGGAAATATGAGTTGAGACTATGGTAAAAGACATACTCCCGCACAAATAATTTACAATCTATAAAGCAACATGAATTCACTTTATAATGATCTAAAGTAAGTAAATATTATAGGGGATTTAACCCTTGAAAAAAATTGAACACTTGAAAATTTAATTCAGACAGAATTTATCAGGTACAATTTGAGCAGTAATTTGTTATTCTAGAATCTTGAAGTAAAAGATGACAAAGTTTGACTGCACTGTGATTTTGATGCTCATTTGTTTGATAACATAGGATGTTGAAGAACCTAGGGCCTCACACTCTTGGCTTTTTCATTTAAGGTTAGTGCTCTGCAATTTGAGCCACACGGCTCGTTACAGTGTGTTGGTGGTTAATTGGAGATAAAGGTCTCATGGATTTGTTTGCCTAGGCTGGCTTCAAACCTCAAGTCTCAGAACTAAACCACTAGCACCTGGCATTTAATTCTGTTATCTCAGGGAGATCACTGGATTATATGCTCTTGAATCTAGAAAATCTCTAGGCAGTAAATTGGGACAGTTGTACTATCTATCTCATTAGTTTCTAATCTCTCATAAGTTAACATCTCTTACTGCCCAACATACAATATTTTTTAAAAGTTATTTATCTGCTATTTTAATTATTTTAAGAAGTAACTCTGGTCTCTGCTCCTCCATAATGATTAGTAGTCCAAATAATTTAATATTGTTTAAAGAAGTTACATAAATTAGTCATAGTTCATGACATTTCTAAATAGTCACTTGATAATTATTTATTCTTTGCTATTGGAAGCCTGGCACTATGGTAAATGCTTGAGATACAACCATAAATAAGCCACCCATACGTTATTAACTATCATAATATTCAGACATTATTGATAATTAAATTTACCCTCTATTAGTACTTTAATTACAAGTACCATTATTAATGACATAAAATTTAGCAGAGGTTAAATTTATCTTATAGGACAAACTTAATAATAATAATTTCTCTATTACTTTCCTATATTCTTTATTTTCCCATTATATGGAAGTTGACTTCATCAGGACTGACTCCAAAAGTTATTTGCTAGCTGATAACAAGAATCCCCTTTCCTCAGTTATACACAAGTAATTGTGTGTGTGTGTGTGTGTGTGTGTGTGTGTGTGTGTGTGTGTGTGTGTGTGTGTGTGTGTGTGTGTGTGTGTGTGTGTGTGTGTGTGTGTGTGTGTGTGTGTGTGTGTGTGTGTGTGTGTGTGTGTGTGTGTGTGTGTGTGTGTAGTGTGTATAAGGAAACTTACCTTTCTCATCAGGAAGAGATGGAATGCTATCACTTTGCAAAGAATCATCTGCAGCAGTCTGAAGATGTTCATCAATGGAACTCTCCATCTTTTCACCATGAAATTTCTTGTCATTTTCCTTACAAGATGGAACTGAAGGACTTTCTTGAAAGCTGCTACCACTACTTCTATTTTATGGGTATTATGGAAATAAACATATAGAAAAGCAATTAAGGATCATAATTTCAAAATAAACTTATCTGACCAAAGGACTGCTCCTTATGATCAACATTTGAAATAAAAATGTAATATAAAACACAAAAAATCTAAGTAGACAAAAGTCTGATAATAAACCATTTTTAAAAGCTAAGTATAAGAGGAAAAGCTAAGTATAAGGAAGTTGCAATCAAGACAATCTTAGCAGTTAACCACTGCTAGAACTATCACTATCCACGCTGCTCCTCCCTCTTGATCTCCTTCAATTCAAAGTCAAACTGGGAAAGATGGCATCTATTCATAATTCCATTTTCTTTACTTAACACTAAATTCATCATAATCTGATTCCATTGGAATTATTATACTGGATCTGTTCTTCAAAAACGCTAAATCCCTAAATGCAAAATTCAATAGATATATTTTTGTAACATTACATGATGTTGATCTTTATATTAAAAGATCTTGCTAGCCAGGTGCCGGTGGCTCACTCTTGTAATCCCAGCTACTCACAAACTGAGATCTGAGGATCATGGTTTAGGGCTAAACCTAGGCAGGAAAGTCTATGAGACACAACTCTAATCACCAAAAAAAGCCAGAAACAGAGCTATGGCTCAAATGGAAGAGTAAAAAGCTCAGGGACAGTGCCCAGGCACAAAAAAAACAAAGCATACTCAAAACTACTTGATTCAAGTTTTGAGGCCTCTGTACATGCCTGTCTCATCCTTCCCTCCATCCTTTTCTCCCTTACCACTTAGTGAAGTACTACTTGGAGACTTAGTTCTGTAAAGTCTTCCTTGACTCTTCCCCAGCCCTATATTCACTGTATTTAGAAGAACATAATCCAATTGACTGATTTAATAAATATTTTTGAAAGGATATATATTATAATAAAGCTATAGGAAAACACTGAAGGGATATTTAAAGTACCCTAGAGTACCAAAGCTCTTTTTTCTGGACTGGCATATGAAAGTATTATCAGAGTAAAAGCCTGACAGAAATATCATGTGGGGCTGGGAAAGTAGCTCAGTGGTAGAGCGCTTGCCTTGCATGCCTGAGGCCCTGGGTTCGATTCCTCAGCACCACATAAGCAAAAAGAAAAAAGCTGAAAGTGGCGCTGTTGGTTCAAGTGGTAGAGCGCTAGCCTTGAGCTGAAGAGCTGAGGGACAGCGCCCAGGCCCAGAGTTCAGGCCCCACAACCGGACCCAAAAAAAAAAAAAAAAAAGAAATATCATGTGGGTACTTCTACTTGTAAACACATGAGACATGAAAACACAAATCCACACAAAAAACTTGTACATGAACATGCAGTATAATTCATAATAGCCAAAAGGTAGAAATGACCCAACTGTCCATAAACTGATGAACACATTAAAAAATATGGTATATTTATACAACAGAGCATCATTTGGCCATAAAAATGAAGCAGTATATAGACTACTATAAGCCCCAGAAACAGTGTGCTAAGAGTACAATAACTTCTCTGTATATCATCTTTATAATAAAAACTTTAAAAAAAGAATACATACTGCATATTTATACAAAAACCTAAAATAGATATAATCTATTGAGGACAGAAAGTAGATTAGTGGTTATGGTGGTAATAGTGCAGGGAAGGAAGTCACTGTTTATTAAAATTGTGGGTATTTTTTAGTAGTAAAAATAAATGAAGCTATAGGTGGACACTGTGGCACATGTGTTATCCCATCGTCTCAGGAAATGTAGACAGGAGGACTACAAGCTGGAGGCCAGTTTGGGGAAACTAATCAAGACCTTCTCTCTGAAGCAAAGTATTATTTTGAAAAAGACTGGAGGCCTATTTCAAGTAGTAGACCATTTGCCTAGCATGCATAAGATCCTAAGTTGAACCCCTAGTGCGAGTCTGCGTGCACGCGTGCGTGTGTGTGTGTGTGTGTGTGTGTGTGTGTGTGTGTGCAGAGAAGAAAAGAAAGCCGTGTGTGTGTGTGTGTGTGTGTGTGTGTGTGTGTGTGCAGAGAAGAAAAGAAAGCCCTCAAAGAAATTAAAATCCAGAGTTCATGAACAAGTACAGAAAAAGTACACACAAGGTAGTCAAGAGAGCCACAGTTATATTACAGAGTGCTGTAGAAAACCATTGAAAATATATTTGAAGCATACTAGGGTAACACAATTTGGTTGGTTTTTGGCTTTTGTTTTGGGTTTTTTTCCCCCCAGTACTGGCATTTGAATTCAAAACCTCATTCTTGCTAGGCAGGTGCTCTATTACTTGAGCCACAAAGCAATTCTTTTTCTCTTTGGTTACTTTAGAGATAGTGTCTCAAGTTTTTGCTCTGACCAGACTAGAATATCCTACTTTTCCTGCATAGCTGAGAGGACATTCTACCTTTTTGTGAAAATTGAGATGGAGTTGTTTTTGCTCAGAGTTGGCCTTGAACTTTGCTGTCTCTATTTTTTCGATCTGTAATTCCTAAGAATCTGAGATTAAAGGCACAAGCCATCCCAGTACAGCCTAGCCCAACACTAATCCTTGAAGAGCAAATAAAGGTAAACTAAATGAAATATGCAGAAAGGGGTAGAAAGAAGGTACATATAATAAAAGACAGCAAAGTTCTTTTCAGGAATTAGAAGTCAAAATTAATATGAAGAGAGAATTATTAGACTGGGGATGTGGATCAGTGGTAGAACACTTGCCTTGCTTACATGAAGACCTGGGTTCAATTCCCAACACCAACAAATAAACACAAACAAAGAGGAGAGGAGACTAGAGGAGAAAAGAGAGGGAAGGGAGAAAAGAGAAAAGGAGAGAGATGTTTAAAAGATAGAAGTGAAAAAAAAAAAAAAAAGAAGTGAGCCACCAGCGGCTCACACCTATAATCCTAGCTACTCAGGAGGCTAAGATCTAAGAATGGTGGTTCGAAGCCAGCCTGGGCAGGAAAGTTCATGAGACACTTATCTCCAATTAATCACAGAAAAATCTGGAAGTGGTGCTGTGGCTCAAGTGGTAGAGTGCTACTAGTCTTGAGCTAAAGGAGGTTAGGGACAGTGCTCAGACCCAGAGTTCAAGCCCCAGGACTGGCAAAGAGAGGAGGAGGGGGAGGGAGGAGTGGAGACCAATGAATCATAAAGAATTCTTTTAAGTTATCCTAAATCATTTGGATTACATCTTAAATGGTTTGAAAGAATACTGAAGTTTTAAACATGTGAATAACTAAACTGGCTATAAATTTCAGAACAAACTGATTACCATGTAGATAATCAATAGAGAACAGAAAGGGAAAGAACAGAGGGTGAAGAGATCTATTAGGAGTCCAATACAGTAATCTAGTGGCTTAAATGAGTTATCAGTGAAAATAGCTTTTGGTAAAGCTTAAGTAAAAGTCATAGAATTTCATATACACAGGTGTCTGACAGTACTCAATACTTGTTAGTATTTATCACACTATTTCATGATTTTGAATTTTACAATTTTTAAAGTGAGATTCATTATGCTTGACAATGTGGGTAATCTACCTATAAAAATGCTAGGACATACTCTTTAAAATCTAATCTAGGGCTAGGAATCAGGCTTAGTGGTAGAATGCTAGCCTGGCATTCATGAAGAGACCTGGGTTTGATTCCTCAATATCACATAAAGAGAAAAAGCTGAAAGTGGCACTATGGCTCAAGTAGTAGAGTGCTAGCCTTGAGCAGAAGCAGCTCAGGGACAGTGCCCAGTCCCTTAGTTCAAGCCCCAGGACCGACACACACACACAAAATCTAATCTAAAGGCAAACCGTAATTGAGAACTACAGATACTAAATTGTGCCAAGAAGCAGTGACAAACTATTCAATATTATTCATAATGGTTTAAATTACTACAAGGTAATGTCAAGAAATATTGATGAGCCAGGTGTTGGTAGTTTGCATCTGTAATCAGAGCTACTTAAGAGGCTAAGATGTGAGAATCACAGTTCAAAGCCAATCTAGGCAGACAAATCCTAAAGATTGTTATCTTTAATTAACTAGCTAAAAAAAAAAAAAAAGCCAGAAGTGGAGATGCGGCCCAAGCAGTAGAGTGCCAGCAGAGAACACAAAAGTTAAGCAAGAGCATGAGGCCCTAGTTCAAGTACCAGTACTGGCACAAGAAAAAAAAAAAAAGAGGAGAGGAAAAGGGAAAGAGGAGTGAGAAGAGCAGGAGTGGGATAGAGATTCTGATGAAGCAGGGAAAAGTTATATGTCTGTAATTTCAGGTACTTGAGAGACTGCGGCAGTATTAGCAAGTTGAAGGCCAGCCTGACCAACATAGTGAAACCCTCATTTCATGAAAAAATAAACAACAATATACATGTTAGCAAAAAAAAAAAAAAAGTGCAGTGAACACAGGCTTTGGAACTAGATAAATCAAGGTTCAATTTTGTATCACTACCATGTGATGTTAGGTGAATTTCTTAACCTCTCCACAAGTATCTAATTCCCTAATCTGTAAAATTAGTATGCAAAAAAATTAGTATGAAATGCCTTGGTAGACTGCTGTGACAATTAAAGAAAAGATGATATATGATTAAGTAACTAGGCTCTCAAGCAACAGTGACTGTATTATTATTACAAACTATTTTAAACAATGGCTAATTAAACAGGGGAACCAGGAAGTGGAGGTGTGGCCCAAGTGGTAGAATTCCAGTTTTGAGTGAAAAATGGGGAAAGCCAGCCAGCACTCTGAAGGGTTCCAGACATTGGTGGCTCATCCCTGTTGATCCTAGCTACTCAGAAGGCTGAGATAGAAGGATCTACATTCAAAGCCAGCCCAGGCAATTATCCCCAATTAACCACTAAAATGCCAGAAATGGAGCTGTGGCTCAAGGGAAAGATTGCTAGTCTTAAGCATAAAAGCTCAGGGACAGTGAGTGCTCAGGTCCAACAGTATTAGCAGCAACAACAACAAAAAAGTCAAGGACAAGCAATGTTTACACTATATGTCAGAGTTTATCAAACTGTATTGATAAAAACTGTTCACCTTCGATCATGACTCTTGTATCTTGAAGACTCAGAATAGTTATCATATGAAGGGGAATATTTCTGATGCTTTGAATCAATGGTTCCTCCTTTACTCTGAGAGACTGAAACAGACTGACTTATCCTACAAAGAAAAAATTTTAAATACAATTAAACATTCAGCACCAATAAGAGAAAGGTTTTAAAGACTGTTTAACAATAAAACCAGAAAAAATCTTGAATGCATTATGAACTGATAAATTATGAACTGTATTAGAAAGCATTTGAGAGTAAAAGACATTCAATAGAAAAAAAAACACAAAAATAATATATATTTTTTTTGTTTGTTTTTTTGTCCGGTCGTGTGGCCTCAACTCTGGGCCTGGACGCTGTCCTTCAGCTCTTCAGGTCAAGGTAGTGCTCTACCACTTGAGCCACAGCGCCACTTCCGGTTTTTTTTTTCTTTTTTGCTTATGTGATGCTGAGGAATCGAACCCAGGGCCTCATGCATGCAAGGCAAGCACTCTACTACTGAGCCACCTTCCCAGCCCCCAAAATAATATTTCTTAAGGGAAATAAACACATCATCACTCCTGATATCAATGGATATAAATCAATTAAAATTTATGATCAAGAAATGTTGAAATATACACAAACTGGTCACTGGTGGCTTTAGTATTACTTGGGAGAGGCTGACATTGGGAGGATCATGGTTCAATGTCAGCCTCGGAAAAAAGTCTGGAAAACTTCATCTTCAATATAACTAGCAAAAAGCCAAGCTGGAGACATAGTTCAAGTGGTAGTTAAGCTCTGAACTCAAATCCCAAGAGAGAAAAATGGGCTGAAAACTACATACACAAATATGATCATGTCACCCAGTTCTGTCTGAAAACTTCTTTAATAACTTTTCGTTGTTCTTAAATTAAACTCCAAAATCCTAGTCTGCCAGGTCTTACACTGATACATCAGGTCAGACCATTCTCAAAACTCTGCTGTCTCCCACCAATCACATTGGTCTTTTTTGTCTTTTTTTTTTTTTTAATGTGTCATGTTCCTCTTCCTTCAGTCCTTTCAATCTGTCTACTCTTTCCCTCCCTTACATCACTGATTGATTCCTTATCTACTAACTCTCACTGTAAGCTTTACTTCTTCTTTTCTTCCTCTTTAACTCCTACTCTGACCTCCTTGCATCCACAGGCTATTCAGACTCCAGTTGTATATCTGAGACATGGGTTTCTTTCATAACACTTATTCCTGTTTGTAAGTGTTAACTCACTTAACTGAATATGTGCCTAATGTTTATCTTCCCTATTGAACTATATATCTATATACAATTGTCTTGCCAGTATGCCCAGAATGGCTAAGACATAAAAGATACTTCATTATATTATTTGCTGAATGAATGAACACTAACCTGTCTGATTCAGCTCTGGTTCTAAGCTGTTTCATGAAGTCTGGAAGGTGGTGCCGCTGGTGGTCATACAGTGTCACTAGGGGAGCTCCAGAAGAAGTGATGGCATCTGAGATATGAGTTCGAGTTAATTCTGCCATCTAAATATAAATGCAGAAAAGAGAAAGAGATGGAAAAAGACAATGCCAGAGTAGAACTGAGAAGAAATACAGTATTTATCAAAGCTCACTGGATCAAAAGCAAGCAAATTCTGGTACTAATATGAAATGTTATGGGCAAGTTTTAGCCTTTTGTGAGTCCCAACAGGTTCATCTTATAAAATTCAAGGCTTAAATACATAATTTTTAATGTTTTACCAATTATACCAATCTAAAAAGTCTTCCTTTAATAATCAATTCAATTAGCTCTTCTTTTACAAATCTTCTCTGAGTAAACAATAGTGAAACATATTTGCCTTATTCATAATCACTTTTACAACTATTACATGCATTATGCATTTGGTATTATTCAATTAATACTTAAGTTATATTCATTCTACTGATGACTTAAAAGTGTTTTTGAAATCTTTTGTTAATATTTCCACATTAAAATTTTGAGAAAGGAGACTCAAGAAGATAAAATTAAAATTAAAAATGACTTTAAAAAAAAGCATAAAGGGAAGCTATCAAAGGGTATGAGTGGTTCATGCTACTTGGAGCTACTTGGGAGATTGAAGCTGTTGGGTTGAGGTTTAAGACCAGCCCAAGCAGAAAGAAATTTGGGAGACACTTTCTCAAATAAGAGCTGGACTCAGTGGTATGCTTCTGATATCCTATTTACCATGAAGCCTAACATAGCTATAAAACCAAACAGGATCCAATCTCAAAAATAAGGAGTAGCCGGGCGCTGGTGGCTCACGCCTGTACTCCTAGCTACTCAGGAGGCTGAGATCTGAGGATCGTGGTTCAAAGCCAGCCCGGGCAGGAGAGACCGTGAGACTCCTATCTCCAGTAAACCACCAGAAAACCGGAAGTGGCACTGTAGCTCAAGTGGTAGAGCGCTCGCCTTGAGCTGAAGAGCTGAGGGACAGCGCCCAGGCCCAGAGTTCAAGCCCCACGGCCGACAAAAAAAAAAAAAAAAAAATAAGGAGCAGGGCTAGGATGTAGCTCAGTGGCAAAGTGCTTGCCTACCAAGTGCAACATCCTGGGTTTGATACCCAGTCCCCAAAAAGACAAAAAAAAAAAAAAAAAAAGTTAAAAACAAAAATAAGAGCCGGGCGCTGGTGGCTCACGCCTGTAATCCTAGCTACTCAGGAGGCTGAGATCTGACCAAAAAAACAAACAAACAAACAAACAAAAATAAGGAGCAAAAATTAGGACTGGAGGTGTAATATCATGCTGAGAATTCCTGCTAAGCACAAACTAGAGCCCAAATTCAAAACTTTTAACACTGAAAAAAAATTTAATTTTTCATAGTTCTCACAAGTGGCTCTTACCTCACAGATCTGGCGAGCTGCATCTGTGGTAAGGCGAGCAGTCTCAGTTTGCTGAGCTGCTATTTTACAAGTTGCTTCTTGGAGGACTTCAGTCACTTCCCTCTGTGATTTAACCACCTGCTGTAATGATTCTGCATGGACCTAGCAATAAAAGATTAAAAAACAAAACAATGCTAGGTTCATTTTCTCCTCTATCCAATTAGTTTTAATTTATAAAATTGACTCCTTGTGAAAAATACACTTGACTACTATCTGAATTTCATAGTTTGTCTTAACTCCGTAATTCATAGTTGATGTGTCTGCAGACCAATAACTACTATGTATCTCAGGTGCTAGTTTTTTGAATTGGAAATAATGCTTGACTATTTATTTCATAATTTTGTAAGAAGAACCAAATGATATGAAACTTACACAAATTTACATAATACTATTTATACTCTTTCTTTTTACTCTTAAAGAATGTTGTAGTGAATTTTTTTTTTTTTTTGTCAGTCCTGGGGGCTTGAACTCTGGGCCTGGGCATTGTCCCTCAGCTCTTCAGCTCAAGGCTAGCACTCCACCACTTGAGCCACAGCACCATTTCAGTTTTCTGGTTGTTAATTGTAGACAAGCATCTCATGGACTTTCCTACCCAGGCTGGATTTGAACAGCAATCCTCAGATATCAGCCTCCTGAGTAGCTAGGATTACAGGCATGAGCCATGGCACCCAGCTTTCTAGTGAAATTTCTAAGATAAAAACTCAGAATTAAAGAATTACATAGGAGGCTGAGATCTGAGAACTGCAGTCTGAAACCAGCTGGGGCAGAAAACTCCCCATGAGACTCTAATCTCCAATTAAACCATTCAAAAACTGGAAGTGGAGTCCTGTGGCTCAAAGCAGTATAGTGCTAGCCTTGAGAAAAAGAGCTCAGGGACAATGCCCAGGCCCTAAATTCAAGCCCCATGACCAACCAAAAGAAAAAAAAAAAAAAGGAAATAATTAGTATCTGCTGCAAAGTAAGTTACCTGAGCTGCTTTATTTCGAGTTTCTTCTAACTGTCTCTGACACTCTAGAGCTTCTTGTTCAGCCTTCAGTTTCAATAGAGCCAAATCTCTCTCATGACGTTGCTGTTGAGCCTTGAAATTAAAGAAATAGCCAAACATTAATTGTAACACACTAAGTAATTTTTAACACAGTGAATATAAAACCCAATGTTATAGTTCTTTGATTGTTTTCTTTGTTTTTCTACTTTGAGGCAAGATCTGCCTATCATGTATAATACAGACTGTAACTGGCCATCTGAATTTATGGTGTTTTCAGACATGAACTACTCAGCTGACTCACAATGCTAGCTTTCTAACACAAATGATCTAGATCAAACATTTTAAGCCTAAAGAAAAGATGGTAAACAGGGGGCTGGGAAGGTGGCTCAGTGGCAAGGCGCTTGCCTTGCATGCCTGAGGCCCTGGGTTCGATTCCTCAGTACCACATAAGCAAAAAGAAAAAAGCCGGAAGTGGCGCTGTGGCTCAAGTGGTAGAACGCTAGCCTTGAGCTGAAGAGCTGAGGGACAGCGCCCAGGCCCAGAGTTCAGGCCCCACAACCGGACCAAAACCAAAAAAGATGGTAAACAGGATAGTCAGCAATTGTTTATCATTTACCAAAAGTACTTAGTGTCAGGCTCTGACGGCTCACACCTATAATCCTAGCTAATCAGGAGGCTAAGATCTGAGGATGTCCATTCAAAGCCAGCCCAGGAAGTAAAGGCCCCATGCGAGATTCTTTCCAATTAACCAACAAAAAACCAGAAGCAGAGCTGTGGCTCAAGTGGTAGAGTGCTCACCTTGAACAAAAGCAGCTCAGGGAAAGCACTTAGATAGGCCTTGAATTCAAGTCCTACACTGGGACACATATATACAAAAATTTTAGTAACTTTTCATAGAAACATTAAAAAACTTAAGGCAGCAAGATTAAGAATTGCTACCAAAAAGCTGGCTAGAAAAGGAAAACTCACAGCCTTAAACTTGTTCATTAAGATAAAAAAAATTCCTATGTAAAAAACACAAATATAATTCCACACATTTGACAATTCTGTTTTATTTTGACTGTAAGAACCAATGTCATTAAAAATGTTGTCTTTGGCCAAGCACCAACCTGTAATTCTAGCTACTCAGGAGGCTGAGATCTGAGGATGGTAGTTCAAAGCCAGACTGGGCAGAGAAGTCACTGTGAGACTCTTGTCTCTAACCACTCAAAAACTGGAAGGGATCTGTGGCTCAAGTGGTACAGCACTAGCCTTGAGCACAAAGAGGCTCAGTGACAGCAGCCATGCCCTGAGTTCAAGCCCCACAACTGACAACAAAAAAAAGAAGTTGTCTTTGTTCTCCTTTTAATCAAGATTTTTTTTGTCATTATTCCATATAACAGTCGCTACAGACATAAGATGATTTTGTTTCTTCTGAAGTATCAAATAATGTAATTTTTCTAGAAAAATGACTGTTATATTTAGTACCCAGAGCAAATTTGGAAATCCAGAATTATAAAGTAACCTAAAAGTGTCATGATGTCTTACTACTTATTCAGATTTCAAGGTGAGTAGCTCCACTGCATTAAGACCAGTTTCCTCAATCTGGTGATTTGCAACAAAATTGACATTAATCCCTTCCCATCTATTACTAGGGAGCATTTGGAAATGTCTATACAGTTTCTGTTGTACTGCCAGTGTTATCCAATCACTAGTACTTAGTGGAGGGGTACAGGATGTTGAACTCTCTGCAAAGTATGGAATAGTCCCACACAAAAAAATTGTGTTTAGGTATTTTTGGAAGAATAGCTGGAAAATAAAATTGATCAAAAGAAACACATTCACAATAGCATAAAAAATATTTAGGAATAAAGTTTAAAATCAATCAGTCAGACCTCTATGTCAAAATTATACTTCTGGATTGAAGTATTTAAACAGAAAAAGATATTAAGTTCATAAATTTGAAAGATAGACTATGGTTGTGATTCGAATTCTTCTCAGACTGATTTATAAATTCAATACGATTTTCTAATCAAAATCCCATTAGGCATGGTTTGTTTTGGGGGGGAGGGGAGAGCAAGGGAGGTAAAAATTGACAAACTAATTCTAAAAGTTATGTGGAAATGTAAACACTCTAGCATAGCCAAAACCATCCTGAAAAAAGAACAAAGTCTATATTAAGTTTAAATGAAAGTGATTACTTAAAAGCAGGATAAATACTAAAATAATTCAAATGTTTTAAAGGAAATAATGTTAAAACAACTGAACATTCATATAAAGGAAAAATGAAATTTTGACTCCTTGCTCATTTTAAATTCCCAAATCAACCTGATAGGATCACACAGTTAAAAGTAAAAACTGAAAAAAATTTGGGAAGGATAAGAATATCTTCGTTCGAACATCTTAACATCTAGGGTAGGCAAAGAGCTCTTAGAAAACAAAAGGCTCAGCTGGGCATGGTGGCCCAGACCTGTGATCCTAGAGCTTGGGAGACTGGGGAAGGATGATCAAGGTTTCCATGCCTTCCTGGGCTGAATATGAACAGTGAGACCCTGTCTCAAAACCCAAAAGAGAAAAAGGTTATAGTTACAGAAAAAAAGTTAAAAATAAGATTATATCAAATTAAAACTTGCACTATAGAAAGTAATTTTAAGAATGGAAAAAGTAAACTTGATTCCAGAATTTATAAAGAATTCCTATAACTCTGCAATTAAAAGAAAATAAATTTGAAGTAAAAAAAAAAAAGGTAAGAATGGTCACTAAAATATACAAAAAAAGGGGCTGGGAAGGTGGCTCAGTGGTAGAGCACTTGCCTTGCATGCATGAGGCCCTGGGTTCCATTCCTTAGCACCACATAAGCAAAAAGAAAAAAGTGGAAGTGGCGAGTGTGGCTCAAGTGGTAGAGAGCTAGCCTTGAGCTGAAGAGCTGAGGGACAGCGCCCAGGCCCAGAGTTCAAGCCCCACGACCAAACCCCCCTCCCCCCCAAAAAAACATATATATATATATATATATATATATATATATATATATATATATACAAAAAAGATGATCAACTTCATCATTCTTAAGAGAAATAAAAATTACAACCTTAACAACACTACTTCACACTCAGAATGACTAAGTTTAAAAAGACTGACAATACTAAATGATAGTAAGAACTGTGTACAACTGAAATTCTTACCTACTTCTATATAAGTATGTTACAAACATTTTGGAAAATGGTAAGGCAGCTTCTTGCAATCAAATATTTATACTGAACAAGCCATTAAAAAGCAGTTATTTTTGTAAGAAAAATGAAATATGTTGTCTACATAGAGCTATAAATCAGATTCAGAGTAGAAACATGTGTATCAACTGAATAAACAAACTGTGACATACTGATCCTTGGAATATTACTAGGCAAAAAATTAAAAAGCGCTAAGTGACTGTAATTCCAGCTACTCAGATCAGGAGGGATCATGCTTCAAGACAAGTGTGAGGCGAGAAGTTAGCAAGACCTCTACTAATCAATAATTTGGCCATGGTGGTACATGATGCCTGTGATGCCAACCATGTGGAGGTAAGAGGACAAAACAGGCAAAAGCAGGAGACCCTACCTTAAAATAACTAAGGTAAAAAATGGCTGAAAGCATAGCTCAACCCTAATATGACAGGGGGTAGGAAGATATGATGTGGATAAATATTACATTTATACTAACTAAAATAGGCTAACCACAAGAGTTCAAATTATATTTTAACTTACATGAAGTTCTAGAATAGGCAAAAATAAACTCATTGTGCTAGAAATCAAAATGACAATTTCCTGGGCAGGAGTGGAGGGAGTAACTGCAAGTGGGCATGTATCAGCTTTCTGGAGTAACTGTACAGTTCTGTATCTGGATTAGATGATTGTTAATTCGTGGGGGGGCGGGGGGCTCAGTGGTAGAGCGCTTGCCTTGCATGCCTGAGGCCCTGGGTTCGATTCCTCAGCACCACATAAGCAAAAAAGAAAAAAGCCGGAAGTGGCACTGTGGCTCAAGTGGTAGAGTGCTAGCCTTGAGCTGAAGAGCTGAGGGACAGTGCCCAGGCCCAGAGTTCAGGCCCCACGACAGGACCCAAAAACAAAAAACAAAAAACAAACAAACAAAAAAAAAAAACGACAACAAAAAACAATAGCCTACCCACTGAGGAACACGGCTTAGAGCTCTAGATTTTTGTCTACTAAGCCAAAGTCCTCATTTGTCTGATTTTATCAAACACCTGGGTCTCAGAAACAAGTAAAGCATTAAAACAAAACAACTGCACTCATCTCTAACAGTCAATGAAAACAGAAAATATTAAGAATTTAATTTTCACATTGTCATTAAAACAAAGCAATACTTAATGGAAAACAGTGTTTGAGAAAGAATGACTACACAATTGTTCTTTTACCAAATGTTCTTCTACCATATGTTCTATTTTAATTAACAAAGAAACGATGAAAAAAAACCAGAATAATAAAGAAGACAATCCCACCAATACCTTTATGATCTGAGCCAGAGAAACACTCTCCTGCTGAGCAAGTGAAATGCCTCTAACTCTTTCCACATCTGACAGCTGTCGCACAGACTCCTCAATAGCACTCAGATAATTGAGTTCTGCTGCCATACGATGCTGGAGGCCAGCAGGAGAAAAACGCTTAGAACCTAGAGGGCATAATGATTGTCAAATGGAAAAGTTCACATGAAATTACACTTCAGATTTCTGAAATTTATTTATTTTAAGAATTGAAATCATTTCTGCTTTCCTCTGTAGCAAAAACAGTGACTTAGTAATACAATGTATTTTAATAGTTATTTTGGTATCTCCTGATGCACACACACACACACACACACACACACACACACACACACACACACACACACACACACACACACACACACACACACACACACACACACACACACACACACACACACACACACACACACACACACACACACACACACACACACACACACCCCATAAGCACTTAGAAATACATATATGGGATATATCTTCAGGTAAGTTTTGACGAATGATGGCAACATGGGAAAAAATGCCACTATTCAATCTCTCATGCTTTTCAGTATTTAAGTTCCTATACTTTAAAAAAAAATAATTTAAAGAATAATCAAATTGACTTGAAATAACATATCCTATGGCTCAATTGAAAGATAAAGAACTTTCAGGAAAAATTCACAGCTAAAAACTTCTAAGTGGGGCTGGGAAAGTGGCTCAGTGGTAGAGTGCTTGCCCTGAATGCATGAAGCCCTGGGTTCGATTCCTCAGCACCACATAAGCAGAAAAAGCTAGAAATGGCACTGTGGCTCAAGTGGTAGAGCACTAGCTTTGAGCTGAAGAGCTCAGGGACAGTGCCCAGGCCCAGAGTTCAGGCCCCACAACCAACAAAAAAAAAACAAAAACAAAAACAAAAAACTTGTAAGTGCATGAATCTACTTGCCTGGTGTTGCAGCCGCCTCTGTTTTGTTTGTATCAGTGAAAGCTGCAGTGGACTTCAATCCTGTTGTAGTTGTAGGTACCACGACTGGAGACTTAGATCTCTCTACTGAAGATCCTGGAAGGTCACACTGTAACAATTTCTGAGAACTTGGGGATAGAGGTGAAGTTGGAGTTTTCTGAGATCTTCCCTTGTCTGATGAGCCACTAGAAGTAGTTTTGTTTCATAAAGAAATTAGAAAAAGGAAATGACTTCAAGAACAAGCTAAAAAAGTTATAAGAACAATACACACTTCTTTCTTAAGCAACATTTCCAGGACCATATCCATACACACAATACACAACACACACACACACACACACACGCGCGCGCGCGCGCGCACACACACACAAAATCAACCTAACTAAAATATATAGTATACTCGAATGAATTTCCACGGGTTAACCCCTTTCAACAATTAACATTTTAACAAAATGAATACCAGAACATCTGAAAATGTTTACTGAGATAGGTTAGAGTTGGGGGGAGGGAAACAAATGGAAAATGGAATAATGGGTGAAAAGTCCTAACACTCAATGCACATATGTAAAAATGAACTAGGAAACTTGAGGATACAGGTAGGATTGAGACAGATGGGATGGAAGAGAATGCTAGAAGGGGTGACACTGATCAAGATATACTGTACATAGAAATTGAGATGCTGACTGGAAGCCCCTGTGTATAACTACTTACAATTATTTTCAAAATTATATTCACCAAGGACAAGAACTACATGATTATCACAATAGACACACCAAAAAAGCCTTCAACAAAATGCAACATCCATTCATATTAAAAACTTTGGAGAAACTTAGAAGGAACATTCCTTAAAACAATAAAAGCTATACATAACAGACCAATAGCCAACATCATACTAAATGGGGAAATACCAAAGCTATTTCCCCTAAAATCAGGAATAAGGCAAGGATGCCCACCCTCTTCACTCCTCTTCAATATAGTTCTGGAATTCTTAGCCAGATCAATAAGGCAAGAAAAGGATATAAAAGGGATTCAGATTCACATAAGGAAAGAAGAAATTAAACTATCCAATATATAGATGACTTGATCTATAAATGACTTGATCTCATATCTAACGGATCCAAAAAATTCCACTCCCAAACTCTTAGAGCTGATCAACCACTTCGGCAAAGTAGCAGGATATAAAATTAACCTACAAAAATCTTTCTGTATGCCTCAGAGAGACAAATGGTGCACATCCTCTCTGATATATGGAAGATAATTCTAAAATGCACTAGCATATGAAAAATTAGGCTGGATTCTAGATACTCACATAGTGAGACCAAAAGAGGATAATCTTAGGAGAGGATCACAAGGGTACAATAGCCAATGCCTCTTCATATGTTTACATACACATGTTTACATAATATACATACTGAAACAAACTGCCAAGATAGGGAAACAAAGGACTTTTTTCAATGTTTTTTCTTTTTCTGATCATTCTGTAGAAGGGTGGGGGGAGGGCTCAGAATCTGAGGAAAAAGGGTTAAAAAGTACAGTGTAGAGCACACTGGACATTGATGAAAGTGAACTATGCAACTCATGAGTGGGAATGGGAGAGAATGTGGGAACAGATGACACTATGACGCACGTAAATGTAAACCCTCTGTATATCATCTCTTTAACAACAATAAAGTAAATTTAAAAATTATATTCAGTGATGAATGACTATGAGTATTCCTTTAATTTCTAGATGTTCAGTGGTAAACAAATTGGGCACAAACTGTGCCTTAAATAAAATGGGAAAGAGGGGGTCTCAATTAAATTGTTACTTCTTTCCTTCTACAATGTACAGGTATCACAAAGTCTTCTAAAATAACCATTGTGTATCAATAAAAACACAAATATATGTAAAAGACATTATCCTATAAGTGTTTTAAAATATAATTTTACAAGTTATATTTTATATATCATTTTATATTTACAATGTAAAAATGGTTGATTCTCTCCATTGACCCAGAATCACATAAAAAATATTTTCACAATATCCATATCTATTTCACCTGTTTATATATAGCTTGTAAGACTATTCCTTTTCCCTATCCTTTCTATTAAATAGCCTCTCAAAACAGTTAATAGTAACAACTTCTAAGGCATTTAGTGCAACATAAGTCACATGTGTAGATAGTGTTTCTCTGTCATGTGTAGATAGTGTTTCTCTGTCAGACAGTAAACTCATTAAAAACTTGATTTCATTATTTTTCTGGGCACTGGTGGCTCATGCTTGTAATTCTAGCTATTCAGGAGACTGAGATCTGAGGATCGAAGTTCAAAGCCCTCCTAAGGCAAAAACTCCATGAGACTCTTATCTCTAATAAACTATTCAAAAAAAGCCAGAAATGGCATTGGCACTGTGGCTCAAGTGGTAGGCAGCTCACCTTGAGCAAAAGAAGCTCAAGGACAGCACCCAGGCCCCAGGACCAGCAAGAAAAGCTAAAAAAAAAAAAAAAAAGACATTATTTCTCATCATATCAAGCATGTTGCCTTACACTAAATTTTTACTTATTGCATAAATTCAGATACTTTATATAAAGTATTTGGCACAATTCAGTGATTTCTACTGGACTAAAACAAGTTTTCCTTTAGCTTCTGATAAAATTTTGAGATAAAATTTAAGAAGTTTTTCCTTATAACTAGCATGAATATTTGAAAAGTAATTTTAAAAGTAATCCAGTCACTTACTTGTTTACAAAGCCTTTAATTTTCTATAGAAAGCTTGTAGAAATATTACAGTAGTGCTACCTTTTATATGTGGATGTTATGTTCCAAGAACTCCACTGAATGCCTAAAACTTTGGATAGTATCAAACTGATACATATTGTGATTCCTCCTATACATAGCTTAACTAAGTACTTTTCACATAGTACAGTGGCAATTTTTGGAATTTGCAAATTTTGCAATATGATATGCAAATGGGGAGTGTATACAGCTTAAGTATACTAGATAAAGAGATGATTCACATGGGAGAAGATGAAGTTATATGGTGTGAGATTTCATTATGATACTCAGAATGATGTGTACTTTAAATTAAGCATCATTTAAAAATTTGTACCACAACTGATCATGATTAAATTGAAACCCCAGAAAGGAAAACCACAGATAAAGAAACATTGCTATATTTTGAACAGTGTCTAAATTCATCTAGGGACCCTAAAAAGAATAATCATTTTAAATCACAGCATTACAGCAGACAAAGTAAGTTCTCTGTGTCTCATTCTATGGTTTCATACAAATTTAGTATCCTTTGTATAGTTTATAATTGTTTATTACCATTGCAGAAAAGATTCACTTTGACTAGCCATTCCAAAAATATGTTTATAGTGATTTCAATCACATTGTGGCTTGAAGCCAAGTCAGACAAAAACTGAATGAGACTCTATTGCAGCTAATGGCTAGGGGCAGTGACAGGAGGAAGCACAAGTAGAGGTTCACAGCTTCGGTTGGCCTCATCATAAACTGAGCCTTGAAAAGTAAACAGGGCACAAAGGGATGGCTCAAGAGGCAGAGTGCCTGTCTAGCACCGCAGGGCCCTGATTTTAACACCTAGTACTACAGACAAAAAAAAAAAAAGGAGAAGAGCAAGGGAAAAGTAAGGGAGGAGAAGAAAGAGTAAATGAAGAAAGATGATTCTTTTTTTTTGGGGGGGGGGGGAATCCGGTTGTGGGGCCTGAACTCTAGACCTGGCGCTGTCCCTCAGCTCTTCAGCTCAAGGCTAGCGCTCTTGAGCCACAGACCACTTCAAGCTTTTTTCTTTTTGCTTATGTGGTGCTGAGGAATCGAACCCAGGGCCTCAGGCATGCAAGGCAAGCGCTCCACCACTGAGCCAACTTCCCAGCCCTGAAGAAAGATGATTCTGTTTCCTTAGAGTCTCAATTTCTAGAAGGACAGAATCAGTGCATACTTAAAGTCATGTGAACAAAAAAACAGCAACTACACAGGAAGCTATGACTACAGTTTATTTGTAAACAGCACGGTAAGTAGTAAATAATGTTAAAAAGATTTGAGCAAGTGTTGAGGTCAGCAATAAGAGTGATATTTCAAAATCTGGGTGTTTTTTGTTGCTGTTGTTGTTTTGTTTTGGTTGTGGGGCCTGAACTCTGGGTCTGGGTACTGTCTCTCAGCTCTTCAGCTCAAGGCTAGTGCTCTACCACTAGAGCCACAGCGCCATTTCTGGGTTTTTCTGCTTATGTGATGCTGAGGAATCAAACCCAGGGCCTCATGCATGCAAGGCAATCACACTACCACTGAGCCACCTTCCCAGACCTCAAAATCTGTTTTTGAGTGGTTAGTCAGCAGCACAGGAGAGAAAAGTTCAGAGGAATAAATAATATCAACCCTATGGCAAAAAGATACTAAGAAGTTGTATTTAAAGAGTTGAAGAAACAGCTGAGAAGAAAATTTTGTAGACAAGGAAATAAGATACTTTATGGTAGTTCAGTGAAAACTCTTCAAGTTGAATTAGGTTGTTAGAGTTGATGGGGTCATTGTCTTTTCAAAGCACTTCATTCTAGGAAAGTAGATGCTTTTTGCAAAAAACAGTCAAGTATACCATGGCAATAAAGGGCTTTCAGACACAAAACTAGTTGTAATTGAGGTACAAAATTCCTAGAAAGATTGGAGCAATTAAAGTGAAAGGTGACCACATTCTAAAATATAGTCTAGAGCTATGAGCAAAGTCATAAAATCTACTATTTACAACATACACGATCTAACAGTAGCTCAGACATGCATAGTTAACTGTTAAGTTGAAATTTACCAAATAGATTCTTCACACTATTATGTTAATACTATTATGTTAATTATATGTGAATCAAAATATAAAATACTATACCTCACAGAATGCCCAGAAAGTTCTTCTAAAGTGCTTTCAGTGTCAAAAATCTGCTCATAATCTTTAGCAGAAAGTTTACTACTGGTCCTAGATTTCTTTCCTTGATGGGAGCCACCTTCTGAACTAGATTGTACTTTTTCCTCATCAAGTAAGTTCTGAACATTTCCAGTGAATGAATCAAACCCTGGAACACAAATTTCTTATAAATATGACTGACATTAGAGACACTGAGCTATATAGCTAACCTATAGATTTTAATAAAATACTTGAAAAATATGGACAAAAATACTTGAAATTTTAACTTATTTTAAAATGTGTTTTCTAGACCTAAAATAAAGCACTTAATCTTTCTGCTCATTTAAGAAAGTAAAGTCTTCAAGCATCAATACCTTCTACTTGATATTAATAAACAGCTCTTTATTCAACCAGTAATACAACCAAAAAATAAGGATTTTTAAAGATAAAATGCTGAGATAAGAGAAAAACAGTATTAGTTCCCAAGATAGTTACACAAATCTTCTTGAAAATTCCATAGTAAAAACTGTGTAGCCAGATTCATAAAAAATGTTTATATTCTCTGATTAAGAATAAACTTACTTTGCCAATTACTGATGGCTCACACCTATAATACTAGCAACTCAGGAGGCTGAGATCTAAGAATCATAGTTCAAAGCCAGGCCAGGCAAGAAAGTCTATGAGACTCTTATCTCCACTTAATCACCAAAAAGACAAAAGTGGAGCCGTGGTTCAAGCAGCAAAGCCCCAGTCTTGAACAAAAAAGCTCAGGGTTCAAGCCCCAAGACTGGCACAAAGATAAATAAATAAATAACCTTACTTTGTAGGGATATATCCTATTGAGATTATTGAAAAATTATTTTTTGCCTCAGTTATATTTTTGGATAGGGTCTCACATTTTTTGCCTAGCTATCCTTGGATCATAATCCTTCCTATGCTTCCCACACAACTGGAACTATAGACATGCACTAATACATCCAGTTTGTTTGTTGAGATGGGTTCAGCCAACTTTTTACCCTGTCTGGCCTCAATTATAATCATCTTGATGTCTACCTCCTGAGTAGCTGGTATTACAGGAATATACCACCATACCTGGCCTACACTTCTTTACTATCATGAAGAAATTCCTCTAACTTCTTTTTTTTTTTTTTATTTAGAGAATACTTTATTAGTTTCTGTAATCAAACCCACGTAGATAAGACCTTACATATTTAATACAGTGCGTTTACCCCTGTACAAATGGAAAAAAATTAAGTTTAACATTTTCCTCTAACTTCTTATAGAATCAATTCATAACTTTAGAGCACTACCATAAAATCACTGGTAAGAGAAAAAGTCACCATGCATAATTCCACTTACATTCCATCTTTTCCTTTTTTCCCTTCTTTCCTTTGGAAGTAGATGAATGAGATGATGCAACAGACAGGGCTCCTGATGAGTGCTGAGAAGTAACATCCGTAGAAGAAACATCATAGGCAAGTTTTCTGCTAGAATGGCCCTCTTGAATGCTTAAATTGCTACCAATAATACTGTAAAGAAAAAGTAAAAGTGGCTGAAGAAAAAAATATGGAGTCTGAGTGAGGTTACAATTCTATTTTTAAGCAACTCTGAATGTGTAGAACAGACACAATAACCAAGCCTATCCCTGAAAAGAAGTTGCTAAAAGTAAAAGGAATGTCCAAAGCATATTGTGAGAACTAACTCCCTTTATGAATTTTGTGGTAGTGTATAGAGATGTCAACTAGAGGGCAACAGAGTATAGAAATAGAGCAAATACAAGAAACAGGATCGCTGGGAAGGTGGCTCAGTGGTAGAGCGTGCCTAAGGCCCTGGGTTTGATTCCTCAGCACAACATAAGCAAAAAGTAAAAAGCCGGAGGTGGTAATGTGGCTCAAGTGGTAGAACACTAGCCTTGAGCTGAAAGAGCTGAGGGACAGTGCCCAGGCCCAGAGTTCAGGCCCCATGACCAGACCCAAAAAAAAGAAAACATTTAAAAGGGCTGGGAAGGTGGCTCAGTGGTAGAGCGCTTGCCTTGCATGCCTGAGGCCCTGGGTTCGATTCCCAAGCACCCATAGCAAAAAAAAAAAAAAAAGAAAAAAGCCAGAAGTGGCGCTGTGGCTCAAGTGGTAGAGCGCTAACCTTGAGCTGAAGAGCTGAGGGACAGCGCCCAGGCCCAGAGTTCAGGCCCCACAACCGGACCCGAAAAGAAAAGAAAAAAAGAAACAGGATCATCTTGTTAGAAGCCTTAAAATAAAGGTAATGACTTTGAGCACAGACTCTATGTGTCTTCTTATTTTTACTGATACAAAAAGTGGTTCGTGTATATTTCGTATTAAACTTTTTATTAAGTAAACTTATAAAAATCAAGAAAATAAGAAAAAGGTCTTAAAACGTGGTTAAACTAAAGACATTTAAAAATCTATTTAAGCCAGGTGCAGGTGGCTCACACCTGTAATCCTCACTACTCAGGAGGCTGAGATCTGAGGATCACGGTTCAAAGGCAGCCTGGGCAGGAAAGTCCATAAGACTCTTATCTCCAATTAACCACCAGAAAACGGGAAATGGCACTGTGGCTCAAGTGGTAGAGAGCACGCCTTGAGCTGAAAAGCTGAGGGACAGCGCCCAGGCCCCGAGTACAAGCCCTATGACTGACAAAAAAAAAAAAAAAAAAAAAAAAAAAGAAAGAAATCTATTTAATCACCAGAAGAATTTAACTATAACCAAAGGTGGCTTCCATTCTTCTTTTTTCCTTGTCAGTATAAAGCCCAGATTGTTCTCTATGGCTCAATTTATTATTCAGAAAAATGTCAGGTGAATTGTTTACTAAAGCTGAGCCAATATAAATAAACTAGTATTTCAGATGTGGGAGAGAAAAAATAGGATGTTGAATACCACAAAGTTTGGTCTCTATTTCTACACAACTTTGTAATTTTATACAGCATAACTATTTCTCTCCAGTAAGTTTACAGAGAATACTAACATTAACCAGCAGATAAAATGCATTAAATCATATTAATTGATGATGTGTCACAGCATTAAATCTTTTAAAGTATTTTAAAGATCTTTTCTTATAGCTCAAAAGTTAAAACTATACCTTTCCTGTTATAATTTTAATAAGATTTGTTTTTTTTTTTTTGTTTTTTTCTTTTTTTTTGTTGGTCGTGGGGCTTGAACTCTGGGCCTGGGCGCTGTCCCTCAGCTCTTCAGCTCAAGGCAAGCGCTCTACCACTTGAGCTACAGTGCCACTTCCGGTTTTCTGGTGGTTTATTGGAGATAGGAGTCTCACGGTCTCTCCTGCCCGGGCTGGCTTTGAACCGCGATCCTCAGATCTCAGCCTCCTGAGTAGCTAGGATTACAGGCGTGAGCCACCAGCGCCCGGCCTAAGATTTGTTTTTCTTCTTCCAATTATATCTAATTTTTGTGAGCTCATCAAATAATTTTATGTGGACTATAACTGGTGTGCAAAAAAAATGAAGAATCGCATGTTAATTTTAATTAACTAAATATACTAATGTACTTAGTATTTTCATTTGTTTATTTATTTACTTATTTTGCCGGTCCTGGGTCCTGAACTCTGGGCCTAGGTGCTGTTCCTTAGCTCTTCAGCTCAAGACTAGCACTCTACCACTTGAGCCACAACACCACTTCCAGTTTTTTCTGTTTATGTGGTGCTGAGGAATAGAACCCAGGGCCTCATGCATGCTAGGCAAGCACTTTACCACAGAGCCACCTTCCCAGCCCCCTATTTTCATTTATTTTAACCATTAAAAAAAAAGAAATTCTTTCCAGCAAAGTCTAATTCACTTAATAAGTCATTTCAGTTTCTGCTCTAAAACAGGAATATTATCAATATCATACCCATTCAGGCTATTTAAAAAAATAAGTTAATATAAAGTCTTGCAGTTCTATGCCTTGCACTTATCTGATGGCCAGGCTCTGGTGGCTCATGCTTACTGTAATCCTAGCTACTCAGGAAGATGAGATCTGAGGATCACGGTTCAAACCCAGCCAAGGCAGGAAAGTCAGTGAGACTCTTATCTCCAATAAACCACTAGAAAACTGGAAGTGGCACTGTGGCTCAAGTGGTAAAGCACTCGCCTTGAGCTGAAGAGCGCAGGGACAGCACCCAAGCCCAGAGTTCAAGCCCCACAACCAACAACAACAACAAAAAATTATTGGATGTTGCCAGGCACCAATGGCTCAAACCTATAATCCTAGTCAGGAGGCTGAGATCTGAGGATCATGGTTCAAAGCCAGCCCGGGCAAGAAAGTCCATGAGACTCTTATATCCAATAAACCACTAGAAAACCGGAAGTGGCACTGTGGCTCAAGTGGTAAAGCGCTCCCCTTGAGCTGAAGAGCATAGGGACAGCGCCCAAGCCCAGAGTTCAAGCCCCACAACCGACCAAAAATAAAAAGAATGCTGGGGGCTGGGAAGTTGGCTCAGTGGTAGAGCACTTGCGTTGCATGCATGAGGCCCTGGGTTCGATTCCTCAGCACCACATAAACAGAAAAAAAAGCCGGAAGTGGTGGTGTGGCTCAAGTGGTAGAATGCTAGCCTTGAGCTGAAAAGCTGAGGGACAGCGCCCAGGCCCAGAGTTGAGGCCCCACGACCAGACCCCCCCCCCAAAAAAAAGAATGCTGGGATGCAGGTAGGTACTAATATTTTCTCCATTTTAAAATAAAGGAAACTTACACATAAAGAGATTAAGTGATATGCACAAATACTAAGCAACTAATAATGAGATTTTAAGGATTTAAAACCAGAGTCCATGTTCTTCTACATATAGCCTCTAAATGTATCATTCAACACGAAATTTTGACTTATTCTCAAGCCATAGTTCTTATTTGTACATTTATTTTACTCTTCAGACTTTAGTCCATGTTGCTTACTTAGATTCAAGAGCTGACTTTTTTTCTGTCAAAGTTCCACTCCCTGGAGAGGAGACAAAATCATCTTCATATGAAACACTGCTTAAAGGGGTTGTGAGGGCACTCAAAGGCTGTGATGCTGATGTTCCTCTATCTAATCTGTCTTCAAAACCAGCTAAAAGAAATAATTAAAGCATAGTTAAAAACTAAAATTGAAAAAAACTATCAGCAAAGCAAAGCATTCTAGAAAATAGAGATTAATGATATGTAGAGAGAGTCTTGTTTGCTTTTACCTGGGCCTATTTTCAATTTACCTTCTTATCTAGCAAGGTATATTTTGAACATTCTATTAGGAAAATTTTCAAATATAAATGAAAATAACACAGTATAGGGAAATCAAAGTATCCATTACTCAATTTCAACAATGACCAATACATAAGCCATCATTAAAACTCCTATTCCTCACATCCATGTCTCAGATTATTTTGAAACATCCTATATAACATAGTATGTCATATCTCAACATTTCAGTATAACTATAAAAAAAATAGCCGGGCATCAGGGGCTCATGCCTGTAATCCTAGCTACTCAGAAGGTTGAGATCTGAGGTCATGGTTCAAAGTCAGCCTAAAGGAAAGTCCGTGAGACTCTTATCTCCAATAAACCATTCAAAAAACAGGAAGTGGCACTGTGGCTCAAGTGGTAGAGTGCTTGCCTTGAGCTGAAGAGCTCGGGGAAAGTGTCCCGGCCCAGAGTTCAAGCCCCACGACTGACCCCCCCCCCAAAAAAAAAATCGAGCTGAGTGCTGGTGGTTCATGCCTATTATCCTTATCTATTCAGGAGTCTAGGACCTGAGGATTATAGTTCAAGGCAAGCTCAGACAGAAATGTCTGTGAGACTAAGTCTCAAAACAACAACAACAACAAAAAAAAAAAAAAAAAAAAAAAAACAGGCCAGGCACTGGTGGCTCACACCTGTAATCCTAGCTACTCAGGAGGCTGAGATCTAAGGATCGTGGTTCAAAGCCAGCCGGGGCAGGAAACTCTGTGAGACTCTTATCTCCAATAAACCACTAGAAAATCAGAAGTGGCACTGTGGCTCAAGTGGGAGAGCGCTCGCCTTGAGCTGAAGAGCACAGGGACAGCGCCCAAGCCCAGAGTTCAAGCTGACTGACAAAAAAAAAAAAAAAGAGAGAGAGAGCAACATTATATAAAAGATTGTACAAGATCATAAAGAAGTACTTAAATGTAAACATAAATCCTAGGAAATAGCAATGTAACAGCCAGTTGAGCCTAAGAGATATAAATGAGAGATTCATTTGTCATAATTTGCTTACTCTTTAGAGTAAAAACTTCCAATAAGTTCTAAAGCTATGTTAGTATAAGCTGGGTAGAATCCACCAAAATAAAATAGAAAGAGCCTGGCGGGTGGCTCATGCTTGTAATCCTAGCTACTCAGGAGGCTGAGAGCTGAGGATCATGGTTCAAAGCCAGCCTGGGCAGGAAAATCCATGAGATTCTTATTTCCAATTAACCACCAGAAAACCAGAAGTTGCAATGTGGCTAAAGTGGTAGAGTGCTCATTTTGAGCTTCCTGAAGAGCTCAGGGACAGCATCCAGGGCCACAGTTCAAGCCCCATGACTGACAAAAATAAAAATTAAAAAAAAAAAAAGAGAAAGAGACTCAAAAGGAACTAAACCTTCACCAAAGAGGGAAGTTGGGATGCAGAACTACAGAATAAAAAGACAAATTTAGAAGCTAGTCTTAGAGGAGATGAAAACATAGCTCAATGGTAGAGAACCTGCCAAGGAGGTACAGGGATTTACAAGGCCCAGGGTCCAACCCCAGAACTATATACATATACACATACATACATATATATCTTAAGCCTCAAAAAATAAACATATAGCTACATTGTTCTTCAAAGTCTAAAATTTGTTTTAGCAAACAATATTTTTGTAATTTCTATGTAATTGCCCTTTTCAATTCTTAACCACTATATTATCAGGAGTCACAAGTCACTGGTTTAGAAACATACTTGAGCCCAGGTACCAGTGGCACACACCTATAATACTAGCTACTCAGGAGGCTGAAATCTGAGGACTGCAATTTGAAGCCAGCCCAGAGAAAAAAGTCTTTGAGACTCTTATCTCCAATTAACCAGAATGGATGGAAGCAGAGCTGTGGCTCAAGTTGTAGAGCACCAGCCTTGAGCCAAAAAGCTAAGGGACAGCGTCCAATCTTTAATATAAATAATAATACACACACAAAAACAAACATATTTAACTTGTCTAAATATATAAGTATGGCCACAGAAAAACTAATATAGGCTTGATATATATCCAATACTCAATACAACACCTATGAGTTTCTCTAAACTATATCAAAATTTCTGTAACTACCTATTTTATGACAACAAAAACTACAAAATAAAAATTTTAAGATTCAACTATTAATGCTCTAGTTAAATAATCTCACAGATACTCTCCAATATTCAAGTAATAAAAATGAAAAATGTTGTGGGCTTAGTACAAATTTTGCATAGAAATTATAAAAATAATTTATCTTAAGATAACATCCAGATAGTACCCACCTTTACTTTTCTCTCCTTTTCCATATAGCTGATATGATTTGGTAAAAATATTAATGACACTATGTGGGCTTCCCTTTGCCAATTCTTCCCATGGTCCTTTGCTATGCACCTCACCTAGATGCCCAAAAAGTGGCAAAAATTTCTCAGCTTCCTTCTGAAACTCTTTGATGGGCTCATAAGGATTTTTTTCTCCAGCACAAAATTCTTTCTCTTTTAAGATTTCTGCTACCTTCAAAAGAGGCTGTCTATCCCGGCCACCTTCTTCTTCAGAGAGACTCCCTTCACTAAGAAGAGGCCCTTCACTAACTGAGTCTGTGCTGGAGCCAACAGATCTTTTGGCTTTTTCTTGAGAACCAGCTTGTACATCAGAGCCAGAAGAGTCAGTCTGTCTCTTACACAACTGTGCCAGCAGCCCTCCTGGTTTGGGACCAGGGGATCTCATTCTGAAGCTTGATATGGCACTCTGAGGTCTTATCATCTCAGGAAGCTTTTTAAATTCACTAAGGTTGCCTACACCAGGAAGATCATCATCAAAAGTTGCATGAGATACACAGGTTCCTAACATCTTTTGAATTCGGGCCGAGAAAACATCTTCTGTATCTTCTTTCACAGGTGGACTTAAAGCTTTGGTCCAAGGTCCATCTTCTTGAGGTGCTTGCTGTACATCAAACTCAGCGTTCCAAACTGATCCATAGTTAATGTTGGCTCCAGCTAATTTTTTGGCTTCACTTTCAATCCTGCTAGACAAAGAAGCAGCTGTTGCCTTCAAGGCTTCAATACGATCCAGTTTACTCTTATATTGGCTGGCACTAGGTTTTAACAAGGCATCTGGATTTACAGCTGGTGAGGTCAGAAACGGTTGAGGTGTAAAACTTAATGGTCCTGAAGCCATATTATGACTCTTCTTGGCTGGTAAAATAGATTCAAAATCCTTGTGCAAAATTCCTACATGTTCTAAATTCAAGAGATGGGAGAGTAAATTTCCAGCTGTTCCAACAAGAGGCTGTGGTTGGGAACTGTGAATTTGTGGGCTCAATCTGTCAGGCTGCATCCATGTAGGGTCCACCAAGTCTCTTCTGTAAATTGAAGTTACAATTTGTTATTTAACACAGCAACTCATAAAAAGCATTTTTTTTTCTCTGTTCTTGCTGAGGGGGGAAACAAGTCCAGGGGCTGCGTCAAGCACTCTACCACTGCGAGACATCCCAAGCCCAAATCATCATTATTTTGTTAATTTTATTTCCCTCTAACACCTCAAAGTAATGCATATATACTTGAAACAAATGGACTAGGGTAATTATAGCTCAAGTGGTAAAGACTGCTTGCTGTCTAACAAGCACAAGTCTCTTAAAAGCGTAAAATTATTCATAGCTAAACAATGAAAATGAGCCATTAATATGTTTGCTTATATTTATACCCTTCCTAACCATCCATCCATCTATCTATCTATCTATCTATCTGTCTGTCTGTCTGTCTGTCTGTCTGTCTGTCTGTCTGTCTGTCTGTCTGAGTCTATATCTGTATCTAAATCTATGTTATGCTTTGGGTGGTTTTGTTTGAACAAAAGTAAGATTACAGTGGCCACTGGTGGCACACATCTGTAATCCTAGATACTCAGGAGGCTGAGATCTCAGGATCACAGTTCAAAGCCAGCCAGTTTATCTCAATAAACTACTCAAAAAAGCCAGAAGTGGAACTTGGCTCAAGTGGTAGAATGCTAGCCTTTCAAAGAGGCTCAGGGACAGCACCTAGGCCCAGAGTTCAAACTCCTGGGCCAGAGAGGGGAGGTGGAGTGTGGCAGGCAGAATCGCATCATAATATGGCTTAGCAAACTGCTTTTTTAAAAAAAACAAAAACAAAACCAGTCCTAGAGCTTGAATTCAGGGCCAGAGCACTGTCCCTGAGCTTCTTTTGCTCAAGGCTAGCACTCTACCATTTGAGCTACAATGCCACTTCCGGATTTTTCTGTTTATGTGGTACTAAGGAATCGAACCCAGGGCTTCATGTATGCTAGGCTAACACTCTACCACTAAGTTACATTCCCAGCCCTATAGGTTATTTTTGTTTTTGCTTTTCCTTAAACTCTGGGTCTGGGAGCTATCTCTGAGCTCCTTTTGCTCAAGGTTAGTGCTCTACCACTTGAGCCACAGCTCCATATCCAGCACACTGCTTTTTTTGTTTGTTTGTATTTTGGTCAGTCATGAGGCTTGAACTCAGGGCTTGGGCGCTGTCCCTGCGCTCTTCAGCTCAAGGCCAGTGCTCTAATGCGTGAGCCACAGTGCCACTTCTGGTTTTCTAGTGGTTTATTGGAGATAAAAAGTCTCACAGAGTTTCCTGCCCAGGATGGCTTTGAACTGTGATTCTCAGATCTCAACCTCCTGAGTAGCTAAGATTACAGGCATGAGCCACCAGTGCCTGGCAAGCACAGTGCTTTTTATCAACCAAGATATTAACTATTGGGGCTGGGAAGGTGGCTCAGTGGTAGAGCGCTTGCCTTGCATGCATGAGGCCCTGGGTTCGATTCCTCAGCACCACATAAGCAAAAAGAAAAAAGCTGGAAGTGGTGCTTTGGCTCAAGTGGTAGAGCACTAGCCTTGAGCTGAAGAGCTGAAGGACAGTGCCCAGGCCCAGAGTTTAGGCCCCACAACCGGACCCAAAAAAAAAAAAAAGATATTAACTATTAAAAGAATAATATCAAGCCCGGCGCCAGTGGCTCATGCTTGTAATCCTAGCTGCTGAAGAGGCTGAGATCTGAGGATCGTGGTTCAAAACCAGCCCGGACAAGGAAAGTCCGTGAGACTCTTATCTCCAATAAACCACCAGAAAACCGGAAGTGGCACTGTGGCTCAAGCGGTAGAGTACCCACCTTGAGCTGAAGAGCTGAGGGACAGCGCCCAAGCTCAGAGTTCAAGCCCCATGACCGACAAAAAAAGAATAACATCAAGTTTTGTACTTGGTCTTATGCACTATTTTTAGTTGATGACATGAAGATACACATCAAATCTGCAGGTGACAGAAAACTGGGAGCCATAGCTGCCACACACACAAAAAAAGACCAAATTTGATTCAAAATCATTTATAAAGGTTGAAAATTCAGACTAAACTAAAATGTTAAGTACCACCTGGAAGAGAGTAACCAAAGCGAAAAAGAAACAGGTAAGTATGTCAAACAAGATTTGGTTGACAGTTTAGTTATAGCATTCTTTCATACTGAAGGGCTACAAAAAAAAAAAGAAACAACTAAAAGAAAACTAGAAGCTGGGTGCTGGTGGCTCACACCTGTAATCCTAGCTATTCAGGAGACTGAGATCTGAGGATCGTGGTTCAAAGGCAGCCCTGGCAGGAAAGTTTGTGAAACTCTTACCTCCAATTAACCACCAGAAAACCAGAAGTGGCACTGTGGCTTAGGTGGCAGAGCACTTGCCTTGAGCTAAAGAGCTCAGGGACAGCACTCCGGCCCAGAGTTCAAGCCCATGAGGGACCAAAAAGGAAAAACAAAGAAAACTAGAATATAGATTATATGTCACAAAATACAGGCTGTTAAAAATGAAAGACATTAGGGTCTAAGCTAAGCTACTAGTAATAGGAATACAAAGAAAATTATAGCATCCTGAGATAGTAATGAAGGCTAGCCAAGGCACATATGTATAACCCTAGTGAGGAAAATTTTTTAAAAGTTCTGGAAGTGTGGCTCAAGAAGTAGTATGCAGGGGCTGGGAAGGTGGCTCAGTGGTAGAGCGCTTGCCTTACATGCCTGAGGCCCTGGGTTCGATTCCTCAGCACCACATAAGCAAAAAGCCAGAAGTGGCACTGTGGCTCAAGTGGTAGAGCGCTAGCCTTGAGCTGAAGAGCTGAGGGACAGCGCCCAGGCCCAGTGTTCAGGCTCCACAACTGGACCCAAAAATAAAAATAAAAAAAAAATTTAAAAAAAAAAGAAGTAGTATGCATGCTAGCAAGCAAAAGTCTCTGCGGTCAAAAAAAGAAAGAAAAGATACCAAAAGTGTTTTAAATTCAAGTATGTAAGAGAGGCAATTTTATGCAAGTGCTATGTTGACAGAAAAACAGGGGAAATAAAAATAAAACACTTAGTCCAGTTAAGATTCAAACTTTTCCTGATGGTTTTAAGATCTAGCAAGGCTGACAAATTAATAAACAACTGAAGTACAAGGTCATACGACTAAAGCAAAGATATATGAAGTTCAATACGATGTAGATGGCTGGCCTAGCAAAGTGACTTTTTAGCTGAATCTCAAAGTGTTCAAGGTCAAATATATAGTGTGGAGTTTTCCAGGTAGGTAATAAAATTATAGGGCATTGAAAAGTATGGAAAAGTAGCTGGGTACCAGTGGTACAAATGTATAATCATAGCTACTCATGAAGCTGAGAATTGAAGAATCATGACTAAAAGTCAGTCCAACCAGACTCTTATCTCCAATTAACCAGCAAAAAGTCCAAAGTGGAACTGTGGCTCAAGTGGCATAACATTTTCAACTTGTGTGAAAAAACTAAGAGACAGCACCCAGTCCCTGAGTTCAAGCCCTAGCATAAGCACAACCTCACCCCTCACCCACACAAAAATAAAAGCTTGGAAAAGAAATGCAATATTCTAAGAATAAAATAAAATGGTGGTAAACATCAATAATCCTAGCTACTTAGGAGGCTAAAAATAAAGGATCATAGTTCAAGACTAGGTCAGACTCCATCTTAGCAGAAAGGTAAGACATGATGAGTATCATCCCAACTATGATGAATAGCATCTGTGGCTATGTAGGCAGAAAATGAGACAGTATCAAACACCAACCAATAGAAAAAGGGCTAGAGGCATGGCATAGTGGTAGAGCACATAAGTATATAGCAAGCGTAAGATCCTGACTTCAAATCCAAAAAATAAAATGATTCTTAGAATGATGTAAACAGGAAAAATGAAGTAAGAAAATGAAAGCAACAAGTAGGTACCTTAGGTCAAAGGATTGATAGTAAGAGGAAGGAGACACAATGTATATACATATTAAAACATGACACACAATACCTTCTAAATTGTATGTTCAATTTTTATGTGTCAGGTTTGGTTTTTGGGGGTTTTGTTTTTTAAAGCTGGATACCAGTGACTCATGCCTATAATCCTAGCTACCCAGGAGACTGAGATCTGAGGATTACAATTTGAAGCCAGCCAGGGCAGGAAAGTTTGTGAGACTCTTAACTCCAATTATGCACCAAAAACCAGCCGGAAGTGGGGTGACTAAGAGGCTAAGGGACAGAGTACTAGCCTTGAGCAAAAAATCTCAAGAACAATCCCTAGGCCCTGAGTTCAAGCCCCAGGGCCAGTGCATACACACACACACACACCAACAAATTTAAAAGGAAGGAGGGAAAGTTGGGAGAAACAGGTACTAGAATCTGACAAAAGATTTCTGTTTGGAGTGCTTCTAATACTGGGTAACTTGTTTAGAATTATAAGACATCTCAGAGAAAGGTAAAAATTAGAGACATGAATCCAATAAGGTAGGTTGACAACAATAATAAAATGAAGAGAATTCCCTACCCAAAAAGTATTTACAACTTTTAAAAAGTTTGTGTTTGATTGAAATTTACAAATTTATTTGTAACAGTAAACAAATCATTTGAAACATTTTACTTATTAGAATTAAATGCATAGAATGCTTAAAAGCATTAGCTTTTGGAGTCATATTGCCCAAGTTCAAAACTATCTCCACCACTAATGTTTTGACTTTGAGAAGACACATTTAATTCTAAGTCTCAGTCATCTCTTCTACGAAACAGAAAAGACAATTATGTCTGTACTAAATATCTGACTCAGTGGTAGATCTCTTAAATGGCTACCATCCATGAGGCTCTGAGTTTGAGCCCTAGCCCAAAATACTTGAAACCTAAGAAATGTTCAATAAATATTAGCTATATTATCAATCTTATTTTCGGGGTGAGAGAAAAGAGGATGGTGTGCATTAACCACAAACTGTAAAATGATTTGATTTCTATTTGTGCATTCTTAAGAGTTTCAAAATCTTTCTCTTCAAAGTATAATGTGTAACCATGCAACTTTATGCTGTGATATATCCACCCAACAAAATTTCATTATGTGTTTGGTTCAGAGAAGACAACAGTGTTTCCAACTAAAGAAGGAACTGACACTGACAATGGATTATACCCTGCACTGAAGCTTTTAAAATTCTGTGTAATACCTGGTATACATTCAGTTCTTATTCTTAAAACACACCAAAACAGAATATTTTCTAGTTCTGATAAATACATAAAATTAAGTTTTTCATTAATGTATTCTAGTTTATATTACATGACAACTAGTTAGAAATATAATAGTAAAGGAAACTTAATTATAAGAGGAACATAACTTAAAGGGCTGAGGATACAGTTTGGAAAAGTATTTGTCTAGCATATGCAAGGTCCTAAATTCAATCACCAGCACAATCAATCAATCAATCAATCACAGCTAACATTTGAAAACCTAAGTAAGGCATAGGGTAAATTAACATAAGACCACAATAAATTTAATTAAATGATAGAATCTTAATTATCTTTCATTCTCTTTTTTACCTTGCAAGAGGCTGTGGTGGTTCTGACAGAGACATGTCACTACTGGAAGATGCACTTGGGGGACGTTCCTGTACTTTGTTTTCTTTATCAGATTCCCCAGATGGCTGATACCCTGGTCTTGCCTAGAAGAAAAAGCCATCTCATCACGAAGATCTCTTCAAGTAGCACATAAGGAACTCATAAGTCATTTCAGTTTAACTATCAGAATGATCTTAACTTTAATGAATCGATAAACCAGAGGATTTTTCCATATAATAAAACAATCAAATTCAGTTTGTCTTAAAAACAACTATTATAATTAACAGCAAACATCATCTAAAATCCAAGTAGGACATCTAATCCTAACTGCATAATTAGGATGAAGTAATATCCTTTTTACCCTGTTTTTTCAAAATGGGTAAAAAAAGTAGTATACCTAACCTTTGCAGGATTATGATTTACTAAAGCTTAATCATATTAAACAAAGCCTTTAAAACAGGGTGCAATACCTCAATGCATATTCAGTTATTCTCCTAAAAACATTAGCACATCAAACTAAAATGTTTTCTAATTTTGAAAAATATACCAAACTAAATATTTCATTAACGTAATCTAGCTTATATATTATAGGCTAAGTATTTACTCAGTACTATAATGACAACTCAGAAGGAATATAGACAAAGAACATCAGTAGCAATCAATGCTATTCTTCATCTCTTTTTTTCCCATCATATTGTCCAAATTTTTCTTCATATGTAATAAATTTCATAAAAGACCACGACTGTTAAAAATATTATGTGAGCATTTACCTGAATAATAGGATGGTGGGTAATTTTTAAATAACATTGTATAGGAAATAACTTTTTTCTGACCTTTGTGTTTCTGCTACTATTACCTGTGCTTCCTGTGTAACATGTTGATGGGCTGGCTCTTCCAGCAAAGTCTTTTCTATTAGAAATTTGGAGTACGTTTCCTGAAGTCGCCTAGCTGTTGATGGATCAGATGGAGGCACATTTTTTGCTTTAGTAAAGGCTTCTTTCTGTTTCCGGTACAGCTCTTGTAATCGTTTGTTTTTCTGTTCAGTAGCCTCCTTTTGAGCCTTCTTCTCTTCATTTTGTTTCCTTTTCCTTTCCTCCTGTTGTCTAACAATGTATTGTCGTACTTCATCTGTGTCATAGTGGCGCTTTTTGGAAATGACAGGGGGATCTTCATTAGCTGTTATTTTGTCAGGTTTTCTTTTCACTAGGCTATGACTCCGAGAAGCTGGTACAGATGTGGATGACTTTGGATTCTGTATCTCTCCTGTCTCTTGCTTCACAGTCTGAGCTGTGGAATCCAGCTGCAGGTCATCAAGAATTCCACGAATTTCAACAGGTAAAAAGTCCTTGTTTAAGGCAACATTATCCTCTTGCTTATTGTCTAGAAGAGACGGCGCAGATTTCTTTATATTATTTTCAGACCGAGTTCTACTTCTTGAACGTTCTGAGCTGCGAGGAAGATGTCTATGTGAAACATCCAACCTAGGATCGGATTCTGCTCTTCCAATATGAGCCCCTGGAATGTATGAATTGTTGGTGACACATGAAAATTCTATATTCACTCTTAAGATTTATTTTAATAATAAAAAACTTAGCGAATACCAAAGAAGAATTTCTTTCTTTTGTTCAGATATTTTATAATAAAAGCATATAAAGTATAAAAATGAAGTAAGGGAAAATTAAGAAAGAAAATTAAATTGTAGTAAAAGCATGTAATATGTAAAAGAAAGAAAATTAAATTGATCTTAAATCCAAATTCACATATCCTAGTCTAAAGAATGCTATGAAAGGAAGGAAAATTCCCTTTTTTAGCAATAAAAGAATTTCAGTCATTTGAAAAAGTCTTATTTCCTTGGATTTCTTTTAATGTTCCTTTTAATATTTCTGTAAAAAAGACAGATTTTATGATTGATATGAATATTTAACATTATTATTTCTATCTCACATGCATATTTCCCTTTTTAAAAAAATGTTGCTTAGAAATCAGTAATTTTTTAGCAAAGGCATATTAGTTAGAACCAAAACATATTGAAAAAAGTTGTTATTTTTTGTGTTGCTGTTACTGGGCCATGAACTCAGGGCATGGATGTTGTCCCTTAGCTTTTCTGAAGCTGGCTCTCTATCACTTGAACCACAGCTCCACTTTCACGTCTTTCTCAGACATTAATGCCTGGGCTGGCTTGAACCCACAATCCTTAGATCTCAGTCTCCTGATGCTAAGATTACAGGTGTGAGCCACCAGTGCCCAGCCCACATTTATATTTTAATAATATCCATAAAACACAGTCCAGGCATTACCCAGGTATGAAGTGAGATCTTTTTTGCAATCTCAAAATTAAGACAGTCCAAAAAAGGGCTAGAGCTATAACTAATCAGTATAGGACCTGCTTAGTTAGCAAGCACAAGGCTCTGAGTTCAAATCCCAGTATCACTAAATACATAAATAATAAACAGCATATACAAAAGCAATCACTTTATCATCTCAATATTTGTTGACATGGCTTAATTTATAATGCATATGAGTTAACTTATTTGAAAAAAGATGGAAAAACATGAAGAGGAAGAAATATAAAGTATATTATTGCAATTATGACTGTATTACTTACTGAATCCATTCCAGAAACACAATTAGCTAAGGCAAATTTTGCTTCTCAAAAGAAAAGCTGGACAAGTGCTTGGTGGCCCTAATTGGTGGTGCCTACTGAAGCCAGAAGCTCACAGTTCAAAGCTAGTTTAGGCAGAAAAGAAGACAATTCTCCTATGTCCAAAATAACCAATAAAAAAAACAGGGTTGGAGGCATGGCTTAAGTGGCAGAGTGCCACCAGAGCAAGCAAACTGATCAAATGAAGGCCCTGAGTTCACACCCCAGGATCAACCCTTTCCCCAGAAAGAAAAACTGGCCTATAGGTATTTATAGTTCATTTCTCAAACTATCATTAATGTGCTAGAAATGGATGGCTTATCCATGGGTCATTCATGGATTGTAATCTTAGATCTGAAAGATCTAAGTTTGAAGCCAACTGGAGCAGAAAAGTCAGTGAGAATCCATCTTGAATTAACCAGCAAAAAAAAAACAGGTTGGAGGTGTGGACCAAATGCTAGTGTGCCAGCCATGAGCAAGTAAGCTGAAAAAGATCACAGTTCATGCCTTGATACCAGGGAAAAAAAGAAAAGGTTAGTATTAATGGAAAAAAATAATAAGTTAGTCAAATAGAAGCACTCAAGGTACTACAAAAAGAATAAAGCAATGACCAAGATGGGACACAAGGTGGGGAACACAAAGCACCTCACCAGCTCTTTATGAGCACAAAAGCTACCAATAGGACAGTTCATGCTGTGCCATGAACTGTAGTGGTCACCAGAGGGTGACTTGCAAGTGAAGGGTATGGTTACTCTTGGTTGAACTTGGCAAAGGTCATTGTAAGAGCCTCTAGAGACCAAAGGAAAGGCTCATATCCAAATGAGGTATAACTTAAAGATGGTGCAGCCTTTGAGTTGAGTAGAGGAGATTAAGGAAAGAGCCTTACAAGGTGTGTACCCAGCTTTTCTTCCCTGCTCTTTGGCCTACATACAGAACTCGTTAAGTCTGGAATTTCTTTCTGAGTAAAGTAACAAGTACAGGAAAGTTCCAGAAACTCAGCAATACTGCAGCAGTCCTGGAATCTTTTCTCTTGGCCTAGCTCCCCCTGCTTTGCAACAGTTTTTGTCAAGGGATGGTCTTCCAAGTATACGACAGTGTGGACAGGAGTCTTAACTGTGCAATCAAAGTCCTTCTTTCCTGATGTCCCTACCCCTGAGTGTGTAGTTTGGGGTCTCAGAGACAACTGTAAAATTAGCGTCTTGAAGCATATGGGTGTGTAAAGCTTTTGTCTTCTTTTAAAAATATGTGTTAAAATACACATAAGCACACTTGAAAAAAAAATAAAGCAATGGATTTCAGGGTCAAATTTTTTGAGTTCTAGATCTTACATCAAATTTTGCTATCCTTGATTATATATCCCAGAAAAAAAAAAAATCACTTGTTTTCAGGGCCTGTTTTTTAAACTGTCCAAATTATAACAGAATAACAAAAACAAGAAGAGTAACAGTAATAATATGTAATGTTTTGAATGCTTGCCTGTATATGAGACCAAGTGGCTTGATTCTAAGGCCCAAAACAGATTTGATTGAAATAATACACTGATAGTCACAATGACAGCTAAAGTAACTAATGTAATTTAAAACTGAATTCTTAGTAAAGATGAACATTAACATATGTAGAGATTATCCAGACAAGCTTAACAGCAAATTTTCTCCTTTTTGAGCTATAATTATAAAAAAAGGGAAAAAAAGGACTGGCTCAGTGGTAGAGTTCTTGCCTTATTCATGAGGCCCTGGGTTCCATTCCTCAGCACCACATAAGTAGAAAAAGCCAGAAGTGGCGCTATAGTTCAAGTGGTAGAGTGCTAGCCTTGAACTGAAGAGCTGAGGGACAGTACCCAAGCCCAGAGTTTAGGCCTCATGACCCACAAAAAAGAAAAGAAAAAAAAAAATGAGAAGTCTTAAAGTCTTAAAGCATTCTTATTAGTACTTTCCTAAGGTCTTACATGGCATGGGGGTGGGGGGAAAAAGAAAGAAAGGTTGTATGTGCATGTGTGTGGTGAAATCAGGGTCTTGTGCTTACTCCACATGCTTGACTGGTATTTTAGCCACACCTCTAGCTGACTCTTTACCAGTTATTTTGGAGAGAGAGTCTCCTAGACATTTAGGCCTAGGCTGCCATCAAACCACAATCCTGCAGGTATCAGACTCCTGAGTAGCTAGGATTACATGTGGGAGTCATTGAATATTTTTTGCAACAATGTTAATTAAAGCCACCCACCAGATTTATTAGTTTTTTCTCTTCCACTTCTGTCGCTTGATGCTGTTCTTCCTTCTTTTTGCTCCATTCTCGGTGCAGGTCCCAGAATCTTCTTTACTAGTTTTTGTCCATCTCGCCAAGAAGAGGTGCTTATCAGATGACTATTCCCTAAAATATATATAATGCATTGAAATCTAAAACTTATATTTTAGCTTTAGGAAGTACACTGACTTAGCTATATAGATGTAATAATTTACATTTACCTCTCATCAAAATCAAAAGGTTCACAACATAAGTATATTTTAACTCTAAGACATTACAATTGGATAACAGATTGTTGGGGGTTTTTTTGTTGTTGTTTATTTGGGTCTGGTCGTGGGGCCTGAACTCTGGGCCTGGGCGCTGTCCCTCAGTTCTTCAGCTCAAGGCTAGTACTCTACCACTTGAGCCACAGCGCCACTTCCAGCTTTTTTCTTTTTGCTTATGTGGTGCTGAGGAATCAAACCCAGGGCCTCATGCATGCAAGGCAAGCGCTCTACCACTGAGCCACCTTCCCAGCCCCTAACAGATTGTTTGTATCTTGCCTTGCTACATTTCAATGTCAAATGCTTTGAAAATTAAGTACCAAATCATAATTATTTCTAAAACTTCAAGGAGTAGAGCCCTGAATTCAACCATGGTATTTAGTACAGAATAAAAAAAGAACTGTATACATTACCTGACTTATGAAATGGTAACCCCTCTGTACAACATCTTAATATTTGTTGTTTGTGAGGCTTGAACTTAAGAGCCTGGATGCTGTCTCTGAGTTTTTTCACTCAAGTCTAGCACTCTTACCACTATGGGCCACAGTGCCACTTCCAATTTTCTGGTGATAAATTGGAAATAAGAGTTTCACAGACTTTCCTGCCCAGGCTGGTTTTGAACTGTGATCCTCAGTTCTCAGCCTCCTGAGTAACTAGGATTACAGGTGTGAGCCACCTGCACCCCGCTAACAATAAAAAATATTTTTAAAAAAATAACCAATGCAAAAAAGGGGGAGGGGCTAGAGGTGTTGTTCAGTGGTCATTACACAGGAAGTAAAGGAAGTTCGAGAGAAGAAGGGAGAGTGACAGAAGGAGGGAGAGAAGAATAAGCCAGCCAGGTGTCTTTTCAAGTTTAGCTCAACTTTCTGAGTTAAAAACAAACAAGGGCTGGGAATGTAGCTTAGTGGTAGAGTGCTTGCTAATATTCATGAAGCCCTGGATTCGATTCCTCGGTACCACATAAACAGAAAAGCCAGACATAGCTCTGTGGCTCAAGTGGCAGAGTGGCTAGCCTTGAGCAAAAGAACCTCAGAGACAGTGCCTAGGCCCTGAGTTTAAGTCCCAGGTCTGGCAAAACAAAAAACAAAAACAAACAAGTACACTGGGTAGCCATTCATAAATGTTAGCTTCTCAATATGTTCTGTGATTGTTTCTAAATTCTGACTACCTAAAGTCTCATAGAGTCAATGGAAGATAACTTTCACTAGATAAACTATTAATATAGCTTTATCACATTTAATGATTTTTCTGTCTGGATCCACAAAACTCAGACTACTATAAAACTGGATAAACATGATCTAAAGTTAATGTTTGCAAGTTACAGTGTTCCCTGGTTTCACTTGAAACTATGATCCTGACAGCAGTATTTTACATAATACTAAATGAAAATAATAGTAGTTTTAGATTTAAGAACTAGTTAATACTGAAATACTGAGATTATTCATGTTCTTATAAAAAAAAGTTTTTTGGGGGGAGGAGGGGTTAGTCATGGGGCTAGAATTCTGGGCTTGGGTACTGTCCATGTGCTCTTCAGCCCAAGGCTAGCACTCTACCACTTTGAGCCACAGCACCACTTCCGGTTTTTTGCTGGTTTATCGCAGATAAGAGTCTCACGGACTTTCCTGCCCAGGCTGGCCTTGAACCGTGATCCTCATATCTCATCCTCTGAGGAACTAGGATTACAGGCGTGAGCCACTGGGGCCTGGCTCATCATTCTTATTCTATATTCCTGATGACCTTGTGATCACTTACCACATGTATCACACTTTTTTGTAATTTATATCTACTCTACAAAAGAAGGAATTGTGCATCTTCATGATTATTACTTAAGTTTAGTACAGTATATAGTACAGTGCCTCACATAGAGCCAGGGCTTTTTCTCCATGTATGTATGTGTTTGTATGTATGTACATCCGTATCATTACTTTAAAGTACTGATATTTAACCTGGTTGATTTCTATTAAAAATAATGATAGAATTCCAGGAAATGGAGACATGGGTTTTTTTGTTTGTTTTTGCTGTGGAGTTTATTTTCTTTCTTTGGGGGGGAGGAGTGCTTAAAGGGTGTATGCAGGAAGAGGAGGAGGAAAGTGGGAGAAAACAAAGGATGGGATGACACTGTCCAAAACAGAAATATACTCATTACCTGACTTATGAAATAACCTCTCTATATAAATACCTTAATAGTAACAATAAAATTATATCCTTAAAAAATGATAGAAAAAGACTCTGAGATAGTGTTTAGAATTATACACATATGAATAAAATTTTATGGATATACACACATATGAAACCTTTCAAACTGTACAGCTGTAAATAAATACGCATTATCCTGTCAATTATAATTTAAAGGACACACAATAATGACATATATATCAGATTTTCATATTGCTAAATAAGGAAAACTCCTAGTAACAGATATTTATATCCTTATAAATTCGATTTCAAAAAGTGAGAGAAGGGCTGGGTTAAGAGAGATGGATGCCAATGTTGTCAGACACTTTGTACTCACATACTGTTTTGTAAAATGGGAACTTCTTTGTACAACTACTTAAAGATAATTTTAAAAATGTTTAAAAAGTAAAAGAATAAAACTATTATGAACTGAAAATAGACAAAAGTTATGCCTTGCTTGGCTTGAAACCATGATCCTCAGATTTTAGCCTCCTGAATAGTTAGCTAGCTTTATGATTCTTTTATATTTAGGTCTATGATTCACATGAATGTATTGGGTTTCACCTCATTCCCTGCATAAATAATAAAAGATATACAAATTTTAAAAAATTCGATTTAAACAATATATAACTTTAGGATGAACATGCTATTGAAAAACTAACCTGTTTTGCATTCTGGACTTGATAACTGTGTTACCTTTTGGACTTTTCGTACTGGCTTGACCACTTTCTTCTCTTTAATTTTTTCAGCAGGTTTCTCTCTTAAGGAGGTATCATCTGAAAACCAGAAACATTTACAGCAAATCATTATGCTTCCCTCTCATCTTCCATCCTAGTAATCCTCCCCTAGTAAGAAAACTATTATCAGTATAATATTCCCCCCGTATCAGTGGTTCACTTTCTACAGTTTGTTACCCAAGTACAAGCACAGTCTAAAACACTAAATGGAAAATTCCAAAAATAAACAATTTACAAGTAGTAGACCGTACTTCATTCTGAGTAGTATGATGAAATCTTTCATTAACCAGTTCCATCCATCCCAAAGCAAGCCATCCCTTTATTGAGCATATCTATGTTGTATATGTTACTGGTCTATTACTCACTGATTAGTCACTCTGTAGCCATCTTAATAATTGGACTGTGCCTATTATGGTACTGTAGAGCTTGTGTTCAAGCAAACTTTATTTTAATGACCCCCAAGCTCAAGAATAGTAATGATGGCAATTTGAGTATGCCAAATAAGAGAAAGTTGCTGATTTAATAGAGACAAAGAATTACATGCTGAAAAAAACTGCTACAATCTACAATAAGTCATTATAGTTAACCTCTTACTGTACTGAATATATAAATTAAATATTATCACTAGTATTTATAGGAAAAAAACAGAATAAATAAGGTTTAGTGTTATTCAGGCATCCTCTGGGGTTCTTGGAAGTATTTCCAGTGGACAAGATGGAATACTACTAAATTATAAAACACAATAATATTGAGGATGGGACAAAGAAACTTTCAAAGTGAACTGTTACTACAACAAGCTAATATATATTACTATGACCAATGTCAACTCCTCCTAGAAAAATCTGGAAATTACCACTCCACTATTCCATTGTTAGATTCCAAGTATTTGATTTTTCTTCCATCAGAAGACCTGTTAGAAATTTACTTCATTCTCACAAATGGAAAAAAAGCTACAATAATATTTTCAAAGCCAGGATCATGTGTAAAATTTCAAAGCAAGTGCTTTCATAGATTCCTATCTCATTTTTAAAAAATTGTTTGTGTGTATTGGTACTAGGGCTTGAATGCAGGGCCTCATACTCTTACATAGCTGTTTTGCTAAGGCTGATGCTCTACCCCTTAAGCCACACCTTCATTTCTAGCTTTTTGTGGTTACTTGAAGATAAGAGTCTCAAAGATTTGTCTGCCCAGGTTGGCTTTGAACCATGATTCTCAGATCTCAGCCCCTTGAGTAGCTAGGATTACAGGCATGAACCACCAGTGCTTGGCTCATTTAAAAAATTCTACATAAGGGCTGGGAAGGTGGCTCAGTGGTAGAACGCTTGCCTTGCATGCCTGAGGCCCTGGGTTCCATTCCTCAGCACCACATAAGCAAAAAGAAAAAAGCCGGAAGTGGCGCTGTGGCTCAAGTGGTAGAGCGCTAGCCTTGAGCTGAAGAGCTGAGGGGCAGCACCCAGGCCCAGAGTTCAGGCCCCACGACCGGACCCAAAAAAAAAAAAAAAAAAAAAAATTCTACATAAAAACTCTGCAAAATATTCAATAGTCTCAAAGTAAATTCTTTTATAATTAGATTTGTATATTTCAAATAGATATTTGTGTGTTTTGTGTATTTCAAATAGGCATTTGTATATTTCAAATAGGTATTTCACAGACAAATTACTGCTCATTTTTTTAATACCGATCTGGGGAAAGATACTACTATACATAAAAATTTTAAAACTTAACCTCAGTAGGATGTATGAATATATGTAATTTGAAAAGACATGTAGAGCTCTGTATTATAAGCAGGTAAATATAAGTAAAAGGCCCTAAAGCAGAAACAAACTAAGGAAGTCAGAGTGAGTAACCAGAGAATAGGAAATGTTATAATAATTGAGTCAGATTAGGCAAGGTTTATAGAACCATAAGAATTTCAGCTCTTCTGAGAATATGTACATTGATACAGGCAAGATGGTATATGCCATGCCCTTAGTGTCCCCTGGCCCTGACTACACTGGAGAAATTACGATTTCATGGGACTTTTGTATTTTATTCTACATGAGGGAATGTATTACTGAGTTAAATGGATTCAGTGGGTTAGTGTGGTGATTTTTTATTATTTTTTTTCTTTGTTGCTTATACCAGGGTTTGAACTCAAGGCCTTGTGCTCTTACTCAGCTTGATCAGTCATGGCTGGCATCTACATGAGCCAAACCTCTGGTCTGGTATTTTACTGACTGGAGATGTAAACTCAAGGACTTTTCTGCCTGGGCTAGATCTGAAACTCTAGCCTTCAAATCTCATCCTCCTGAGTAAATATGGTTATAGGTGTGAGCCACAGATGCCTCCTGTTTAGTGTGGAGTTAGTAAATACTATACCACATCTGTAATAAGAATTTTAAGAAGGGTGTGTGTGTGTGTGTGTGTGTGTGTGTGTGTGTGTGTGTGTGTGTGTGTGTGTGTGTGTGTGTGTGTGTGTGTGTGTGTGTGTGTGTGTGTGTGTGTGTGTGTGTGTGTGTGTGTGTGTGTGTGTGTGTGTGTGTGTGTGTGTGTGTGTGTGTGTGTGTGTTTTCATATTCTGGGCTTGTGTGTGTGTGTGTGTGTGTGTGTGTGTGTGTGTGTGTGTGTGTTTTCATATTCTGGGCTTGAACTCAGGTCCTGGGAAATTGTCCCTTAGATTTTTAGCATCACTTGAGCCACATTTTTACATAGGGCTTTTGGGTGGTTCATTGGCAATAAGAGTCTCAGATATTCCTGACTGGGCTGGCTTTGAACTGCAGTCCTGAGATCTCAGCCTCATGAGTAGCTAGGATTACAAGCATGAGCCACTGGCACCTGGCTGTGTATTTATATAGTTTTGCTATATAACGTGGTTTTTAGAAGGCAAACAAAATACAATAAGGTCAAATCCACAGAAGTATTACAAAACTGAATTTGTTCACTATATTTTGTTTTCTAATAGAAGATCTTCACTTGTGTCTAAATAACACTTTTCTATCACAGATTAAAATTTATAACTAACTTTAAAACAAAGAAAAAAACTTCAGCTCTTAAGTGTGGGATGAGAAGATTCTGGAAGCTTTGAAACAAAAGGAGTTACATGATTTAAATTAAACTTTAATAAGCTTACTCTGGCAGCTATGATAAAAATAAAAACTCATGAGACAAAGGAAAAAAGAAAGGAGACCAGTTAGGATTATCACCCCAATAATACAGGCAAGAGATTGATTGTGGCTTAGGCTTAGATACTGGATAGTTACAGAGGAGTAAAAGTGGTTATATTATCAATATATTTCAGAAAAATATATTGATATAAAGTATAATAGGTAGGGGAAAGATCTGGGTCTGAATAAATAAAAGGATTAGATTAACTAATATAGTACCAGATAGATATATCAGCACATGCTAACGTGAAGATGAAGATGGGAAGATCAAGGTTCGAGGCCAGTCCTGGAAAATCAGTAAGACCTTACTTATCTCAACAAGCCAAGTCAGGTTTGATGGTCCACTCTGGTAGACAAGGTATGCAGGAAGCAGAGGTCAAAGTACAACATCAGCCCTGGGCAAAAGTGTGAGGAACTATCTGAAATAAATCTAAAGTAAAAGGACTGCTGGTATGGCTCAATTACATAGTAGTCAAGAGGCTCTGAGTTCAAATCCCAGTATTGAATAAATAAAAATAACTGACATGGAGTGATTGTCAGTGTAGCAAGTGCCCAGTCCCTGAGTTCAAGCTCCAGAACTAGCATGCAAAATAAAAAAAAAAAGGTCACAAAATTAAGCATCTAGCATCTTGCTCAGTAACACTACATGTTGTAAGTAGCAACATTACTATAACATTCCTATTTCTCTTTCCATCTTCCATAGGTTCCTCTTATTTCCAGTTCTCTAAACACACTTCATCTCAAATGTTTATCTTTCTTTCATCTATTCTGCCTCGATTAGGCTCTCCCATCTTAACCTTCAAACCAGACAGTCTTTTTTTCTTCTTCTTTTTTTTGTTATTGTGAAAATACTGTACAGAGGGGTTACAATTACATGGGCAAGATAATGAGTACATTTCTTATCAAGCATTGTAGCCTCCTCTTTTGTTTCCCCTTCCCATCCCATCCGTTCTCCACCTCCCCACCCAACCCTCCTCCCCCTCCCCCCCCAGACAGTCTTAATTCCAATAGTCCCTCCTTTAAAAATAGCCTAGTTTCTGTTTCACCAACCATGTAGGCCAATTTTAACCTTGGAAAAGAGCCTAGAGGCTAAGATGGCCTCATGACTCAAATCACTACTACTTTAGTTTATACAATGCTGTTAGAAAAGGGAAAATTTTTAACACTCAATAAATACTTCAGTAATATTTTCATGTTTAAAATTATTAGATAAGTTGTATGATAAAATTAAAAAAAATACTACTCTCACCTGCAAGGTGAAGTGCTAAGTCTCGGTACAGTTCCCTACTCAGGTGCTGAAATTCAGCCTCTTGCCACACTTTCCCATCAGGTGTGCGAATCTTAGTCTCTGAAGGGTTGAAACCTAACACAGGCCAACAATACAGATTATCAAAGTTGCTTTATAACTTTTGTTTGTATGGCATCACTATCAGTTCTCACATTGAATTTATACACTACCATATAGCAATCATTTTCTAACATTAATTTCTGCGTGAATTCTTAACAGTAAAAATATTGTATGATTACAGAGAAAAGTTTGTAACTCTGCAACATAGAAACATCACTAGAATCCCTGCATCAGCTGCTTCAAACAACAAAAACAGCAAATAGCAACTTTCAGTTTATACAAAGCTGAGTTATGACTGACAAGTTACTGTCCATCAAATTTTCCTTCTTTCGGTGAGAAAAAAAAAAAACACAAGAAGCAGTTAAGCAATTGGGAAACAGCTCCTCTAGGAATGAAGAATCATTCTTGTGAATGCCTTTTTAAGATGTTTTGATGTGCGTTTTTTTTTCCCCCAGAGTCACCTACTCATTAGCAAATTGTGTTAAAAATCATTCCTTTCCTCTGCTTTATAAATTGACATGATTTATTTTAGCTATGAATACACATTGCTCTAAGTCCTTGAATAAGCACATCACGTTTATCAGTACAACTACATTTTTTTCTGCAGTGTTAACTTCACATCTTCATCATTGCTATTGTCATGATCGCCATGTTTCAGAATCATTTTAGCTATTTCAAAATTAGTCAACAATTATGGCCTCATTATTGATATTCAAAACTTCCATATTCACTTCCTCCAGCTTACTGATAAGACTCCAAAGGTTTGCATATGTGAGGCTGTACATCTTTTTGTCACTTGACACCACTGTGTTTAGTATCTACAACTGAACAGCTGTAGGCCAGACGTTCCAAGCAGTGACAACAGCATGTGTCCTCTTGTTATACTTTGAAAACGTTCCAAACTTATATCTCTGATGACTTTTAGCATGCTATTCGAGAAGTATTTTTATTCTCTTCATTGATCTCAGGACATCCTGGTCACATAGTTTAATTAACAGTCATATTAATTATGCCACATTTATTCACAGTATGGCATAAACATCATTTGGAGGGGTTGCTGGGGGGAGTGGGGACTGCTTTTAGGTTTAAGTTTTTCTGTGGTGCTGGAGATCAAACCCCAAGGTTACTATGAGCTCCTCAGCACTGAGCTACATACCCTTTTATACTGTAAGTAATATTTTTATAAGATAAACTGAACAGTTGTGAAGGAATAACAAAATCTTGTAGTGATCATACAATCCAGCTTCCCAGCAGTGAAAACAAGCTGCTAGTACAAACGTTTGTGAAATCAATCTGAAAAGATGTTCTCAGTTATCCATGCCTTTTGTTAGGAGTAATAATAGAAACTATGCAAGCTTTTGCCTGTCACAGCAAGTTCACACCAAGCACGTGCCTGCTGCATTAACACATCCCAGCATGGTTATTCTGTCCTTTGCATCCTTAATTTCTGTGGTGGCTGTCTCATCAGTTGTAGTTAAGATCTTTCTGGGGCAATAATGCCAAAATAGTGATGTTTCATCAGTATTACAGACTGACTAGTATCAGATTTTCAACAGCAATGACTTTGGCAAACTAGACATTGAGTATCTGTGGTTCTGTAAATAGCAGATGCTTTATCACCACAAATCTGTAAAAAATTAAAACTGGGTCTTTCTTAAATTTCTGAAACCAGCCTTTGAATATTCATAGTTCTCTTCAATTTCAGTTCACTGTGATAGATCTTTGTTTCATGAATAGTATACCATTCATTCAATGGTATGTGTTCTGTGATGACAGATTCATTCTTGCAAAACATAATCAAGATCTTCATCGTTAGCTTTATGTAGTATTTTTATATTTTTCTGTTTATCACTTTGAGTATAGAATTTCAAAAGCTTCTGTTTCTTCAGACCATGTATACTGATCATTCCAATATCACATTCTACTATACATTTACATTGCTGTCCAGCTTGACTTTCAGTGCTACTGATCAACATAAATGCTTCCACTTTTTAAAAAATTATTGCTACTCATAAGGGTATATGTAGAACATTTAAACATTTTCAGCAAGCACTATCTTTACACCACAAGCAGAGAATAAGAAAAAGGTATTAAGAGAAATGTACATGGGTCTTGGTGCCATGTACACTATAATGGGTAAATGCTACTGAGAGTCCAGCCTACATACATGCCATTTTATTAACCATTGTGAACATGGCTGAGCAGCTGAGTAGGGGAATTTGAGTATGTACTATGTAAAGACACATCACAGCTGAAAGGGAAAGACTAGAAGAGTCTCTTTTTTATCTCTTGGAGATTTTGAATAAACTGTGTTGTACACATGCATTTTGACTGTAAAGTACTGCATGAGGTCAGGTATAAAATTTTCCACCAGTGGTTCCATGTTAGTGCTTCCAACACATCAGATTTGAGATTTTCTTTCCTTTCCCACTTTACAAAGTATTTTTTTCTCTATGAAGCCTTTCCTTGCACTTGCATCTTCACTTACAAGTTACCCATAGGAAGACTTCAACATCCATATTCATTTGTCCATTTCTCTTTGTCCCCACTTCTTTGTTTTCATTTTTTGTCCAATTTTTTTTCTGGTAGTTCAACTGACTGAATAGAATTTAAAACAAAAATTACTAGGTACTTCCTTATATCCATGACATGATTCTAGGCTCTGAAATAAAGTAAGATAACTAAGATAGGCTCTTTACTTTCATGGCATGTATATCAAGGAGAAAAAGATACGCAAACAACTAAAAATAATATGAGTCAAAAGAGCACAATTTATGTTCACCACTTCAAAATTTTGAAGCAGGATTACAAAATCTCTCTCTCCTCTCCCAACGTGTGTGTGTGTGTGTGTGTGCGCGCGCGCAATAGTAGAGTTTGATTGAACTTACTTAGGTATTGTACCTGAGCTTTTTCACTCAAAACTATTACTCTATCACTTGAGCCACAGCTCCATTTTTCCTGTTTTCTTGGTGGTTAACTAGAGATAAGCGTCTCGCAGACTTTTCTGCCTGGGCTGTCTTTAAACTGTGATCCTCAGACCTCAGCCTCCTGAATTGCTAGGATTTAAGGCATGAGCCACCAGCAAACAGTTTTCCCTTTAAGACAGAATTTTGCTATATAATTCTTGATAGCCTGGAATTTGTGATCCTCCTGTATCAACCTCTCTTTTGTTAAAATAATATTAGTAATAATAACACCAGCATGCACAGGGTCCTGGGTTCAACGCCCAGTACAACAAAGAAAAAAAGAAAGAAAAGTCAAAGTACAGAATGGAGTTAGTATGCTAAAAAATATAGAAGAAAAAATATATAGGGGCTGAGAATGTGGCTTACTGGTAGAGTGCTTGCCTAGCATGCATGAAGCCTTGGGTTCAATTCCTCAGTACCACATAAATAGAAAAAGCCAGAAGTGGCACCATGGCTCAAGTGGTAGAATACTAGCCTTGAGCAAAAGCAGCTCAGGGATAGTGTCCAGGCCTAGAGTTCAAGCCCCAGGACTGAGGCTTGTATATACACATACACACACACACACACACACACACACACACACACGCACACACACGCACACACACGCACATGCACGCACGCACACATGCACACACGCACGCATGCGCACGCGCAGGCACACACGTGTGCGCACGCGCACACGCAGGCACACAAATTGTTTCCATATGCAAAAATTAAATATGTAAATTGTTAAAACCAGTAATTTCCAGCAAAGGAACGAGATGGTTGGAACACATAAGTAATGAAGACTTTCAAGGTGCACTTTGTATTTTTCTTTTTTTTTTTTTTGGGTCCGGTTGTGGGGCCTGAACTCTGCGCCTAGGCACTGTCCCTCAGCTCTTCAGCTCAAGGCTAGCGCTCTACCACTTGAGCCACAGCGCCACTTCTGGCTTTTTTCTTTTTGCTTATGTGGTGCTGCAGAATCGAACCCAGGGCCTCAAGCATGCAAGGCAAGCGCTCTACCACTGAGCCACCTTCCCAGCCCTGCACTTTGTATTTTTCAACTTTTGAATTGTGAGCCAAATGAATTTATTATGTATTGAAACAAATTAAATTTAAATGTCACTTTAGAATAATGTTTTAAGGTGCTCTTAAGTTGCATTGTCAAAAACTTAGCACAAAATAGTTGTTAGCTCTTGAGGAAAAAGAAGATAGTCTTTTTTTTTTTTGTCATGGGGCTTGAATTCTGGCCCTGAGTGCTGTCCATGTGCTCTTCAGCTTAAGCCAGCATCCTACTACTTGAGCCACAGAGCCACTTCTGGTTTTCTGGTGGCTAATTGGAGATAAGAGTCTCACAGACTTTCCTGTCAGAGCTGGCTTTGAACCACGATCCTCAGATCTCAACCTCCTGAGTAGCGAGGATTATAGGCGTGAGCCACCAGCATCCAGCTAAGACACTCATTCTTTAGGATTTTAACTTTCAGGTAAAATATTAAGACATGATTTTGAATCTGTCATCTTTACCTAAGTAGAATAATCTTTGGTATTTTAGAACTTTGGTACAATAAGTACTAACTATATAATCTGCATTTAATGGATAGTAAAGAGTTGGGGTGATCACTATTTCAAAACTATTAGGAGTATTTTGGCCCTACCATTTCCTATTTGTTCCAACAATGTGGATATTATATACAAATAATTAGAGGACATAAAATAATTGTACTAGTGACATATTAGACCAATTATAGACAACAGAGAAATTCTTCACATTCTAAAGTGAAATTGGTCACAAGTGTATTATAGATTAGCTAAAATGAAAAGTAAATTATCCTTTCTCTTATTCACAATACTAAAAGCATTAGCAAAACATAGTAGGCAACACAAAAAAAAAGTATAAGTGGTAATTGCTAAAAACTATACAGAGCATATATTTCCAGAAGAAACAAATGACCTACAAATACTATAAAGCTATATTTTTTAAAAAAACTACTCTAAAACTCATTGGGGAAAAATACATTTGGTAGAGAAATAGAAAACCAAATTGACTATAGCAAAAATTACTCATTTGTTAATAACTTAAAATTAGAAGAAAAAAAAACACTCCTTTTGATCTGCCTAAGTTTATCTACAAAACTAAAATTGGAAAAATATGCACTAAAGAAAGACTATAATGGCAGAAGTTTTAATGAAAAAAGTCTAACATGAGCTAAATGATCAAGAAGTCAATTCATTAAAAACTTCACATGGATGCTTCTATGAAAATAAATTAAGAGCTGGGCACTGATGGCTCATGCCTGCAAGCCAAGCTACACAGGAGGCTGAGATCTGAGGACTAAGGTTCAAAGCCAGCTCAGGCAGGAACAACCGTGGAACTCTCATCTCCAATTAACCACCAGAAAACCGGAAGTAGTGCTATGGCTCAAGTGGTAGTGTGCTAGCTTTGAGCTGAAGAGCTCTCGGACAGTGCCCAGGCCCAGAGTTCAAGCCCCCTGACAGACCAAAAAAAGAAAAAAAGGAAAAGAAATTGAGGTATATAAATACAAAAATAGACATTCTCAAGCCGGACGCCGGTGGCTCACACCTGTAATCCTAGCTACTCAGGAGGAAGGATCGCAGTTCAAAGCCAGCCCGGGCAGGAAAGTCCATGAGACTCTTATCTCCAATAAACCACTAGAAAACCGGAAGTGGCGCTGTGGCTCAAGGGGTAGAGCGCTCGCCTTGAGTTGAAGAGTGCAAGGACAGCATCCAAGCCCAGAGTTCAAGCCCCATAACCGACCAAAAAACAAACCAAAACAAAAAAGACTTCCCTCAAAATCAAAAAAGAACTGGCTAAAAAAGAAAAAAGAGAGAATGAGAATGGCATTGTCCAAAAAGTGAAGTACTCATTACCTGACTTATGTAATAGCTGTTCTCTACATCACCTTTATAACAATAAAAAATTCAAGAAAAAATTAATTCAGAAAAGCAAAACTCAAAACTTGAATTTTAATGTCAGTTCCAAAATAATGTTTAGCCAAATATTTGAATATTCACTAGAAACTAGAAACTGATTTTTTAAAATAGTTTTTATTTTCAATACTGGTTATTAAATTCAGATTCGTATACATGCTAGACAATTGCTCTACTACAAGCTATGTCCCTAATCCTTTATAAAGTTTTCATTTTGAGACTGGGTCATGCTTGTCTTACATAGCCCAAACTGACCTTGAACTTACTATTTAGCTCAAGATGACCTCAAACTTAAAATCTTCCTGTCTCAGCCTTCAAAGTAGCTTGGATTGGGCTGAGAAGGTGGCTCAGTGGTAGAGCGCTTGTCTTGCATGTCTGAGGCCCTGGATTCGATTCCTCAGCACCACATAAGCGAAAAGAAAAAAGCTGGAAGTGGCGCTGTGGCTCAAGTGGTAGAGCGCTAGCCTTGAGCTGAAGAGCTGAGGGACAGCGCCCAGGCCCAGAGTTCAGGCCCCACGACTGGACCCAAAAATAAATAAATAAATAAAGTAGCTTGGATTATTCACATACATTACCACAAATATTAAATTTTGAAACAATTCCTATTAATTACAAATATTAAGCACAGTATTCTTTGTTCTCTCAAAATAGTACTAATCCTTATTTCCTGTTTTATATAAACTTATTAGACATTCATGAGTCTCAAACTTTAAGAATTCTCTAACTTGTTAAAAATTATAATTCTGGGGGCTGGGAAGGTGACTCAGTGGTAGAGCGCTTGCCTTGCATGCCTGAGCCCTGGGTTCGATTCCTCAGTACCACATAAGCAAAAAGAAAAAAGCCAGAAGTGGCGCAGTGGCTCAAGTGGTAGAGTGCTAGCCTTGAGCTGAAGAGCTGAGGGACAGCACCCAGGCCCAGAGTTCAGGCCCCATGACCGGACCAAAAAAAAAAAAATTATAATTCTGGACCCCATCCAAGAAACTTAGTGGTAAATCTAGGCATCTGCCTTTACAACATTTTTCTTGACATAATTTTTTTGGATTATTAAGTTATTGTACAAAGACATCACAATTGCATTTGTCAGGTTATGAGTACAATGCACTTGATCTATGTCACTGACATAATTACTTTGTGCATCAAATCTGAGAATCACAACCTGTTCTAAAGATGGTCTACACTCTATTAAAGTACATACTAGGAGAAAAGGGAAAGAAGAAAGGAAGACAAAGAAAGATACAAAAACTAAACAAACCTTTATACGTTGGAGCAGGTGGTGCTGTTGCCACTTTCCTGACTTTTGCTGTCACTGAACTATCAACATTAACAACCATTACTGGATGATTAATATGATCCAGATTCTGGCCCCGGCCATTTATTTCTTCTGAGTGTTCCCACTGTTTCCTAATTCGCTCCTTGAGTTTTTCCAACTTGACATCATGTTGTCTTCGCTTTAAAATGTCTAATCTTTGGGAATTACAAGTACTTGTAGATGATGGAGATGAGTCTGTTAACCATAACACTTTTGGATCAACATCAAGGTCCATCTGACTCACCAAAGGCTTTGAATTATTATCATTTCTTTTTGCTCTATTAGGTATTTCTTCTTCAGTTCTCATAGCTCCCATTTTAATTAAACATTCAGAATTGTGCAATGCATCAATTGCTGGTCGATCATTTAAAAACCTAACAATCGTGTCACTCATGACAGATGATTTAGAGCTCTCAAAATCACAACGTATATTCTGTTGTTCTCGATTGCATAACATCTGGTTACCACTCTCAACCGTATCTTCATTAACATCATCTATACAATATACATGCTTTGACTCTACATGGCTGGGACTTAAGTTGGAAGGTGTACCATGGATTTCCCTGTAACAAAAAAATAAAAAGCTTTCAGACTATAGCTAAAACAATATATTATACACTTGAAATATTATTGCCAGGAATAGATTTTTAACTTTTACACCACAAAAAAGTAAGAATGTTAAGCAATGTACGTAGGAATAGGTTGTGTGAGCAGGGCTGGGAAGGTGGTTCAGTGGTAGAGCGCTTGCCTTGCATACCTGAGGACCTGGGTTCAATTCCTCAGCACCACATTAAGCGAAAAGAAAAAAGCCGGAAGTGGCACTGTGGCTCAAATGGTAGAGCGCTAACCTTGAGCTGAAGAGCTGAGGGATAGCACCCAGGCCCAGCGTTCAGGCCCCACAACTGGACCCAAAAAAAGAAAAAAATAGGTGTGTGAGCAATTCTACAACACACATATATATCCAAACACTATGCTGGATAAAATATTGTTTTATAAACATAAATGATGCTGGGTGCTGGTGGCCTACACTTGTAATCCTAGCTACTCAGGAGGCTGAGATCTGAGGATTATGGTTCAAAGCCAACCTGGACATGAAAGTCCGTGAGACTCATCTCCAATTAACCACGAGAAAGTGAAAGTAGCTCTGTGGCACAAGTGGTGTGTGCTCACCTTGAGCTGAAGAGCTGAGGGACAGCGCCAGGCCCAGAGTTCAAGCCCCATGACTAACAAAAAGTAAAATAAATATAAATGATTTTTACCTGTCAAATTAATAAATTGATTTTTTTAAGCAAAAGCTGTCTAATACAAAAAAAAAAATCAGTAAGAGAAACTGAATGGAGAACTTAGAGCTACCAGTAGATGCCCCCTCCCAATCTAAAAAAAAGAAAAGAAAAGAAAAAACCAACAAAAACAAAAATTAGAAATTCCTCTAAGTTAAAAGTAGTAAAATAGCTGGAGGTAGTGTAGTGATGCACACTTGTAATCCCCAGCAATCAATAGGAACAGAATCACAGGATCATAATGATTTTGAGGCTAGCTTAAAATATGTGGTGAGATCCTGTCTCAGGGGGAAAAAAAAAAAGTTTAAAATAAGGGAAAAAATAACTGCATTTGGGAGGTTGCGGCAGGAGGTTCATGAGTGAGTTTGAGGCTAATCTCAGATATATAATGCATCCCTGTCTCAAAAATAAATAAATAAACTATGACTAATACAATGGTACTAATCCTTGTTCTCCTTGCTTAATCAATGCTCAATGCCCTTTCCACCAAATGGAAAATAATCAAAATAGCAATCTGTATGTTATAAAATGAGAAATATGCAAAATACCTGTGGAAAGTTTTCTTTTTTAACTACAAAGAGGATTATAATCTGACTGTAGGTATTCATTTAATGTTACAAAAAAAACTGTAATTTATTCCTTATTACATATGAAATATTAGGGAAGAAAAGTTCTCAAACTGGCATCTCATAAATGTAATATGAGATATATAACATTCCAGATTAACAAACAGATTGGGAATAGAACAAAATGGAAAGATAATGGATATTAAAGAAATGTGGTCAGTAAATTAAACCTTTCTTAACCACAGAGTACATTTTGATAGCTTTAAACCATGTAAAGTATATTTAGAAACTCCTGAGTAAGCAAACTGGGTAGAGCCAAAGTACATAGTACAGTCTATATCCTCTGTTCATAAGAACACCTACAAAAGTCTTCTTTCTTATACTATTTTTTTTCCTGGTCTGGGGCTTGAACTCAGGGTGTGGGCACTGTCTCTGAAGTTCTTTTGCTCAAGGCTAGCCACTCTACCATTTGAGTCACAATGCCACTTCCAGCCTTTTCTGTATATGTGGTACTGAGGAATTTGAACCCAGGGCTTCATGTATGATAGGCAAGCATTCTCCCACTGAGCCTCACTCCCAGTCCCTCATATACTACTGACACACCATTCTAACAAGGTTTTTTTTTCTGTGTGTTTTTTAATAAAGTAGATCATTAAAAGAGAAGTCAATGAAGATAAATAAGATAGCTATAACACAAACATGAACAAGGAAAAATACCCAACATATATATTAAGTCTTAGCAGTTTGGCCAGGCACTGGTGGCTCACGCTTATAATCCTAGCTACTCAGGAAGCTGAGATCTGAGGATCACAGTTCAAAGCCAGCTCTGGCAAGAAAGTCGGTGAGACTCTTATCTCCAATAAAACCACCAGAAAACTGGAATTGGCACTATGGCTCAAGTAGTAGAGCTCTAGCCTTGAGCTAAAGAGCTGAGGGACAGCGCCCAGGCTGAGTTCAAGCCCCACAACCAACAAAAAAATAAAATAAGTGAGACTCAACAGTTTGGACCACAAACAGACTTAACAGTTTGGACCTGCAAAGTCTAAAATTGGCTATTGAGCAAATGAGAGACATGATTAATCCAAACTAAAAATTACTGAAATAAAAGTTTAATATTAGATTACAAAGCTTCAGGAATAGAAAACATTTTTTGTATGCCTCCTAAAAATGTTTAACTTCTGTATGTGCTTTATTTATGTGTACAGTTCTACTTTTAGCCTGGTCTAATCTATTTCACATCAAGACATAAAACACTAAAGATCATGAAAATTCCTAAAGCCATGAGTCTAGTGCAACATAATTTGGTAATTATTTCTATAGTGAGTATATATGAACATTTACATTTCCTACAGCTTTCAACACTCTTATGGGATGCAAACCCAAAAACCTTGACAGCCTGTTTGGAGTGGATTGAATAACTGAGCAAAATAGGATGAGAAATTGTTCTATTACTCTACTAGTATCAGAGACTAGGACTAAGTACAGTAACAATTCACTGCTAAAACTATTTAAGACTAAAATTACCACATGTAGAAAATAAAGCATAAAATGACAAGTTATAAATTACTTTTCAATCTCAAAAGGGAAAAAAAATACAAAGACAAAGTAATTTCAGTCTTTCAATCACTAAATATTCACTATGTAATTTCTCTACTTTTCTATAAATTTTAAATATTTCATATTAAAATATTAGGATAAGTATTGAGTGTGTAGTGCATCAGACATTAAGCTACTGCTTTGGGAAGAATACAAGATTTATGCTTTTATAAAGATTCGTGTAATGGACAAACATGAGATCAAAATATATAATGTATAAATTCTGTTGGGGGGGGGGGGTTTTGGTGCCAGTCACAGGGCTTAAACTCAAGGCCTGGGTGCCGTCCCTGAGATCTTTTGCTCAAGGCTAATGCTCTGTAGCTACAGCTACAGTTTTTTGTGATTAATTAGAAATACGAGTCTCAAGGCCTTTCTTGCCCAGGCTAGCTTTGAACCACGATCCTCAGATCTCATCCTCCTGAGTAGCTAGGATTACAGGCATGAGCCAAAGGCACCTAGCACAATACTATAAATTCTGCAACAGAATTCTCATATTATTGGAACAAAAACTAATTTGGTAGGGAAAATGAAACGACAAAGTATTATGGTTTCAATATGAAATGCCCCAGATGTTAAATGCTTGGTCCCTAGATAGTGGCACTATTTCAGAAGATTCCCAAAACTTTGGATGTAACACTTAGCTAGAAGAAGTACGTTATAAGGGCCATGCCCTTCACATCTGTATCATCTCACTGAATTCCACTCTCTTCCTTGGTGGTTTCTGTCTATCAAGAAGTAAGAGTCAATGGGCTGGGAAGGTGGCTCAGTGGTAGAGCACTTGTCTTGCATGCATGAGGCCCTGGGTTCGATTCCTCAGCACCACATAAGAAAAAAGAAAAAAGCCGGAAGTGGCGCTGTGGCTCAAGTGGTAGAGCGCTAGCCTTGAGCTGAAGAGCTGAGGGACAGCGCCCAGTCCCCATGACTGGACCCAAAAAAAAAAAAAAAAAAAGAAGTAAGCAGTCAAAACAGCTGACTATACTAAACCATGCTAGTAAAAACGGAAAGATCTGTATTTTCTTTTTTTTTTTTTTTGGTCCGGTAGTGGGGCCTGAACTCTGGGCCCGGGCGCTGTCCCTCAGCTCTTCAGCTCAAGGCTAGCGCTCTACCACTTGAGCCACAGCACCACTTCCGGCTTTTTTTTTTCTTCTTGCTTATGTGGTACTGAGGAATCGAACCCAGGGCCTCAGGCATGCAAGGCAAGTGCTCTACCACTGAGCCACCTTCCCAGCCCAAGATCTGTATTTTCTATCTTATTAAATGTATATATTAACCTTGAATACCTAAGCGGAATGGAGCTGTGGGCCCCAAATGAAACAATAACTAACTTACATTCATAATGAGACAAAATTCAGATGGCTGACTACAGATATCAAAAAAAAATTTATCTACAAAAACGGATAAAGGGCTTGGGAAGAGCCAGGTCCTCTCAGTGATAGCACTTACCTTAGGTTTATTCCCCAGCATGACAAAAAATAAATAAAAGAGGATACTATAATAATTTATAATATGAAAATATTTTTGTACCATCTTTTGTGGGAAGTCAATAACACTAAAGTACTAGACTACTACTACTTCATATAGAACAAGTATTATACAAGACAAAAATAAATCATGTCGCTATCGTAAATACTATAAATTCACACAAAGGGCTACCTTTTTTATAATACTGACCTGTAAGAAGCCAAAGGTTCACGAAATTCCACACGATTGTTTTTCTTTACATTACTCTCCAGGGTGGTAGCTCTAAGAGGACTACGAGATTTCTCTTTTCTTGATTTAGATTTGGAGGCTGGAGCATTAATCCAAGAATCATCCAAGTATCTACCATCTGAAAGAAAAGGAATATGGTATAAAACTTGACAATTTCTACCAAAAAAAAAAAAAAAGATGATGAGTAAAAAGCTATATTAGAGAGGCTAGGCTTGTTGGGCTCATACTTAATAAATCCTAGCTACTCATGAGGTAGATGTTTGATGGATTGAGGGTCAAGGCCAGCCAGGAAAAAAATCAGCAGGACCTTATTTCCATCAGTAATTTGGATATGGGAGCGACGCCTGTTATTCCAGCTACATGGGATACTGGACTACAAGAATTGAGATCAGGGGCTGGGAAGGTGGCTCAGTGGTAGAGCACTTGCCTTGCATGCATGAGGCCCTGGGTTCGATTCCCCAGCACCACATAAGCAAAAAGAAAAAAGCTGGAAGTAGCACTGTGGCTCAAGCGGTAGAGCTCTAGCTTTGAGCTACAGAGCTGAGGGACAGCGCCCAGGCCCAGAGTTCAGACCCTGTGACTAGACCCCCCCCAAAAAAAAGAATTGAGATTAGAAGCTAACCCTAGGCAAAGATGCCATATACTACCTGAAAAATAACTACAACAAAAAAGGGATTGTGTATGACTCAAGTGGTAGAACCCCTGCCTAGCAAGCATAAGGCCCAAAGTCAAACCCCAGTATCACCAAAAAAAAATTTATACATAAAATTCCTTACTCATTCACTTAAAAGTATTAGATTAAAACCAAAAAACTGATAGGTTTTTTTTAAAGCCCAGTTTAAATAGAGCATATCAACTTACAACTTTTAGCCCAACAATTAAGAAACCACACAATCAAGCTAGGTGTTAATGTCTGAAGCTTGTAATCCTAGCTACTTGAGAGGTTAAGACCTGGAGGACTGTGATTTGAGGCTAATCTAGGCAGAAACGTTTGGGAGAACCGTTTCTCAGCACAGAGCTGAATGTGGCAGCACATACCAGCTATCCTAGTTACAACAGGAAGCCTAACAAAGGCTGATTGCACCTGGGCACATGCCTAGGCAGAAAGCAAGACACTATCTCAAAAAATAATCAGCAAAAAATAGGACTTGGTGAGTTCAAACCCCAATACTGCAAAAAGAAAAAAAGGGAAGGAAATCACAAAATCAAGTATGTCACTGGGTACTGGTGGCTCACACCTATAAGCCTAGATACTCAGAAGGCTGAGATCTGAGGATCACAGTTTGAAGCCAGTTCAGACAGAAAAGTCCTCGTGACACTCTAATCTCCAATTAGCCACTCAAAACCAGAAGTGGAACTGTGGCTCAAAGTGGTAGAGCACTAGCCTTGAGGGAAAAAAAAGTACAGGGACAATGCCCAGGCCTTGAGTTCAAAGCCCACAACCAAAAAAAACAAAAAAAACAAAAAAAAAAATGTGATAAGCATCCAACTATTTACATGGTATTACTATCTGTAGGAAAGATATTCCATTTACAATTTAAAACTCCAATAAATACACATCTTATTATGAGTTTTGTTTGTTTTTTTCTGTCAGTTATAAGGCTTGAAATCTGGGCCTGGGAGCTGTCTCTCAGCTCTTCAGCTCATGGCTAGAGCTCTACCACTTGAGCCAAAGCACCACTTCTGGTTTTCTAGTTGTTTACTGGAGATAAGAGTCTCACAGATTTTCTTACCCGGGCTGGCTTTGAACTGCTATTCTCAGATCTCAGCCTCCTGAGTTGCTAGGATTACAGGTGTGAGCCATCAGCACCCAGCCTTATTAAAATGTCACTTTCAAAACATACCTACAAATTTTATGAAATAGGACTATATAATCTCAAAAAAATACATCAGTAATACAAACAAATGAAAACTTCCTGTCAAAGATGCTACAATAGTGCTACGGTTCCTGATCAAAAGATAGTGAAGAGACCATTGACAATCACTGACCATGAGCTAATTCATAACTAATTCATTACTATAAAAGGAAAAAACTCAAATGCTGATGAAGTTCAGTCTCCAACAAGAAAAGCAAGCAAACACATGGAACTATCAAAAAAATATTAAACTGAATCAAAGCTAGCACCAAATACTCACATTTAATAGCTGTATCTTTGGAAGTCACTTCATACATACCTTTTCTACTTATTTTTCGGGTAGCACTTGTAGAAGACTTCTTGGCATCCATGACAGAATCAAACACAGCCGTACTTGTAGGAGCTACTTCTAATTTGTTTTCAATGTGCCTCAGCTAAAGTTCAAATAATGTCACAATATATTAGTTAATTCTGAAAATAGTTCACATTGATTTACACAGTTATTGAAAACTATATTGCCAAAGTATATTCTCCAAAGCAGAAAAATTCAAATGCTTTCTTTTATTAATAGCATTTTTCTTCCTTCTCTGTTACAGGATTCACAATATGATAACATGTTGCATCTTATTTTATTAGTACTAGGTTTGAACCAGGGACTCGTGCTTAGTAGGCAGGTGCTCTACCACTTTAGCCAAGCCTATATACTTTATATATATTAGTTTTATATCACTTATTACTTCAGTTGTAACCATGCTTTGAACAAGAATATCAAATTTGAACATAATATCAAAAAGACTAATGAAGAGTTTCTAGTCAACATTGAAGGGCTGAGTCCTGCCTTATTTCCCAGGGTCAAGCAAAGCACCAAGTATGTGCTTATCCATAGGCAGGTCATTCCCACCTTGGCCCCAAGGAAACAATAGCCCCCACACAGAGCATTCCACTGTAGGCCTGGCCAAGGACATGACCCTTGATCCCAAGGAGACCATAGCCTATTTTTAATTCTCTGCTTCCCTGTTAAGCCCTATATAAGCCCACTCCAAAATCCAGTCCCTTGCACAACCTCCAAACCCATGGGAAAGTCTGTATCCCTCGTTGTTCCTCAATAAATAGTCCTTGCCTGTTGACAATCAAGTCCGGCCTATTCCTTTTCCATTCTTCTCCATTTTCCCAACAAACATGATATTCAATATTTTTAGTTGATGAGTTTTTTTGAAGCAGTAAATTATATGATATTGTATATTCCATATAATTAGATTAATAAAATCTTATATATTTTCATGCAAAAATGAGGAAAGAATAATTTAACTGGACTAAATACATGTCTAATAAAGACAAATTCACAGGATAATAAACAGGTTTCATATATATTTTGCAAGATAACTCAACTTTTGGTATAACTACCATGTTCAAGAAGCACTTTATCCTAAACAGTAAAGTTTAAGAGAAACTGAACTCTAGAAGCCTGTATGATAGGCTTATAGTAGAATATTTTAAAAACAGAAAAAAATATGTATATATAAGAAAAATTAAAATCAAAATTCTACCAAAGCTAACTGGGGCAGGAGATCATAAGTATCATAAGTACATAGCCAGTCTGGGATACATAATGACTGTTTTAAAAAGCAAAAAATAAAATATTCTATCACTCTGAAATATTTTGTATAAAACTTACCTTCTTTCACATTTTTATAGTGTGCTATGCTAAAAATAAATTGTACTAATCCTTTACTATTTCTGTATCAGACTGCCCCACAACCTACACTAGTAGTCTCTCATATCCTTAAAAAACTCTTCAGCAGGGCTGGGAAGGTGGCTCAGTGGTGACTGCTTGCCTTGCATGCATGAGGCCATGGGTTCCATTCCTCAGCACCACATAAGCAGAAAAAGCCGGAAGTGGCGCTATTGCTCAAGTGGTAGAGCACCAGCCTTGAGCTGAGGAGCTCAGGGACAGGGCCCAGGCCCAGAGTTCATGCCCCATGACCGACCCCCCCCCAAAAAAAACAAAAACAGAAACAAAAAAACTTTTCAGCAATATTGAATAGTTTTGAAAACAACTACTAATTGTTTAGCTCTAAGTTAAACTGAGGAATAAAAACTATCCTGACATGGCAGGTGTATAATTTCATATAGAAAGGAGACTTCACATTGATTATTCATAAGGCCAAAACCTGACTCAACACTGAGACCAAATATACACTATAATTCCTTTACTCGATTCCTAACTTCTCAAGAGGCTGGGATCTAAGGATAACAATTCAAAGTCAGCCCAGGTAGAAAAAGCCTGTGAGACTTTTATCTCCAATTAACCACCAAAAATAGAAAAATTTAAAAGCCAGAAGTGGAGCTCACGTGGTAGAGTACAAGCCTTGAACAGAGTTCAGGTACAGAATTCAAGCCCCATTACCAACACAAACACACACAGGAAAAAACAAACAAACAAAAAAACCCAAACCTCAGACAATGAAGAAGCAGGTGAGCAGGTGATATGACTCCAGGTGACACACAAAATCAAACAGGCATATCAAAAGTATTGTAATGAACCCAGAAAACAAATGAAAATAGGAGTATATAAAGGACTATATGTTATTTTGCAAAATTTAGATTCCTAATATCCAGACAAGACTTGAAAGGACACAAATGGGAACAAGTTGCCTACATAGTCCTTCAGTAGTATAACAAAAAATAGCCTGTTACTGCACAAAAAAGAGGTCACTCACAGTTCATTAAAGGAAAAGCTGGTTCTTTCACTCCTCCCTTACAATAAGCCTTCTATATAGACACAGGCCAACCTCCCAAATTCATTCTGTTTAAATCTTCATTTCTCCATACAAAAGAAACAAATTAGTTAAAAGTGAATCGGTGTAAGTTCTTTTAATATTTTATATACCATTGTGTTAATGCTCCTGATTCCAAAAGTAGGGTCTTGTTTACTCCTTCATTGCTTAAAAGTTGTACTTTATGTTCACTATATAACATATTTAACTTCTTGCCACAATGATTACCTTTATTTTCCTTTTTTAAAAAGTGCTAGAAAAAATGTTTTACTCAACCAAATCTTAACAAGGTGTCAATTTTAAAACAAATAAATAAATGGAAGCTAAACTTTCTTACAGCAGCCTTGGTCTGAGAAAGTGCATCCCACGATGTGGTTCTATCTGCTGGAAATAGTGATATTTAAGAATTAGAACCTCTGAAGATCTCAGAATGAAAGTTTTAATACACTTCCAAATTGATCATAAATTTTGAGAACTACTCTATTTATGCAGAATTATTCCTCAGCAAGTGCTTTATATTGAACCAAAATAGGTTTTTCTCTGTCTCCCTATCATGTTGTAAACCATATCAACAGTTTAATAAATACCAACAGTACAGCATTAGTCCTTAGGACAATTGGACTGACATTCAAAAATAAACAGTATCCTCAGTTTACACCAACTGGCTGAACAAATACAAAACTAGTCTTTTTTTAATGCTGGTCCTGGGGCTTGAATTCTGGGCCTGGCTGTCCCTGAGTTTCTTTTGGTAAGTGCACTATCACTTGAACCATAGCACCACTTCCAGCTTTTTCTGAGTAGAGAGATAATTCTCACAGACTATCCTGCCCAGGCTATAATCCTCAGATCTCAGCCTCCTGAGATGCTAGGACTACAGGCGTGAGCCACTGGTACTGGGCTCCAAAACCAGTTTTTCCATGTAGCCCAGACTGGCCACCAACTCATGATCTACCTGCTTCAGTCTCCGATGTGTTGGGATTATAGATGTGCACACATGTCCAACCAAATAAAATATTTTTCACTTTTATAGTTAACAATATAATATGAACAAGATTAGAAAATTATTGCAGATTCCAATCTATAGGTAGAAACAAATCTAATTTTTCACTTTCAGATAACAGCCCTTCAAATAATTTAAAGTAATATCTTTCCTATGAGTCATCCTTTTCTAGGATATTTTCATTTCCTCCAAACAATCCTCATGTGACTTGAACCCTAGTTCCCTCACAAACTCAAAACTCTTTCACCAGATATAATTCAGTTTTTTTATCTCTTCTTATATCATACCTTAGTTATCACTAATATTAGAAATGCATTCAATAAAATTACAATTTTGGTATCTGTATAGACTTATAATTACATCAGAAGCTGTATTATACTAACCATATTAAGATCAGAATTTCTGGGAAAAAGGGTACAAAATTCATTTTATGCATACTAATGTATTTTATTAAAAGATGCTTCCATACAAAAGTTTATCAGGGGCTGGGAAGGTGGTTCAGTGGTAGAATGCTTGCCTTGCATGTATGAGGCCCTGGGTTCCATTCCTCAACACCACATGAACAGAAAAGGCCGGAAGTGGCGCTGTGGCTCAAGTGGTAGAGCGCTAGCCTTGAGCTGAAGAGCTGAGGAAGAGCACCCAGGCCCAGAGTTCAGGCCTCATGACGGACCAAAAAAAAGGGATGCCTTTGAAAATAAAATGTTCTGTATATGAAATTTGAAATAACAATTATACATTTTTTATAAATCAAAATATATGTATAATCTTCATTTACACATCAGCCCAGAACTTAATATATAAGCCTAAAAGTTTTTCATTTTTCTAGAACAGGGCTAAAGAGAAATAGAAAAAGAGAACCATTTCCTGTTCCCCATGCAGAAAACAAGACTTCTAAGTTCAGTTTTAAAAAAATCATACCTTGAACAGTATCCTTGCTTTGAGAGTTCCTTGGATTTAGTAAAGGCACCTCTTTTGATTTGCTGCTCCTCATTTTGCCAATTTACCTGCAATTATATCATTAGTATTCACTAAATACCAGTACAGAAATGTTCTGACTTCTTGACCTTCATAAAAGTTATGAAAGAATTTTCTCATGTCTAAAATATATCTTTAGGGGCTGGGAAGGTGGCTCGGTGGTAGAGCGCTTGCCTTGCATGCATGAGGCCCTGGGTTTGATTCCTCAGCACCACATAAGGAAATAGAAAAAAGCCGGAAGTGGTGCTGTGGCTCAAGTGGTAGAGCACTAGCCTTGAGCTGAAGAGCTGAGGGACAGTGCCCAGGCCCAGAGTTCAGGCCCAAAAAATAAAAAATAAAATAAATAAATAAATAAATAAAATATATCTTTATATGCTCATAAGTATTCCATAATCCAATAATTTTATCTTTCTTTAGAAAAATAAACCAGTAAACATAACCAGTAAAAATTATAAAAATTATATTGTGACTATCTCACAGTATATTGTCAACAGGTGGCTACTATTTAAAACACAGGAAAAAAAAGTGCTAGCAAAGATGTGGAAAAATTAGAGCCTTATAATGTTGGTGGGAACTTACAAAGAAACAATCAAGACAAGTACTAGTGGTTCATGCCCATAATCCTAGCAATTCAGGAGGCTGAAATTCAAGACTGTAGGTCCAAGCCAGGAAGACAGAGAAGTCCATGAGACTCCATCTCCAATTAACCAGCAAAAGGCTAGTCTAGAGATGTGGCTCAAGTGGTTGAGCACCAACCATGAGTAAGTAAGCTGAATAAAAGCATGAGGCACTGAGTAGCATGAGGCACTGAGTTTAAGCCCTAACACTGGGAGTGAAAACTCAACCTCCTGTGTAGCCATGATTAGAGGGATGAACCACAGAAGTCTAGTAACTCTTACTATCTTTAAAGTATAACTCTCAATCTGCAAAATGCCTTTTTCTAGCCAACTGCAAGTGTCAACAAGTCAAACACATTAAAGCCATTCAAAATCACTACTTGGGGAATAAAAAACTACCTTCTCAGACAATGTATTAAGAAACTTCATGGCCACAATTTTATTCTACACCTACATAGAAATTTGAAGTTACTTCTTGGACATTTATAGATTATCTTTTGCTTATAAAATTATTCAAGAAGATGGATGGACAAAAGCATATGTCAATTGACTTTTTCTCCACTTGTCTTTATATTTCTAAAAGTTAACCTTTCCCCCTCTCTACATCACCATTACAATAACAATAAAAAATTTAACCTTTCAAAAACATGTTATTTTATCATTACTTGGTGTAGAAAAGCTCAAAGTTGTTGTCAGTATAGATTTTATACTCCATCAGTAAAACAGTATTACTTTGTCCCCAGAGAAATGTGTTTTAGTATTCAATTCTATTTTGTATGATTTATCTTATTTTATGGCTTTTTTTTGGGGGGGGGGCAGTCCTGGAGCTTGAACTCAGGGCCTAGACACTGTCTCCGAACTTCTTTTGCTCAAGGCTAGTAGTCTACCACTTGAGCCACAGCACCACTTCCAGCTTTTTCTCTTGATGTAGAACTGAGGAATCAAACTGAGGGTTTCATGCATGCTAGGCAAGCACTCTACCACTAAGCTACATTCCCAACCCTGAATCTTTTGTATTTCTTTAACTGAGAAATATAACAATCTGGACAATGACAGAGGATATATGTATGATTATAATAAAGGATGCATTAATTCTACTAGGGAATATCCATTAGGTTCCTGGGAAGAATATTCTTAAGGATGCCATATTAATGTCTAAATGAAGAACAGAGAACGGAACAAAGACAATTTTGATTCAGGAACACTAAAGTTATCAACATACCAGGTTACAAAGCTTGCATTCTGTTATTAAGTAATAAACTTGCCATAACCCTCAGCTTTCATACTGATAAATAACCTTGGTTTTCTGTACAAATGCTTCTAAGAGTTAGACCAGAATATCTAGTTAATATTTTGTGTGTGTGTGTGCGCGTGCATGTGTGCAGGTCCTGAGGCTTGAACTCAGCCTGGGCACTATCCTTGAGCATTTGTGCTCAAGGCAAGGACTCGACTACTTGAGCCACAGCTCCACTTCTGGCTTTTTTGGTGCTTAACTGGAGATATAAGTCTCAGAGACTAGGCTGGGAAGGTGGCTCAGTGTTACAGTGCTTGCCTTGCATGCATGAGGCCCTGGGTTCATTTCCTCAGCACCACATAAGCAGAAAAAGTCGGAAGTGGCGCTGTGACTCAAGTGGTAGAGCACTAGCCTTGAGCTGAAGAGCTGAGGGACAGCACCCAGGCCCAGAGTTCAAGCCTCATGACTGACCAAAAGAAAAAGAAGTCTTATAGACTTTCCTGCCCAAACTGACATCAAACCAATTCTCACATCTCAGCCTCCTGAGAAGCAAGGATTACAGGTTAGACCCACCAATGCCTGGCCTAGTTAACATTTTTAAAGCAATTTTATGAATTTTATTCAGTATGGAATAAAAGCTAAGAAACATTTTGTCAATTATTTCGACATTAAGGAAAAGGATGACAAATTTTCAACAGCTTTCTAGACTGCTTTATATCTTGAGACTTATTGTCTACAGGGTCTAATTAAATGTTCCTCAGTTATCCACAAATAGACTTTCCTCTTCATTATACTTCATTATGCCTGGGCACTGTCCTTAAGCTTTTTTCCTCAAGACTAGCACTCTATTACTTGAGCCACAGCTCCACTACCAGCTTTTTTGGTGTTCAATTGAAATAGTACCTCACAGACTTTCCTGGCCAGGCTTGTTTCAAACTTCAGTTCTAAGTAATCTCAGCCTTTTAAGTAGCTAGGATTACAGGCACAAGCCACCAGTGCCCAACTTCTTCATTAAGTTTTAAATTTACTATGCATAGTTAAGGTATACAACTATGTACTCAACCCTCAATTTAATAAACTCTTACAAATTTGACAAAAGCCTCTTGTGTACCTTGACTCATATCTATCTCTTACTTTGACTAAGATATAATACTAGGACTGTGGTGGCTCAGTGGTAGAGCGCTTGCCTTGCATGCATGAGGCCCTGGGTTCGATTCCCCAGTACCACATAAGCAAAAAGAAAAAAGCCGGAAGTGGCACTGTAGCAAGTGGTAGAGCGCTAGCCTTGAGCTAAAAGAGCTGAGGGACAGCGCCCAGGCCCAGGGTTCAGGCCCCACGACCGGTTCCCCCCCCCAAAAAAAAAAGATATAAAGATAAATCTGGTATCATGTACATTGTTCTTTTTTTGGGGGGAGAGGGGGGAGTTGGCCATGAGGCTTGAACTCTGGGCCTAGGTACTGTCTCTCAGCTCTTCAGCTCAAGGCTAGTGCTCTACCACTTGATCCACAGTGTCACTTCTAATTTTCTGGTGGTTTATTGGAGATAAGTCTCATGGATTTTCCTGCCCGGTCTGGCTTTGAACCAAGGTCCTCAGATCTCAGCCTCCTGAGTAGCTAGGATTACAGGCATGATCCACCAATGCCCGGCAAGTACATTTTTCTTTAACTCTATTTTTCAAAAGCTGAAAATGACATCAAGCATGTTACCTCAAGTCTATAATTCTAGCTACTTGAAAGGTGAAGATTGGGGGATTGTGGTTCAGAAAGGCCAATCTGGGGGAAGAAAAAGAAGTTCTTGGAACTCTACCACAACCAAAGGCTAGGCAGTGGCACATGCCTGTCAATCCAGCAACACAAGGAAACTTAAACTGGAAGATCACAATCTAGGCCAGCCCAGGCCTACATCAAGACACTATCCCAAAAATAACTAATGCAAAAAGGGGTAGCAGGTACAAATCACAATGGAAGAGTACCTGTCTACCAAACTTGAGGCTCTGAGCTCAATCCCTAGTACTATCAAAAAGAAATTTTTAATGGATATCCTTTGTATTGTGCTCCAAACAACTGATCTCAAATTATGTCTTATAATGTTCTCGAAAAGACTTGTTAAATGAAAATCCCTATGAATCTAGTATGTATGTCAGTCTGCCTAATCCACAAGACCCTCACCCACTTATAACTGGCAATATAGAATGAGGAACTGACTCAAGAGAAGTCTATCTAGTTTTTGAAAATAAGATCACACAGAATTTTGGAAATGGAAAACTAAGCAACTGAACTGATTTGTGAGAAGCCAAACCAAAAATGCATGATGAAAAAGCAAAAGAAACATCAAAGAAAAATAAATGATAAAACATGTGCATCAGAGAAAAAGTCTTGTTCATGACAATTTTCCAGGCCCCCTGGTATCAATACTTTACTTTTTGTCCTTGCATACCTTAAGACTTATTTCACTGAAGCCTTCTAAAAAATTTCCTATTAATTGAGCTACCTTAAAAGGTGAGGAGGAAGCCACTAAATCATATACTTGGAAAAGATTTCTAAAAAAAAAAAACACTTATTTGGGTGTAGGTGGTACATGCCTCTAAAAAAACATCTTTAAAAACAAGAAAGTTGCTCTTCTAATTTATCTCTCTCCACTCCTTATCTCTGATCAAAGCATCAATTTTTGGCTAAATTACTGTTAAAAAAAAAAAAAAAACTTCTTGTACTGCTCTTAACCCATTCTCCATACTGCAACTAAAGTTACCCTTCTAAAACAGAAACAAACAGTTCAGTGTTTATAAATGTTTAGTAACCTTCCTCTATGGGATAAAGTTGCAAACTGCTTCACATGACACTTAAAATCCCTCATGACATCAATTTACAGTCTTCGCCTCTTGCAATCTTCACTGTTTACCAACTGTTCCTATCATATAGAGCCACATTTTCCAAAATGCCAGAAAATTATGCTAGTTCTGTATTTTTTTCTTAAATTTTCTCTACAAAGAATGCCCTTCAAGGCCAAACTTCAATGTCTTCTCCCGTAAGACTTCTCAGACTGCTCTAATGAATTACTATTTCATCTTTCCTACTGTTTGCTTTTTAACAGTATACACGTACATATATACATACTATACACGTACATATATAACTTACTCAATGACTATTCATTGAGCATTTAATGCTCACAATCTATTGGATACACATAAATTAACAGTATACTACATGATTAGGGCCATAATAAAGTAACAAACAGAAGATATGTATCAGTCTCCCCCCCCCAAAAAAAAAACCCAAATTTAATTTTAAAAATATAATTGCTGGGACTGTCCCAGACAAAAAGGTGAGGCAGCCGGCTAGTGGCTCATGCCTGTAATCCTAGCTTCTCAGCAGGCTGAGATCTGAAGATCATGGTTCAAAAGCCAGCTCAGACAAGAAAACAGTGAGACTATTATGTCCAATTAATCACCAGAAAACTGAAGTGGTGCTGTGGCTCAAAGTGGTAGAGTGCTTGCCTTGAGTGAGAAAGCTCAGGGACAATGCTTGAACCCTGAGTTCAAGCTCCACACCAACCAAAAAAAAAAAAAAAAGGAAGGAAGGAAAGGAAAGGAAAAGGACAAGGACCAGGGGAGGGGAGGGGAGGGGAGGGGAGGGGAGGGGAGGGGAGAGGAGGGGAAAGGAGGGGAGGGGAGAGGAGAGGAGGGGAGGGGAGAGGAGGGGAGAGGAGAGGAGGGGAGAGGAGAGGAGAGGAGGAGGCCGGCAGGCAGGCAGAGGCAAATGATGGCAAGTCTGATGGCAACCTGGGCTATGTAGCAATTTGCCTCAAAGAGACAAAGACAGAGAAAAAAAAAGGGAAAGGGGGAAAGAGGGAAGATGGTGGAAAGAAGAGAGGTAGGAAAGGAAGGAGGGAGGGAGGGAAAGAAGGAGAAAGGCAGGCAGGAAGGCAGGAAGACAGGAAGGAAGGTTCAATCCTCAGATCCCAACCTCCTGAATACCTAGGATTACTGGTGTGAGCCACCAGTGTCCAACATCAAATGGAGTTCAAAGCCACCCTGAGCAGGAAAGTCCATGAAACTCCAATTAAGCACACACAGAAAAAAAAAAAAAAAAAAAAAAAAGCTGGAAGTGGAGCTGTGATTCTACACTTTAGCTTTGAGCACAAAAGTACCCAGGCCCTGAGTTTAAGCCCCAAGACTGGCACCAAAAACGAAAACCAAAAAAACCCTCCTTCATCCTCTCATTGCTGGATCAGGCATTACCCTCCTTCCACAATCAGGATAACCTTTTCTTCAAGGTCATCTATGTATCTATGTCTTTCATTTATTTAACAAATATCTGGTGGGTGCCAAGCATAGTGCTAAGCAGTGGGGATATAGTAACGCCAAGAACAAAACATAGTTCTGGTCCTCAAGAAGTCTAAAAGAGGGCTGGGAATGTGGTTTAGTGGTAGAGTGCTTGCTTAGCATGTATGAAGCTCTGGACTCGATTCCTCAGTACCACATCAACAGAAAAGGCTGGAAGTGACACTGTGGCTCAAATAGTAGAGTGCTAGCTAGCCTTGAGCAAAAGAAGCTCAGGGACAGTGCCTAGGCCCTGAGTTCAAGCCCCACAACTGTCACCAAAAAAAAAAAAAGTCTAAAAGACTACATTAAACACGTATTATAAATGGGATGAAAGTAAGATTAAAAAAATAAAAGGGTCTCATAGTACCTGCTATGCACATAACAGGTTCTTAAATTCAAATTTAAGAATAGCTTTATTGTTCATTTTATTTTATTCTACTGTCCACTTTACAATGATGTCAACTTGCATCTTTTATAGAAACAAATTGTAGCCAAGAACTGGTGGTTCAAGCCTGTAATCCTAGCTACTCAGGAGGCTGAGTTCTGAGGATCATGGTTCAAAGCCAACCTGAGCAGGAAAGTCCATGAGATTTATCTCTAATTAACCACCACTGGAAGTGGAGCTGTAGCTCAAAGTGGCAGAACACTAGCCTTGAGCACAAAAGCTCAAGGAGAGTGCCCAGGCCCAAGCCCCACAATCGACAAAAAAAATAAAATAAAATAAAGGCAAACACAGATAAAAAGTAGGCACATCAAATAAGGATATAACTTTAAAAACGTATTTGACTATTTAATAGACAACAATGAGCTACACTTCAAGAACCACCGTAACATTTACCTCATAAAGATGGCATGAAATTAACAGCAGCCAAGAAATACAAAAGGATTACATTTACTGCTTAACTTTCTTTCCTATCATGCAGGCTTGGAATTTACATATGCAGAGAATAGGAAAAGAATGAAGCAAGTAATTATTAGAGAAATGGAGCAATAAGTATACTTCACCTGTTTCTAATTTCCTCACCCAGGTTCTCTCAAGTAACCTCACAATCAACTATATTTTTCTCTTGTTTCTCCAATCTCCTCCCTTTAGGAGATGCCTTCTAACAACATTTATATTTTATCACATCTTCTTACTTTAAAAAAAAAATCCCTCGGGACTGGGAAGGTGGCTCAGTGGTAGAGCGCTTGCCTTGCATGCCTGAGGCCCTGGGTTCGATTCCCCAGCACCACATAAGCAGAAAAAAAAAGCCGGAAGTGGCACTCTGGCTCAAATGTTGGAGTTCTAGCCTTGAGCTGAAGAGCTGAGGGACAGCGCCCAGGCCCAGAGTTCAGGCCCCACGACCAGACCCAAAAACAAAAACAAAAACTAAACAAAAAATCCCTCAAACACTCCTTTCCTTCACAATCTGTCCAAAAAGATTTCCTCATAAAGAATGAAAAAACTCAGTATTCATTTAAAGATAATTTTCAGTCACACTTCCATACAGTATTGTTACTACCCCCATTTCTCTACCACAACCAAGGACCAAATCTTCATTTCCAAATCTAATGAATATTTTCAGTCTTCAACCTACTTGATCTCTTTGTCAACGTTCAGTCGACTCTCAATATAGATCAAATGAACAATTTCCCTCTCAGATGTATTCAACTGAAGAATGTTCCCTGATATATGCAGTAAAAGGAAAATCATACTAGTCAAAACATCAAATTAACAGGAAATTGTTCTGGCATATGTAATAAAAGAGAACTAAAAGCATCATTTCCAAATGTATCATACTATACAAATTTGGCTAAATATGAGTCCATATATTGTGAACTCTTCATGATCTTGCACTTTGTTTTACACTTGTTGATGAAGGAATACATGTAAAGAGGTAGAAATAAAAGGTGGAAACAAAGGTTGGAAACAAAGGAGAAGCTGAATTATAAGCAGCCCAGCAAATCAAAATACACACTAGATCCAGTCTGAACTATATATTGTAAAATATGCAGCAAAGTTTGAACACACTGGTCTCTAACAATTTCCAAATAACCAATAGCTAGTTGATGGGTTAATGCCTATGGTATCAAAACTTTTATTTCCTAAGAGGAGAAAAATTTGAGGAATTTGACCTGCAGGCACAAATTGTTCCAATTGATTTTTCAAAATACTCTTTTTTTCCCCTGGCTTTTATATACTATACTCTGATTTTTCTACTTTCCTAGTTCTCTTACTCAAGTCTCCTTTGCTGGCTAGTCCTTCTCTAACTAGCTTTTATATCTTGAAGTTCAAGGGAGTTTCATACTGTTTTGTTGTTTTGTTTTTTTTCCTTTCTTACACTATTCTCTCCCTGGATAAACATCTTTGCCCAAAGGGGGAAAAAATACCATAAAGCATCTATGTATAACAAGATTACCAAAACTTCTGCCCAGATCTTACCTCTAATAGCCTTACCTGCATATCAAACTACTTATTCAGAAATCTCAAAGGCACATCAGATTCAAAATCTCCAAAAGCCAACTCATGATGATTCCCTAAAAAACAAACAAGCAACAACATCCAGTTGTACAACTGGATGACTGAGATATTCATAAGCCAAAAACATCTATGACATTTCTCACTCTGAACTTATTATCTATACCTAACAGTTCTCTAAGTGTTTCCCAGAGATTTTTGAGGGTGTCTTAGATCCTTTCAGGGGTATTTTTTAAGTCAAAACTATTCACATAATAATATTAAACTGGCTTTCTCTTTTTCACTCCATTCTCTCATTAGTGTATAATGAAGTTTTCCAAAGACACATAATATGGTATTACAGCAGACTGAATGCAGCAGACATGAAAATCCAGATGTCTTCCATTAAGCCAGATATTAAAAAAGGATTTGAAATATGACAATGTTTTTTCACTTAATATTTATTTTTAGAAATCATTAATATCAACATCAAGAGAAGCTCTGTTGAATCCTCAGTAACTCAAGTATATAAAGTGGTATTGACACCATAAAGTCTGAACACTGATCTACACCTCTGGCATATATACAATTAAGATATAAAATGGCATTTTTTAAATAGTCAATCCTGGCTGGATGCCCATGACTCACACCTATAATCCTAGCTATTCAAGAAGCTGAGATCTAAGGATCTAGGTTCAAAGCCTGACCAGACAGAAAAGTACCCTTGAGATTCTTATCTCCAATTAGCCACTCAAAGACCACTTCAAAGGTAGAGGGCTAGCCTTGAGCAAAAGAGCTCAAGGATAGTGCCCAGGCCCTGAATTCAAGCCCCACAACTGACAATATATAAAAAAATAAATACTCAATTCTTGCTGGGTGTAGATGGTTCATGTCTATAATCCTAGCTACTTAGGATGCTTAGATGTGAGAATCACTCAGAACAAGCCCAGACAGACAAATCCATGAGCCTCTTAACTGCAAATGGTGGGAAGGGAAAAGAGCCAGAAGTGGCGGTATACTGCTCAAGCAATAAAACACTATGAGAGGAAAAAAAAAAAAAAAAAAAAAACAAGCAAGACCAAGAGGCTCTGAGTTCAAGCACCAGTTCTTAAGTGCCCTCTGATAGCAAATTTTCCATTCACAGGAGCTATTCCACATGGATTTTGCATAGTACCTGATTCTTAATGACAGCAGCTCCCTCAACCTAGCATTTTGTCATGAAAATAAATGCACCAATCTCATGAATAACACACGAAAGTGGTAGCTTCTTCAGGGTCTTACAACTGTCAAATATTGCTAAGTTTCCCTCACATTTTTTCAAATATTCTACAATGTCCATGTGAGTTTTCTGTAATACTCTATGGTATCTCAGTACAGTTTTTGAGAACCCTGGATAGAAACAATAATCTGGACAACTGGCTTATTCTATAAACTAAGTATGTAAGAGTGGAGGTCATGCCGGGCACCAGTGGTTCATGCCTGTAATCCTAGCTACTGAGGAGGCTGAGATCTGAGGATCACAGTTCAAAGCCAGCCCAGGCAATGAGACTCTTATCTCCAATTAACCACCAGAAAACCGGAAGTGGTGCTGTGGCTCAAGTGGTAGAGAGCTCTCCTTGAGCTGAAGAGCACAGGGATAGCGCCCAAGCCCAGAGTTCAAGCCCCATGACCAAAAAAAAAAAAAAAAAAAAAAAAAAAAGAGTGGCAGTCATGAAGCTACTTAAAAAATAAATACATATTTTTAGAAAATTTTCATACATTAACTTCAGTATTCCAAAATTATATTTTGTAAACATGAACTAATCATATGATATTCTATAAAAGCTGTAGATCTCTGGAAAACTATATTAAGAATACATTTATATCACCATATAATAAAACTTACTCATCAAGTTTTTTTAGAAAAGAGCTTAAAGGCTGGTAAAGTGGCTTAGTGATAAGAGTGCTTGTCTAGCATGCATGGAGCTCTGGGTTCGATTCCTCAGTACCATATAAACAGAAAAAGCTGCAAGTGATGCTGTGGCTCAAGTAGTAGAGCACTAGTCTTGAGCACAGAGAGGCTCAGGGACAAAGCCTGGACCCTGAGTTCAAGCTCCAGAACTGGCAAAAAAAAAAAAAAAAAAAGTTTCAAAAAAGTATAAAAATAGCTGGGCACCGGTGGCTCACGCCTGTAATCCTAGCTACTCAGGAAACAGATCTGAGGATCTCAATTCAAAGCCAGCCGGGGCAGGAAAGTCCGTGAGACTCTTATCTCTAATGAAAACCACCAGAAAACCAGAATGGGCACTGTGTCTCAAGTGTTAGAGCGCTAGCCTTGGGATGAAGAGCTGAGGAACAGCACCCAGTCCCAGAGTTCAAGCCCCAAGACCAACCAAAAAAAGAAAAAAAAAGTATAAAAATAGGGCTTGGAATAAATAAAACAACACAAAGGTAAAGGAAAAGCATCCACTCCCCTCAGGGATAAAATCCTTACAATAGATAGATAGAGACAGACAGACATATAATATATAATAAAAACAGTATTTCTTTCCCTGTGTCTACTTTTTATAACTCAAATAATATTACATTATGTAGGACAACTTATGACTTGCATTCAAAGAACAATGTTTCATGTCAGTACATAACAGTAACAGCACACTGATACATACTGTCCTTACTTAGAGAATAAATACTCATTTACTTCTTCAAATAGCCCCATAGTCATGTTATAGATTTATTTAAGTAACTAAGCTAGCACAGCAATTAGGATATGAACCCAGAGTGTCTGCTGTGTGGTCCGTGAATTAAAAGGACATGCTCAACTAAATTCATCAAGTAAACTTAAATACACCCAAATCTGTTAACAACTGAAAAGCACCTCACAGCATACATAGACTGGAATTTTAACTATTCCTTTACCAACAGACATTTACAGCATGTTTTGTTACTTATAAATGCTGGTACTTATTTGTAATAACGCTAAACAAACATGCTTACAGATTTATTCCTGTACCCTTGTGTTAAAATTTACAAAAGATAAACCCCCAAAAATGATGCTTCTAACAAAGAGCACACTTATTTTTTTAATGTTGAAAGGCAATGCCAAATTCTCCCAGAAAAGTTGTTCCACTTGCACAATCATACAATCGCCAATGACAGAAAAAAGGGTTCAAACTCATTTTTAAGTTAGCAAATGTTTTTTATTCATGAAAACAAGGCACATTTTGACTTTTTAATTAATATATAGAATAGACTGTCAAGTTGATCATAATTAACCTCTCATTTAATAATTATCTAGCACATTAAAAGTGTAAACTTAGCAGGTATATAGAGGAGTCTTCTACTAATGAGTCCAACTATGAGTAAGATATTTCCCCTATATGAACCTGTTTTTTTAAGTATAAAAGATGAAAATGGGACTGGCTGGCTTTTAAGATTTAGAATACCCAATGCTGTGATTTAGAAGTGACTTAAAATTATTACAAGCCTATAATTATAGTGATAGTATAACAGATCAGGGTCTTAAAGCTTCTATTTTCTTTAAATTACAACTACTGCCAGAACACCTAAGCAAGTTATTAAAAGTCAATAAACTTTTTGGGATCCACCTGTTGCTTATTCTTGGTGACTTTTAACTGTATTTTTTTTGTCTTTTCTTTTTTGGTACTGGGGATCGAACCCAGGACGTTGCACTTGCTAGGCAAGCGCTTTGCCACTGAGCTACATCCCAGCCCTCTTGGTGACTTTTAAATCACAGGAGATTATTCCCCTGCTACCTAGCAAACTTGAACAGACCTCTAGAGTATATTCCTCAGTAGAGCTGAGGTGTGCCTAGGAACTAAGAACCATTTTTTTTGTTTTGTTTTTAAAGCATTATCTTGAAACTACTCTTTAGTCAATTAATCACTAATATTTATTGGCTATCTTACTATATGCTAAGAACTGGTTGCACAACAGTAAATAGAGAATCCGTGCCATCATGGAAATTAAAGGCCAGATGAAGAAATGCAAATATACCACAATTCCCAAACATAGATGTAAAGTTATTCTTATAAAAAGAATGAACAGGGGCTGGGAAGGTGGCTCAGTGGTAGAGTGTTTTGCCTTGCATGCCTGAGGCTCTGGGTTCAATACCTCAGCACCACAAAGCCAGAAAGTGGTGCTGTGACTCAAGTGGCAGAATCCTAGCCTTGAGCTGAAAAGATGAAGGACAGTGCCCAGGCCAAGTTCAGGCCCCACGACTGACAAAAAAAAAAAAAAAAAAAAGGAAGAAAAAAGAAAAGAATGAACAAAAAAAAATCATGCAGTCTTTTTAATCTTTTCTTAACTATAAGTTTTTTTTTAAGTCAATAAGGAAAACTATATCACAACTTGCCCCACATGACAAAAGTAACAATCACAATGTAGAGTTAACTTTTTTCTGGTTGTGGGGCTTGAACTCAGGGCCTGGGCACTGTCCCTGAGCTCTTTTGTTGAGCCACAGCTCCACTTTCAGTTTTTGAGTGGTTAATTGGAGGTAAGTGTCTCATGGGGACTTTTTCTGCCCAGGCTGACTTCAAACCTCCATCCTTAGATTTCAGCCTTCTGAGTAGCTAAGATTACAGGCATAGGCCACCAACACCCAACTTAGAGAAAATTTTTTACATCAATTGTTTCTATAATAAAATCAGCAAGATATTAATACTGTTCAGTTATGTTACTACTGGTCATACGGCTTAAACATTTTGGGGGGGGGGGGTCCGGTCATAGGGCCTGAACTCTGGGCCTGGGCGCTGTCCCTCAGCTCTTCAGCTCAAGGCTAGCGCTCTACCACTTGAGCCACAGTGCCACTTACGGCTTTTTCTTTTTGCTTATGTGGTGCTGAGGAATCGAACCCAGGGCCTTGAGCATGCAAGGCAGGCGCTCTACCACTGAGCCACCTTCCCATCCCAAACATTTGTTTTACATAATAACTAAGAGTATAAATGATCTGAAAATTCAAAGATGTCAGAATTGTGTAACCAAACAAACTTAAAAACGATAAATTCAGGGGCTGGGAAGGTGGCTCGGTGGTAGAACGCCTGCCTTGCATGCATGAGGCCCTGGGTTCGATTCCTCAGCACCACATAAGCAAAAAGAAAAAAGACGGAAGTGGCGCTGTGGCTCAAGTGGTAAAGCGCTGTCCTTGAGCTGAAGAGCTGAGGGACAGCGCCCAAGCCCAGAGTTCAGGCCCCACGACTGGACCCAAAAAAAAAAAAAATTCACAGCTGGGTACCAGTGGCTCATGCCTGTAATCCCAGCTACTCAGGAGGCTGAGATCTGATGATGACAGTTCAAAGCCAGCTCGGGTAGGAAAATCCACGAGCCTCTTATCTCCAATTAACCACTAGAAAACCAGAAGTGGCACTGTGGCACTTGCCTTGAGCTGAAGAGTGCAGGACAGCGCCCAAGCCCAGAGTTCAAGTCCCAAGACTGAGCAAAAAAAAAAAAAAGAAGAACACAATAAATTCACTACAAGTTTGTTTGTTTTTTTTAATCCTGGGAATCAAATCTAGCTCCTCAGGTATACTAGGCCAGCACTGTACCACTGGGCCACACCTCCACCGCCCACTACAATTTAAGAACCTTGTTTAGCTGGGCACTCATGCCTCACACCTGTAATTCCAGCTACTCAGGCTGAGATCTGAGGATCATATTTCAAAGCCAACCTGGCAGCAACATCCAACTAATCATGACATGCTTGAGTGGAAAAAAATCTAAGGGACCTGAGTTCAAGACCCAGTACTGGCACAAAGAAAAGAAAAAAAAGGCAAAGAAAAAAGAAGCAAAAACTAAAAGAAAAAAAATGATACAAGATAATTCATGCCTTCTTAATAATTAAACTGTTATGAAAATGCTAACACTTTTGAAGAATTAACTATCAACCTAAGATGTAAATGGGGCATGTAAAAGAAACAAGGACTGTGTGCCAGTGGCTCACACCTGCAATCCTAGCTACTCAGGATGCTGAGATCTAAGGATCACTGTTGAAAAGCCAGCCTGGGCAGGAAAGTCCATGAGACTCTCATCTCCATTTAACCACCAGAAAATCAGAAGTGATGATGTGGCTCAAGTGATAGAGCACTAGCCTTGAGCTGAAGAGCTAAGGGACAGTGCCCAGGCCCAGAGTTCAAGCCCCACAACTGACCAAAAAGAAAAAGAAAAAAGAAACAAGAACAGAATTTCCTTAGTATTTTGAAATAAAGGCAAATGCTAAATTTATCTTTTCTAATATTTAATCTAAAATAAAACAAATTCTAGATCATCTGCAGAATTAATATATAAATAAGTGGTTTCAAATGTCAATTTCCACAACTGCAAAATAAGATTGTATGAAGACCAAGTAAAATAATGTATGTAGAAGTCCATACATACAAAAAAATAAAGACAAGATACACGTTTACCAATACGTTCAACATCAACTATTTCAGGCTGCATTCTCACTATAAATTATAGCAATTTAGCGAATGAAAGTACTTATACCAGAACTTCATTGCCGTTTTTCTGTCCATAACATGGTAGAAAGCTAAAAATGGTTGTAAAAGACTGGCAAGCAGAAGCAGAAGAAAAAAAAAAAAGATAACTAATAAATAATAAATTGATAACACAACAGAAAGATGACTGTCCCAAGTATTAACTTTCTTACATAACATTACACTATATACTTGAAAATTGTTTAAATCTCTCACATACGAATAAAATCACTCATATATATGCTATATCACATATATGAAATATATCATAATTTCATATATATTATCATATGTATCACATTTCACATATGTGAAATATCACAATATACCATATAAACGACATATGGTATAACATATATATTATACTTTAAGATGACAAAATACACATCCACACATACAATGTATTCTAGCTCAAGCATTAAAGTATCTCAATGTAATCAGTGACAGTTCAGATTTATTACACTGAATAGTTCGTCAGTTAAGCATAACAAAACTATTATAAGCTCATGGGACTAAGCATGGAGTCTAACAACTAATCCCCCAAAGTCACAATCTCATGTTATTAGTATCTTGATTAAAACCAATGTAAAACTGAGACGTTTTTTCAATGGAGAAGTAGCTTGTAGTATTTGTTACTTCTACAAAACTCAGTTTGTTAAATAGGTCTGGGACTGACTCTCCTTAAAATACAAGCCAGGAAGAAAGGTTAACATGGCAACTACAACGACTCCTCCAAATTCAAAACAGGATCACTACCAAAACAATTAAGAGTTCATGGTTACAGACTACACTACCTACTTTTTTTTTCCCCAAATGAAGAATCTGTTACCCCATCAAAGCCACATTAAAATCTATACCTGTGTGCAACTTCCTAGTTGAAAAGAAAAATTAAATCTGGCAAACTTCCCGTCTGTATGTGTGACATTAGCTAGACATTATTTAAGCACACTGGACTGCATTTAAAAGAAGGGGGAGGGGACAGCGACCACTTCCAAAGCGAACCTCAAACCCCCCTCCCCGGAATCATCTGTACACGAACTGGGAGGCTACATTCAGCAACTGCCCGACTGGAGCGGATTAAAGTTTTCCCTGTACTGCATTTGAGAACGTTACCCCCACAGAAAAGAGGAAAACTGATCATCCACTGAAACCAGCCCCGGGAATCTCCCAAAATATGCTACATCTCCAAAGCAAGAAAGGGCGGTCCCCGGGAGACCGAAGGTGAGTGGCAACCTCACCTACCGGCAGGCGAGAGGAGGGGCGAGGCAGAGAGCGGGGGACACACGGGTAGGCGAGGAAAGGTGTCTGTGACACCTACGAGAGGGACCCGAAACCCACGTCTCAGGATGACCTCTCCCCAACAGCCCCGGGACCCAAGCAGGTTCCGAGGGAAACGCCAGGCCAGGCCAGGCGGCCCCGCCCCGCCTCTCTCGCCACCGCCCGGGACCGGGGAGCAGGGAGCGGGGAGCGGGGAGCGGGGACCGCGGACAGAGGCAGCCGAGGCCGCGCGAGCGTCCGCAGTCTCCGCCGGGTCCTGCCGCAGCTCACCTGAGAATGTCGCCTCCGCCCTCGGCGCCCACGGTGCATCCCGCGGGGCCTGGCGGAGGGTGCAGTGACGCCGCCCCGACCGGCCCCAGGGCTGCCCGGCCAGGCCTCCCCGCTCCGGGGACGCACCGGGCGTCTGCCTCGCACCGGCTACGGAGATCCGCTGGTCGGCAGGGAAGGAAGGAGAGGCGGAAAAGCTTCCTTCCCCTCCCCCGCAGCTAGCCACCCCCCCGAGCTGCGGCTCTCTGCAGTTCTCTCCGGCGCAGGTCCGTCCCCACTCCCCCGCCCGGGAGTCACTTCGGCAGCGCCGGCCCAGTCGCCATTACAGACCAACAACTGACACGGAGGAGGAGCGGCGCCGGCGGCAGCGGTGGAGGCGGCGGCGCGAGGCAGGGCGGGAGCAATCCGGGCGGGGAGGCGCGGCGCAGGGGGGGGGGGTGGGGGGAGGCCCCCCCACACCCTCAGCCAAACCTCGCGAGAACTGTCCGGAGACGGTTCCTTAGGAATGCGACCTTGGGTTCGTGCCATGTTGAGTGTGGCGTGAAGGTGAGCGTGAGCTACGCAGAAGAAAGGAAGCGGCAGGAAGCCATGTTGAGTGTGGCGAAGTTTGAGCCTGGCCGAGCTCGGGAGGAGCCCAAGTACATCCGCAGAGGAGACCACCCCCCCCCTTTCCTTCCCTCGGATGCTAGTGGCGCGCATTTCACCCCCGGGATGGGGATGGGGGTGAAAAGGATGAAATCTGAAAACTGCAGCTGTCTAAGAGTTTGCGATGCGACAGCAGTGGAGGGCCAGATAAACCCTGCTCCAGCCGGCCTGGGAGCGATCGCAGCCCGCGGCTGCTGCAGCCAGCTTGCTGTCACTGGGGCAGTTTGGTTCGCGAGGGTCACGGCCGGTCCTGCGTACCCTGCCCTCTGCCTACTGGCTGAGAGGTCCGCAGATGACGTCCCCTCGCTGTCAGCGCTGGCTTTGACACTCGTGTGCTTTGAGAAGCCCTCTGGGTCGGTCGATTTTTGTCTTTTGTCTTCTTTTTTTTCCCAGTCTCTCCGCATGGTGAAATCTGTCATCTGTCACGATTTAAAGGACAGCCCTGCTGCAAAGAATGCCACTTGCCTTCCACTAGGCGTTCGCCGCGCACAAAAGCTCGCCTCATCACTTTCCTTCACCTCCTCGACTCCCGATAGTTTTGTGCTCAGAGGTAGTTTCTCATTTTGTAGTGCCCAGTAGGACCTAACACAGTAACGAGGACTTTGTAGCTACTAAATAAATATCAACTCGAGCGTATCAATCAAAACAGAAGGCAGGAACCGCTTCCTCTTCCTATGCCTGAATGGGAGCTAGGTAGATTGTCGACCAAAGTCCTGCACGCATAACAACTTGTACTGTGGGAGCCTCCAGGAGGGAAGAGGAAATGGGACTAGCCCAACCACACGGGTGATAGCAAGGAAAACAACGTTAAGGATAAAGTACAGTTTTCCCCAACCTCACCATGTATTTTTTTTTTTCCTTGAATGTAGAAGCCATCTTATTAATTGTACTTTTTGTTGGTGGTGCTGATCGTGGGGATTTAACTCTGGGCCTGCGCGCTGTCACTCAGCTCTTCAGCTCAAGGCTAGCGCTCTACCACTGGAGCCACAGCGCCACTTCTGGGGATAAGAGTCTCCTGGACTTTCCTGCCCGGCCTGGCTTTGAACCGTGATCCTCAGATCTCAGCCTCCTGAGTAGCTAGGATTACAGGTGTGAGCCACCATTGCCAGCCTTTACTCACTTTTTTTTTTTAAAAAAAAAGAAGAAATGGGCTCTGAAAAGCTAAGTTATTTGTCCAATACTGTACCATCAACAATAAGGAGACCTAAGATTTAATGACTCCTTTAGTCTAAATCTAATGTATGTGTCTTAACACGATGGTACCTCCTGGGCAACGGAGTCAATAGGAAAAATGTCTGTTAAGGTGTGAGCTGCTGGTCTCAACCTATGTTCACTGTCCATCTCTGTGTACTCTGCTGATCTGTCCTCTCCCTCATCTCCCAAATAATCCACACACGTCCATGTCCTATTTGACACGTTAAACTTAATGTTTTTGGTCCGTAGTGAAGCTTGAGCCCTGTCTGGGCTTGGGCTCTGTCCCTGCGCTCTTCAGCTCAAGGCTAGCACTCTACTGCTTGAGCCACAGTGCCACTTCTGGTTTTCTGGTGGTTTATTGGAGATAAGAGTTTTAAGGCTGGCTTTAAACCATGATTCCCAGAACTCAGCCTCCTGAGTAGCTAGGATTACAGGTGTGAGTCACCAGCACCTGACAACTCATTGTTTATATTCTAGAGTTTGGCCTTGAGTATTTTAAGGCAAAATAATTATTTGCTCATGATTTGATGAGAGTAATTAATCTTAGGAGCAAGACTGGAAGTTCAGTGCAGAGATCTGCACTGAGAGAGATCTGTCCAAGATTAGGGAAATGATATATGTTCAATGTGGCATCTTTTTTTCCTCCTACTTTTTTTCTCTAAGACAGGGTCTCCATATAGTCCAATACCTGGGCTGAAAGATCATTCACGTTAACCTCCCAAATAAGCAGGGCTACAGACACACACCACAAGTGGCTTTTCTAATTATCGATAAGTAGATGGATAGGTGGATAGATAGATTAATAGGTTTACATATGTTATCTTTAAGTAGTTGTACAAAGGAGTTGCCATTCAACAAAATATGAGTACAATGCATCTTGATCAATGTCACGCTTCTAATTTTTTTTGGGTCAGTAATAGGGCTTAAACTCAGAACCTAGGCATTATCCCTGAGCTCTTTTGCTCATGGCCAGCTCTCTAACACATTGAGACACAGCACCACTTCCAGTTTTTGTGTGGTTAATTGGAGATAAGAGTCTCACAGAGATTTTTCTTCCCCCAGCTGGCTTCAAACTATTATCCTCAGATTTCAGCCTCCTGAGTAGCTAGGATTACAGGCATGAACCACCAGTGCCCAGCTTGTAACTGGGTCTTGATCACAAACTTAATCTCCAATTAGGTGATATCCATTTTCACATAAATAACAGAAGTCATCAGCATCTGCATTTCCCAAAAATAATTTTCCCTTTGTTCAATCTTAGAAAGCCAGCTCTTCCTCATGCCCTCTGTGTTGCTGTTAAAACTATCACGGAACATCCTTCTTAGAAGATGCTCAAAAGCTCATGGATATTATATATTCTTCTGTATGGCTTGCTCCTATACAATCATTTATTAAGTTTCTAATACCATATGGAAATGAAGGCTTTCTACCCCCATGGGGTTGCTAAACCTGGTAAGTAGCATCTGTCAAGAGTCTGACAATAGGGCTGGGAAGGTGGCTCAGTGGTAGAGCGCTTGCCTTGCATGCCTGAGGCCCTGGGTTCGATTCCTCAGCACCACATAAGCAAAAAGAAATATTACCTAAAAAAGAGTCTGACAATAACATAGAAATAAATAGTAAAATAAATAGTGACTATTATAATTTCCCTTAAATTATAAGGGAAATAATAGGAGCTTTACATTTGAGCCAAGTGGATCTCAGACAATCTGCTCAGACCTATCTCTAGGCTTTTATTTTTCTAACCTGGAACACATATTACACTGGCTCAGAATTTCTGCCACATTCTTTAATACTAGCCCCAAAGCTACAGGAAAAAAATTCCATGATTGCTCATACTTTGTAGATGCTTTTCCACCCTGACCTTTCATGATACTGTGCACCTACCATAAGAGAAATTCTACTATTGAAAGTTCTGCACATATAAAGATCCTTTGTCCCCATAGTGGAACCCTAGAGTCAAACAAGGCTAGGTTTAAAGTCTGGATGAACTACTTACTAACTATATAACCTGGTCATGCTCTTCATGCTTCAATTTCCACCATAGAATTTGCAGTGATATGTATGTTATAGGGTTATGCAAGAATTAAAATAAGACATCTAAAGGACTTAATAGCAATGGCTCTTAACACACGTAATAGGTGATCAAAACATTAGTTCTTTTTACTTCTTATAAACTGAATGAGTACCTTATGTATACCGAGCACTTAATATTTGGTTAATTTAATTGACCTTTGTTTAATTTAAAGTGAACACAAAATGTAATATTTGTCTCTCCTAGATAACAAATTGAGAAATGTAGAAATACAAGTACAGTGAGTGATGACATCATTCACACCTTGCAGTTCATTGAATAAAATGATGCATCAAGAATGACCAGAGGATTAGGAATGTGGCTTAGTGGTAGAGCACTTGCCTACCATACATGAAGCCTTGGGTTCAATTCCTCAGTACCACCTAAACAGAAAAAGTAGGAAGTGGCTCTGTGGCTCAAGTAGTAGAGTGCTAGCCTCGAGCAAAAGAAGCTCAGGGACAGTGCCTGGGCCCTGAGTTCAAGCCCCAGGGCTGGCAAAAAAAAAAAAAGAAAGAAAGAAAGAAAAGAAAAGAAAAAAAGGAAAAGAAAAAAGAATGACTAGAGATACTCCTAAGGATATGTCAAGTCTGGATGTCAAACTTAGCTCTAATTGTGTCTACTACCATTGCAATAATAAATGCAGCCAGTTAAAGTATATATTGCTTTTTGTTCTAAGAAGCCATATCAGCACCACGTTCATAGATTTGTTTATTGGTTAGGGTCTTCTGCTGTTGATGCTTTTTTCTTTTTTTCTTTTTTTTTTGGGGGGGGGATCCGGTCGTGGGGCCTGAACTCTGGGCCTGGGCGCTGTCCCTCAGCTCTTCAGCTCAAGACTAGTGCTCTACCACTTGAGCCACAGCGCCATTTCCGGCTTTTTTCTTTTTGCTTATGTGGTGCTGAGGAATTGAACTCAGCACCTCATGCATGCAAGGCAAGCACTCTACCACTGAGCCACCTTCCCAGCCCCGCTTTTTTCTTTTTCTATACTTATGAATTGGAGGAGTAGCTCAAGCTATAGAGTACAATTTACGGGTAAGAAAGCTTGAGGACGAGGAACTCAAATGAGTTCAAGCTCTGGTACCATCATCACCACCATCACCATCACCACCACTACCACCACTACCAACAACACACACATACTTATCTTTTTCTGGATTCAGTATTTTGGCTTAGACTTGAAGTTGTCTTGAACTTTTCTAGGGTACTGGTGTTCTGATGGAAAGGAAAAACTAAATTTGCCAATAAGAAAACTTTGTAAGAAAATAGCTGTCCATCTTCAAATGTAAGTGCGTATATGCATACATGTGCTTACATATATGCATAAACTCACAAACCAAGAAAATACTGGTCAGCCGGGTTGAGATCTGAGTATCAATGTTCAAAGCCAGCCCCGGCAAGAAAGTCTGTGAAACTCTTATCTCCAATAAACCACCAAAAACCGGAAGTGGCACTGTAGCTCAAGTGGTAGAGTGCTAGCCTTGAGCTGAAGAGCTGAGGGACAGCGCTCAGGCCCAGAGTTCAAGCCCCACTACTGACAAAAAAGAAAAGAAAATACTAGTCAAAGAAACTTGTGACATTAAATCCAGAAACCAAAAGAGCAATAGGAGCATTTAATCGAATCAGATTACAACAGAATGTTAAAATTGGAATTTTGTCATTTCCAAAGGCAAAGTGATAGCAGTAGCCACATGAAGTTGAGAGCCAGGCTCCCAAGATGCACATTCTAAGAGAATAAATATGAGATCAGGTATGTGATTGCTGAATTCCCTTGGACATAGATATAAAAAGATAACTTGTAGATTTGAATAATTAGATAGAATGATTTCTTCCAAGAGCATAGGCAGCAAGATGAACATGTTGCTTCTTATCTCAAACTAGTAATAAGGGCTTTCAGGAGACAACATAGAGAGCTTGATGTGTGTGTGTGTGTGTGTGTGTGAAAGAGAGAGACAGAGACAGACACAGGGACACAGAGAGAGAGACAGAAATGGGGGAGACAGAGAGGGAAGAGAGAAAGATAGAAAGAGACAGAGACAGAGATAGAGAATTTGTAAGAAAATAGCTGGAATTTTCCTGCCTGGGCTGGCTTCCAAAAGTGATCCTCAGATCTCAGCCTTCTGAGTAGTTAGAATTACATGTATGAGCCACCAGCATCTGACATTACCATGTTTTTTTTAAAAAGTGTAGTTTTTAATTATTTCTATCACTGAACTTTTTTGGACCATTGCCACTGATCTCAACTTTTTCTTTATTCATTTCTTATTCTGTGTTCCAAAGGTGGACCGGGCCTGCCTATTGCTTTTTAAAATTCCCTCTTTCTTCTCTCCTTCCTCTCCCATTATTCCATTTTTGCCTGTGGAATGTTACTTGTGCTTTTATAATTGACTTTCTGCTTTTCTGTCTCCACAGTCACTCTGCTAGCTCCAGGTTTGTTTGTTTTGATCTCTACTTGGGTAAAGATCATATTTATACCTGCTGGATAACCAAGACTCAGTGATGTAATAATAAAAACTACTTCCAGATCTCTTCATTGGAACAATCTTAGGCAGACCTGATAACTTTTCTAATCAATTTTAATTAATAGTCTTATTCTACATTAGTTTACAAGCTGATAATTCAGTTATAAAGCATTGAACTTGATATATGAATCAACATTTGAATTTTTATTAAAAGGTATAATTGCTATTCTCCCATCAGGACTTTCTTACTGACTCCTTCCAGGGAGACTTTTTCTTTTTTTTGTCTGGACTATATTCCCTTTCTTAAGTTTGTTAGTTTTATTAGTTTATTCATTTATTGTGCCAGTACTGAGGCTTGAACACAGGGCCTTTTTTATTGAAGACTGGCATTCTACCACTTGAGCCAATCCCCCACTGCTAACTTCGCTTGTTTTAATTTGTGCTTTTTCTATGAAAGAAGGCATGGAGAGGCAGGAAATAATTGTGTGCGATACAAGAACATTCCTACCTGACGGATGATCTAAGGTTGCTTTGCTATCCAGACTAGGGATATGTTCAAAGACTTTTTTTTTTTCTCTTAAAGAATGTCTCCGGCTTCCTTTTCTTTGAACTTAGGGCCTTGCACTTAATAGTTAGATTCTCTACCCCTTGCACCATTCCAAGTCCTTTCAGCTGTTTCTCAAATAGGGTCTTAGACTTATGACCTGTCTAGCTTGGACTTTGATCCTACTATGCATAGCACCTGCTATGGATGACCATTATGCCCAGCTATCAGTTGAGACAGAATCTTGGGAACATTTTCCCTGTGCTAACCTTGAACCAGATCCCCTGAGCTCTTCTTCTTAAGCAGTTAAGATTACAAGCATGGGCTACTATATTGTTTCTTGGTTTCTTTAAACACTTTCCTGTCCAGCCTCGGCAGTTACAACTCTCTACTCTTCTTTAGCTGGCCATCCCCAGTATTTTCACATCTTCTGCCCTTAGCAAAAATTGCTCAGGGTCAGGCGCCTGTAATCCTAGCTACTCAGGAGACTGAGATCTGAGGCTTACGGTTCAAAGCTAGCCCAGGCAGGAAAGACCGTGAGACTCTTATCTCTAATTAACCACCAGAAACCAGAAGTGGCACTGTGGCTCAAGTGGTAGAGTGCTCGCCTTCAGCCAAAGAGCTGAGGGACAGTGCCTAGGCCCAGAGTTCAAGCCCCATGACAGCAACAACAAAAAAGAGCTCAAGGACAGTGCCTTGGCCCTGAGTTCAAGCCACAGATAGCACAAAAGAAAAGGGCGGGGGGGGGGTGTGTGCCCCAGAGTAAGATGCTCTGTATCACTAGCAATCATGGAAAAACATGGTAAAAACCCTAATAAGAGTCCATTTCATGCCTACTAGTTTGACAAAAATTCCAAAGTATGCTAACATTGCAAGTTGGCAAAGATATGAAACAATGGGAATTATTTATTCACTTCTGATAATGGTATAAATGGTGTAATGGTGTAAATGGTGTAAATTGCATTCCCAAACCTTTTATCCCTGGATAAACAGCTTTGGCAAGAGGGTAAATACTGAAGGAGTAGAAGGGAAATTAATATGTGATAGAACAAAACACAAGACTCTTCAACTATGTTGATGTTTCTTAAACTAGGTTTGGATACTTTTATAGCTTAGGTTGTTTTTATTGTTGTTGCTGTGGTTGTTACGCCAGTCCCGGGACCTTGAACTCAAGGCTTTGGCACTGTCCCTAAGCTTCTTTTGTTTAAGGTCAGCACTCTATCATTTGAGCCATAGCACCACTTCCAGCTTTTTCTGTTTATGTGGTACTGAAGAATCAAACCCAGGGCTTCATGCATGCTAGGCAAGCATTCTACCACTAAGCCACATTCCCAGCCCACATTTATAGCTTTTTAATTCTGAATATGTTAGGTAATATGTTTAAAAGCAGAGCTGGAATATGTAGCTCAGTGGCAAAGTGCTTGCCTAACAAGTATAACATCTTGGGTGCAATCCCCAGTACCAAAAATAAAAGGACCAAAAAAAAAAAGTAAATAAGAAAAAATTTAAAATACATTTAGGGAAGGAGAAGAAAAGCAGCCAAGATGGAAAGACAAAGAGACCTAAGTCTGTGACTAAAGTTGAAAAGATATCCTGCTGATTTGGGGCTCAAGAAACTTTTCAACTTTGTTAACACTGGAAAGAAAAATATAGTAATTTTTTTTCTTTATTTTATTTTATTTTTTTTTTGGGTCCAGTCATGGGGCCTGAACTCTGGGCCTGGGTGCTGTCCCTCAGCTCTTCAGCTCAAGGCTAGCGCTCTACCACTTGAGCCACAGCACCACTTCCGGCTTTTTTCTTTTTGCTTATGTGGTGCTGAGGAATCGAACCCAGGGCCTTGAGCATGCAAGGCAAGCGCTCTACCACTGAGCCACCTTCCCAGCCCCAGTAATTATTTTTTTCTAAGTTAAAGCCTACTTTTCTATCTAAAGAGATTCAGTAGCAAGTGAATAGTAGAACAAGCCGGGGGGGGGGGGGGGGGAAGAAACCAAGAAAGAGAATAAGGAAAAGAGGGAAGAAAAGAAGGAATGAAGGAAGAAAGGAAAGAAGGAAGGGAAGGAGGGAAAATAGAAACCAAGAAAGAAAGAAGAAAAGGAAGGAAGGAAGGAAAGAAGGAAGGAAGGAATGTAAAGAGGGAGCAAGGGAAAAAAAGAAGAAAAGAAACTTTGAGGGTAAATTAGCTAAGTAAGGAGAGTGTGCAGAAAGGTAGAGTAGAATCAACTGTATTCTTCATGTCTCTAAGCTCCTATTCCACAGAAGCACAGAAACATCATCCTTGCATCCCAGCCCCTCCTCTACCTAGATCCCGAGAGAGGAAAGTATGCTACTGAAAAAGCCATATAGGTGGCTATAAATAAGAATTACAGATGTAGCTCAGAGAAAACATTTGTGTAGCATCAATCAAAGCCCTGGATTCAGTTCCCAGCATGGGAGGGGCAAAAATCCTATAAGATAATGTTAATATTTTCCAAATTTTGAGTTATTCAAGACAAACAATGAAGCAATTTTCTTTTCTTTCTTTTTCTTTCTTTTCTTTTCTTTTCTTTTTTTTTTTTTTTTGCCAGTTCTGGGGCTTGAACTCAAGGCCTTGGGATTGTTCCTGAGTTTCTTTTGCTCAAGGCTAGAACTCTGGCTTTTTCTGTTTATGTGGTACTAAGGAATCAAACCCAGGGCTTCATGCATACAAAGCAAGCACTCTACCACTAAGCCACATCTCCACAACAATGAAGCAATGTTCTAGCCCAAAGAGTCGTGTGTGTGTGTGTGTGTGTGTGTGTGTGTGTGTGTGTGTGTGTGTGTGTGTGTGTGTGTGTGTGTGTGTGTGTGTGTGTGTATGTATATGTCAAACTCCTTTACTTTGGACTTAATTTGTGACTTCGAAAATCCAGATACTAAAACTTAGGGAGTTTAAAACTACTCTTCAATAATAAGATAGCTGTTTTTACTCAAGAAAGGGGAGGAAGCCGGGCGCTGGTGGCTCACGCCTGTAATCCTAGCTACTCAGGAGGCTGAGATCTGAGGATCGCGGTTCAAAGCCAGCCCGGGCAGGAGAGACCGTGAGACTCCTATCTCCAATAAACCACCAGAAAACCGGAAGTGGCGCTGTAGCTCAAGTGGTAGAGTGCTCGCCTTGAGCTGAAGAGCTGAGGGACAGCGCTCAGGCCCAGAGTTCAAGCCCCATGACCGACAAAAAAAAAAAAAACAAAAAAAAAAAAAAAGAAAGGGGAGGAAAACAGGCCAAAGAAGTGTATCCACTCTAAAAGTAGAACACTGAGCCCAGAACAGTGGTTCATACCTATAATCCCAGTTATTCAGAAGGTTGAGGCAGCCAGTGCCAGTGGTTCACGCCTGTAATTCTAGCTACTCAGGAGGCTGAGATCTGAGGATCACAGCTCAAAGCCAGCTCGGGCAGGAAAGGCCATGAAACTCTTACCTCCAATAAACCACTCAGAAAACCAGAAGTGGTGCTGTGGCTCAAGTGGTAGAGCGCTAGCTTAGAGCTTAAGAGCTGAAGGACAGCGCCCAGGCTCAGAGTTCAAGCCTTTTGACAAAAAGAAAAAGAAAAAGTATTAGAAAATGTATTTTCATTACACTTTGAAAACATTTTGTGAGCAGTATGATACTTTCCAAAGATGACGATATGCCAAAACATTTGTGAGTAGTATGATACTTCCTAAAGATGATGATATGTCAATATATTTTATCCTGTTTGATCTTGTTGTGTGATTATCTCTAATCATCTCTTCGGAGATGAGATCTCTATTCGATAGGCTTGCAAGTACCACAAACAATAGAACACAGAAGTGATGCAGGGGACCTCAGAGATTAAGTCAGAAAAAGCAACACAGATTCTGATTGTTCTCTCTTTCTCTCTAGGATACATACTTTGGAAGTCTTGACATGAAGAAGCTCCCTTGAAGTAGCCATGCTGAGAACAACCCAGAAAGATAGAGATGCTCAAAAAGACCCTGTACTCCAAAGCCTTATTATCTAAGCCTTCCCTGTTTTAAACACCACCAGACACTAAGCCAGGCGTTGGTGGCTCATGCCTGTAACCCTAGCTACTCAGGAGGATGAGATCTGAGGATCTCAGTTTGAAGCCTGCAGAGAGAGAAAAGTCCCTGTGAGATTCTTATCTCCAATTAACCACTCAAAAACTGGAAATGGTACTGTAGCTCAAGTGGTAGAGTGCTAGCCTTGAGGACAAAGAGGCTTAGGAACAGTGCCTAGGCCCTGAGTTCAAGCCCACTACTGACAAAAAACAAAAACAAAAACCACCAGACACAAGATGCATTCCAGAGGGTTGGTTCTAGTCCCCAGATGCCTTATTGTCCTCTAGAGAAAAGGTCACGTAACTGTGGAAGCTGGCAAGTCCAATATCTGCAGATTAAACTGGCAGGTTGAAGATCCAGGCAAGAGTTGCAGATGCAGGACAAGTCAAAAGGCAGTTAGCTAGGACAATTTGTTCTATTTTCTCTTGAGAAACCCACATTATGGAGGATAATCTGCTTTATTGAAAATCCTATTGATTTAATCGTTAGTCTCATCTACAAAAAAAAATACAAAATAAAAACTTCACAGCAATGTTCAGGCTGGTAGATAGCATGGTCTAGCTAAATAAATACATAAAGTTAACCATCATGCCAACCAGCTACCCTAACTACCATGAATTGGAACAAAGATAATCTACATCACTAAATCCTGGTCTAAATTGTAGACTTTTCAGTAAACACAGTGTTGAGATTTGAACTTAGGACCTTGCATTTGCTAGGCAGGGGTTCTACCACTCAAGCCAAAAGTGTTCCACTACTTGAGCCATGCTCCTATTCTTTCTGCTTTGGTTATTTTTGAGATAGGGTCTTACATTATGTCTAACCATCCTGAACCAGGATCCTATTTACTTTTCCCATGTAGATGAGATGACCTACAAGTGACACTCTGCCTAGCTTTTTTTTTTTTTTTAACTTGGTTTAGATGAAGCCTCATGAACTTTTTACCTGGGTTATCTTCAAACTGCTGTCCTCCTCAATAACTAGGTGAGAGCATGGACTCTTTGTTTTTTTAATAAGTTTATGATTATTAAGTGGTTGTACAGAGGAGTTACCATTACTTAAGTCAGGCAAAGAGCACATTTCTTTTTTTGGACAATGTCACCTTTCTTTGTTTTCCAACAGTTGTCCCCTGGACTTTTAAACATTGTTATTTTATGCCACTAAGTTTCAGGATACCTAATTGTGCAATTAGATGTTGGATCTGTAAACTATAGTTGTTTATTTGCTAATGCACTAGATGATTTTTATTTACTTCTGTCTTAGGCTGGAGTGATACTAAAATATAACCAGAAGTAAGGTTGGGAGCCAATCAAAAGGATCAGAGGTTGCCTGTTAGACTTTTGGGAAACAGGAAACTAAGGAATGGAAGGTCTTTACAACCTGTGTGGAGTTAACATTTGAATAACCAAACCAATGTAGTTAGTTAGGTGTTAGCAGAATAAAGTATGACACCTTATTGTAGTGGGCTTTGCTCCATTTGTTTAGTCACCCCAACATTCTGAGAAGAAAGCCACATGTCAAGAATTTGATTGGCTAAGTCTGTTTTTCACTGAACAAATCTCCAGGCATAAATCTCTCTCAACAACATTGTGTTTGTCTTGCACTGGGTGCTACTCAGTCCTGAGGCCATGACTCAACTGGCAAGAATGGCTTGGAGATTTTGAGATTCCATCATGGTAGGATAATGATGGGGCCTACTGCTGGTCAGATAGCTCCAAACAAAACCACAACATAGAATGTACCTTACAGTTCTTTGAAGACTTAGTCATTCACAGTCACAAATAAAACATATCAATCAATAAAGCAACAGCATCTGCCTCACAGAAAAAGAGAAATTTAAGAACTGAACTCATCAGAAACTCAGAATCTCATTTTTCTTAAATGAAAAGTTACCTGACCATTACAGAAAGTCTAGAATGGAAGAAAAGAAAAGGTAATCAAATGGCTCTATTAAGCCGGGTACTAGTGGCTCATGCCTGTAATCCTAGCTGCTCAGGAGGCTGAGGATCATGGTTCAAAGCCAGCCCTGGCAGGAAAGTCCATGAGACTCATCTCCAATACATCACAGAAAACCAGAAGTGGTGCTGTGGCTCAAGTGGTAGAGCGCTAGCCTTGAGCTAAAATGCTGAGGGACAGTGCCCAGGCCAAGAGTTCAAACCTCACTATTGGAAAAAAAAAAGGCTCTAGTAAAACAGCTCAGATGAATGGGGCTGTAGCTTAAGGGAAGTAGTAAAATGTCTGTCTAGCAAGCCTGAGGCCTTGAGTTCAAATTCCAGTCTTCCTCCCCAAGAAGCAAAAAAACCCAGAAACCAAAAAACCCCAACAGCTAAATTTGGTAGTTCATACTTATAATCCCAACTACGCAGGATGGAAAGGTCAAGCTGATCTTGGTTCAAGGCCAGGTAAAATGTTAGTGAGATTCATCTCAATAAGCTTGGAATAATGATGCATGTCTATGCTACTAGCTACCTGGAAGATATACATAGGAGGATCACAATCTGACAACTGCCATAGAAAAAACCATAAGATCCTACCTGAAAAGTAAAAAAGGGCTGGGGCCTATAGCTTAAGTGGTATAGTGCCTGCCTAGTAAGCTCAAGGTCTCCAGTTAGATCTCAATAGTGCCCCCCAAAAAAGAAAAAGAAGAGGTAGTGTCTTCTTTATGATAGCCTCTTAACAAATACTAAAACAAATTGAATTTGACTTACTACTAGATAAAAGACTATATTGGGGCTGGGAAGGTGGCTCAGTGGTAGAGCGCTTGCCTTACATGCATGAGGCCCTGGGTTTGACTCCTCAGCACCACATAAGCAAAAAGAAAAAAAGCCGGAAGTGGCGCTGTGGCTCAAGTGGTAGAGCGCTAGCCTTGAGCTGAAGAGCTGAGGGATAGCGCCCAGGCCCAGAGTTCAGGCCCCACGACAGGACCTTCCCACCCCCAAAGACTATATTTAGACTCTTCAAATTCCCACTTCAGAGACTATATATCACTGAACATTAATTTTGCACAAATTAGTTACTAAGAATGAAATTCTTGTGATAAAATTACAAGATTTGTAAGGGCTTGAAACTGGGATATTTAAGTAGTAGGGCACTATTAATCTAATGTACAATTCCATATCTTCTACTCACAGCCCTAGGACTCCATGGGTCTAGTATGAGCAGCGATTTAAAAGTATAAATCTCTTCCTGAGGAATGAAATATGACTTGATGACTTGGTGGAACTAGAGTTAAGTGTAACACATTTTCTCCCACCACTGTTTTCTGAGGTATTTTATAGTAATTGAAAAAGGTATGTAGAAGTGGTGCTGTGGCTCAAGTGGTAGAGAACTTATAGAGAGACTCAGGTACGCTGCCCAGACCTGAGTTCAAGCCTCAGGACCAGCAAAAGAAAAGAAAAGAAAAGAAAAATGTATGTAGGATTTGGGAAGTATATGAAAAGGATAAAGATATATTTCACAAAGTGTGTGTGTGAATGTGTGTGTGTGTGTTTGTTTGTTGCTGGAAATAAAACCTAAGGTTTTGAGCATTGTAGGTAGGTAAGCTGCCACTGGGCTACATCCCCAGACCCACAGTGTGAACTCATAACTAAAAATAAAACATAAATGTGTAGCACAGTGCTATGCATTTATCAGCTAATGAAGATTTATCAGATAGTTAGATGGATTCATTTAGTCGATCAGTGACATATACTAGGAGGAAATAGCTGGAAACCCAAAGCAGAACAAAATCCACTCTGTAAATATCTAGTTGTTCAGATCAAAGTAGCTTTTGGTGATTGAATTGGCTAGAATATTGCTTCAAATCCACTCTTCACTTAGGGTGACTAATCCCTTAAGAGTACCACTAAGATGCTCTTGGAAGAGAGCCAGGCATTGGAGGTAGTTCCTTTCTTCTTTCTTCCAAGTAAGGACAAAAGCATACCAGAATGTTGTACAATCTAAGACTGCCTTTTTTAAAAAATAGAGAGAATCATAAATTCATCTATTGTGTCAATTCTCAAGCATCATAAACAAACATATCTGAAAATTCAATTTAAAACAAAGTATTGTTGAGTGGGGAAAAATCAACTTTTAGGGTTGTGTGTATAGAAATAAAATAACAAAAATAGGGTGTGAATTAAAAAACAAAATGATTCCAGATACATGCAAAAATAGTTAACAATGTATTAAAATGATAAACCCTGGCAGGTAAGAAGATGTAAATTAGATTGAGGCCATTAAAAAAATTACATCTATAATTTGCTTTCGTTTTCTTAAGATTTCCTCAAGATTTGGAATGTGACAATCACCATATTTAAATCTAAGCACCGTCTTTCCTATTTTCTCCAAATTGAGGTATGAACAAAATAACGTTACTTTTTTCTATACTTAGGCTTTTTCTATATTTAATCTGTATGAATCTTCAAAGATTAGTTTTTTTTCATGTTGAATACCTTCTTTAATCTTTTCCCTATTGGTATTCCTTCAAACAGCAGAGCTAAGAAGACATACTAATCCATTTAACTATACAATGGCAATCCCTTTCCTTGGACTACTCTTAAAAGGAAGAGAAGAATTTCTGTTTCAATGTTGCTTTGTAGCTTAATATTACAAAAGAAGTATTCAGTGGAACATCCTATAGCAGGACAGCTGCAAAGAGACCAGGCTGAAGGGTAAATGGGACCACGTTATATGTAACCAAACCAGGTTCCTTTGCAAAGGGGGAATGAGCTACTCTACTTATAGGCACTGGAAAGTTTTAAAACTTTTGACAGATTTTCAATAGCCCTTCCAAAAATAGAAAAAGGCAGCTGGGGTGCCTCCAGCCTAGAAGAAGACCACAAGTTTTAATGAGGGTATCAGCCACTAAAAGCATTCCCCACCTGTTACACAGGGAATGAGAACGTGTGAGCACTTGGTAACTAATCCTACCACTGTAACAGAAGGCTTACAGTGAAAAGGCAGCTGAAAGTAGAGTGATGGTGAAGGATAGCAGAATATATAAATATATGAATTGAGAAACTTGCACGAAGTAAACAAACTGTCCTAACATGCTGACAATTTATTTAATATATATATATACCTTCTAATTTCTTTATGATACATATATAAATATATTATAACTAGTGTGTAGATATCTTACATAAAATGTATAATGAATATTTGTACAACCTCTAATAATCTCTACATTTAGATCCTAAGTAGTTAGGATTATAGATAAGTGTGAGCTACCAATATCTAGCTGTCATGTTTAGTTCTTATGAAAATTGGTGACATACTATGGTCATTCCTCTCACAGATGAGGAAACTGAAACTTGGAAAGGTGAAGTGATTTACACATGATCACAAGGTTGGAGAATGGTTAAGCTAGATTTGAGCCTCTGTGTTTTGACTTCAGAGCTGCTCTTATTCTAGTCTGCCAACACAGAACACAACACAGCTAGATCTCATTAGGCAGACCCATGGGATGTGGATTTCTATTGAGTACACAAAAACCAAATGAGTGATGGAGTGAGAATCAGTTTTATTGGTCCTACTTTTCCCCAGACAATCTAAGCCAGAAATAATGACAATGTAAGGCCCAGAAGTGATAAGGAACATGGTATGAGATCTATGGATGTTTACATGCAACTCTCTGCACTGAATTAACTTGATCTCTTTTTAGTGAATTTTAATCCTGAGCTCAGGTCAAAATGAAGAAGTAATGTATTAAGTTTCTATTTTGAAATATAATTATAGCTTACATGCCATTACTATTATAAGACTTCTTTTTTTTCTTTTTCTTTTGCCGGTCCTTGAGCGTGAACTCTGTGTCTGGGCTCTGTCCCTGCGCTGCTTGTGCTCAAGGCTAGTGCTCTACCACTTGAGCACACCACCACATCTCACTGACTTTCCTGCTCAGGCTGGCTTCTAGCTGTGATCCTCAGAGCTCAGTCTCCTGAGTAGTTAGGATTTCAAGTGTGAGCCACTGGCACCTGGCTTCTAAAGTGAATTTTTTTTGTTTTAGTTTTCTTTTGCCAGTCCTGGGGCTTGAACTCAGGGCCTGAGCACAATCCCTGAGCTTCTTTTTGCTCAAAGCTAGCACTCTATCACTTGAGACATAGAACCACTTCCAGCCTTTTCTGTTTGTGTGGTGCTGAAGAATCAAACCGAGGGTTTTATGCATGCTAGGCAAGCACTCTACCACTAAGCCACATGCCCAGCCCCTAAAGTGATTTTTTTTGGGGGGGGGTGGTCATGGGGCCTGAACTCTGGGCCTGGGCACTGTCCCTCAGCTCTTCAGCTCAAGGCTAGCGCTCTACCCCTTGAGCCACAGCGCCACTTCCAGCTTTTTTCATTTTGCTTATGTGGTGCTGAGGAATCGAACCCAGGGCCTCAGGCATGCAAGGCAAGTGCTCTACCACTGAGCCACCTTCCCAGCCTCCTAAAGTGATTTTTTTAAAGGTAGGATCTCACTGTGTATTCCAAACTCTCAGATTTGTGATCCTTCTACCTCCTGAGTGCTGTGCTAGTATTATGAGAATGTATTATCATGCCTGGCTCTATAATGAATTAAATAAACTAAAGCTAATATGCATTATCTTAAACATATAAGAATTTATTTTGTAGATCACTTCTTCAATTTCTTCCTCAAAAGATTTACATAAGGAGGTGACTCAAGTGGTAGAGCTGAAGAGCTGAAGGACAGCACCTAGGCCCAGACCCAGACCCAGAGTTCAAGCCCCATGACCGACCAAAAAAAAAAAAAAGGATTTACATGAACTGGGCATTGATGACTCACACCTGTAACCTAGCTACTCAGGAGGCTGAGATCTGAAGATCACGGTTCAAAGCTAGTCCAGGCAGGAAAGTCTGTAAGACTCTTATTTCCAATTAATTAGTAAAAGGATGGAAGTGGAGCTGTGTCTCAAAGTGGTAGAGCACTAGCCCTGAGCACAAGAACTCAGGGACAGTGCCCCAGCCCCAAGACAGGCACAAAATAAAAAAAAAAAAAAAAAAACCACAAAAATAGCAACAAAAAACCCTCCATGACCTTACAACAAAAGTACTTCATTGCTTACAGAAGAGAATCATTTTAAAAGTACATTTAATAAAAAATGTTGTTCAATGTCTGTTGGTATCTAGAAAGCTGACCTAGTGATTCAAACAGAAAAGTAGGTTAGATACCTGAAATTTATTTCTGATTCCATCACTGACTCATTGTGCTTGGTTAAGCAAGTTATTTAATCTCTTACTATCTTAGCTCCTCCACCTATAAAATGGAGGTAATAATATTTGCTATTAGATAATGTCAGCAAAGCACTTGGAGAACCTTAGATGAAAGGCGCCAGAAGTATTCTGCTATCTGAAGAATGACCTCATACTGTCTGAGAAATGGACTTTTACTAGGCTTGCTGGTTAGACTAACACCTTAATTTGTGAACATTTCTTTAAATTACTTTTGCCTTATTTCTATTTGTATTCATTATGTATTTTCATTATGCTGTTTGTGTTCTTTTGAGTATAAATGATGCTTTGAAGAAACTATTAAACTCAACTTTAACTTTTTTGTGTGTTTTAAATTCTTACGTTGAACATTTGGAGCAAATAAAAAAGCTCTTAGAAAACCTTTTAACTTATGGGTGTGGCCACAATATCAACCTTATTCATTCCTCTTGCTTATTTATGTTTTTTTCACATTACAAGATAATTTGTACATATATGTTTATGTTCCTCCCTGTACACATTATGATTTAAGACAGATGTTGAGGCTGCTGTAAATTTTGATGTTCATGTCCCTTTTCTAGAGGAAGAAGATAACAGATCAGGACAAAGAATTTGTTGATTGGAACTAAATCTAAGCTTGGCCTATAGTCCAACTAGCTAATACATGTATATCTCCTTGGGAAAACCACAAAGGTCACAGGGGTACCATGGGAATAACCAGGTGACTAAAAAACAGAACTGCTGATTCAATAACAGAACAGAGGTAAACTCACAGTGAGGAAGTTGGCTGTGTTTCTCAAGAGCAAAAGCACTGTTCTACTCTGTCTGTCAACATGCTTATCCAAAGCCCATAAAAATATTTCAGAGGAATACCTCTGGCCTTTGGAATCTATGAGTTAGTAACAGAAAATATTCTACTTAGAGGTTTCTAAGTAGAATGGAAAAGATTTCCCTGGAATTTGTCTATTAAGGTGTTATTTTTGTTTCTAGCAGCAAGTATTACAGTATGTAAACACAGCTTAACATATCTGTTGAATGTTGACAGATCATGGACTATAAGAAATCAAGACTGATCAGTAGTAGTATTGTGGGCTTTATAGTATTTTCAGCTATTATAAAACCAGCATTGACAGAGACTAAGTATCATTGAATCCAACTATAATCAAATTAAAGAATTAAAAACATATTATTTTTTTTTATTAAAAAGGCATTCTTCCTATCAGAATTCCAAATGTCAGATTTTTATCTCTACAGAGAGGTGTAAATTCCATCAGATATTCCAGTGATCCAATGGGTCAGGCACTACGTTTCCTAAACATGGCTTAATATTATTCTTTGCTCCTTAATAAGTAGTGCCATGGGGAACAATGTAGAATGATGGTTATATTAGTTCTGAAAAAAAAAATGAGTTCTGGAATTAGATTATCTGAGTGCAAGCTAGCTCTACAGTTCTTAAATTTTCCATCTGTTTCCTCTTCTGCAACAAGCAGATGGTAGGGGTACCTACTTCAAAGGTTATGATGATGAGAGTCTCTATGGATATTTTCTAGTATGTGCCTGGCACATATTAAATGACCACTATAGATTAGCAATCACTGCCAGGGTGCTGGTGGCTCACAACTACAATTTAACTGCTCAAGAGGTTGAGATCTGAGAAATGAGGTTGGAAGCCAATGCAGGCAGACAAATCCTTGAGAGTCTTATCTCGAATTAAACAGCAAAAAAGCCAGAAGTACATGTATGGCTCAAGTGGTAGACCACTAACTATGAGGGAAAAAGGCAAGGGAGAACACAAGGCCTGGAGTGCTACCCTCAGTAATGCCACTCACAATTAGCAACAATTTATCTACAGGGCCTATTTATCTAACTAATATATATATGCATACTATGCTTTAGTCGTGCTTCATACTCTTTCCAAACAGGGATAATTTGAACTCCTTTCCCTTTTTGGATGTCTTTTACTTTATTGCTCTGAGTGGCGCTGTGGCTCAAGCAGTAGAGCACTTGCCTTGAGCTTAAGAGTGCAGGGACAGCACCCAGGCCCAGAGTTCAGACCCCATAACCAACCAAAAAAAAAAAAAAACTTTATTGCTCTGGCTAAGACTTCCAATATGATGTTGAACAAGGTAGTGGAAGTAGACGTGCTTATTTTTGATTCAAGAGAAAATTATTTCAGCTTTCCCCTCATTCAGTATGGTGCTGCCATTGTCATAGCCTTTATTGTGTTTTTATTGTATTGAGGTGTAGTACACTTTGTTTTTAGAGTTTCTTCATGAAGAAAGATGTTGAATAAATTTCCTCCTCCTCCTCTTCCTCTTCTCCCTTTGATGCCCATTGATGTCCACTTTCTCCTTGATCTCTCACTATATTGTTCCCTCTACCATTTAGATTGGCCTTTATTTTTCCCCCTCCAGTACTGGGGTTGAACTTGTGCCTCAAACTAGCTAGGAAAGCTATTGCTGAGCCATGACAACATTTTTTTGATGGTTCTTTCTGAGATATGGCCTTACTTCCTGTCCAGTCTGTGCCTGGACTCCATCACCAATTTTAGGCTGAGTTGACAGGTACTTACCACCTCATCCAGCTTCCCTCCATTGAGACTAAGTGTGGTAGATTTATCTGCCCAGGCTTGTCTCAAACCACATTTGTCTCAATCTCAGCCTTTCATGTTGCTTAAGATGGTGGGCATGTCCCCATTGTGTCCACCTCTGAACTGAGGTCTCACAAATATTTCTGACTGGGTTGGCTTCACACTGTGATTTTTGCATTCTGAGCTTCTCAAGTAGCTAGGAAGGCATGAGCAACTGGTGTCCAAGCATGGCCTTTATAATGATCTCAGGATGAACAGTTGTGTTGTTTTTAGTTCTAAGAATAATGAGGAAAAAAATTGAAATACAGAGAAGGGTGCAATTCACTTTTTTAATTCAATATATTAAAAACATCTTTTTCAAGAGACAAGATCTTAGCTGGGCACCAGGGGCTCATGCCTGTAATCCTAGCTACTCAAGAGGCTGAGATCTGAGGATCATGGTTCAATGCCAGCCAGGGCAGGAAAGTCTATGAGACTCTTATTTCCAATAAACTACCAGAAAACTAGAAGTGGTGCTGTGGCTCAAGTGGCAGAACACTAGCCTTGAGCTGAAGAGTTGAGGGACAGTGCCCAGGCCCAGAGTTCAAGCCACACAAGCACCAAAAAAAAAAAAAAAGACCAAATCTTTTTTAAAAATTTTTTATATTTTTTTGGGGGGTCCGGTTGTGGGGCCTGAACTCTGGGCCAGGGCACTGTCCTTCAGCTCTTCAGCTCAAGGCTAGCGCTCTACCACTTGAGCCACAGTGCCACTTGTGGCTTTTTTCTATTTGCTTATGTGATGCTGAGGAATCGAACCCAGGGCTTCATGCATGCAAGGCAAGCACTCTACCACTGAGCCACCTTCCCAGCCCCAAGACCAAATCTTATGTTATTGCCCAGGCTAGTTAGTGTTGACCTCTTGGGCTCAAGTAATCTTCCTGCCTCAGCCTCCTGAGTAGCTAGGGCTGTAAGTATATACCACTTGTGTCCAGCTCAACAAATGTTTACCATCAATATAGTTCTTTTGTGCTAATGCTATGACAAGTGCAATATAGGATAAATGAGACCCATTAAGGAGCAACCTAGACAGTTAATCAGTTTAACAATGTTTAGAACCTAACTACTCAGGAAGATGAGATCTGAAGATCTCAGTTCAAAATCTGCCCAGGTAAGGAATTCTGTGAGACTCTCATCTCCAATTAACCACCAGAAAACCAGAAGTTGTGCTATGTATGACTCAAAGTGGTAGAGCACTAGCCTTGGGCAGAAAATCTCCGGGATAGCACCCAGGACCTGAGTTCAAGCTCCTGGACTAGAAAGTTTAGAAAAGGCAGAAAGTTTAGAAAAGGCTAATCTCCCTTCATCTGGGAAATTCATGAGTCATTTGATCCCTTTGGAGTCACCTTCTCCTTCTTGACTAGTTTGGGTATGGGCATTACCAGGCTTTGGATAAGTTGGTTTCAGCTAGCAGCTATTATAGAGGTCTTTTACCAGGGACTTTATGCTTGTAATTTTTTTTTTTGTGCCCATCCTGGGGCTTGAACTCAGGGTATGGGTGCTGTAGCTGAACTTTTTTTTGGGGGGGGGGGTCCGGTCATGGGCCTGAACTCTGGGCCTGGCACTGTCCCTCAGCTCTTCAGTTCAAGGCTAGCGCTCTACCACTTGAGCCACAGTGTGCCACTTCTGGCTTTTTTCTTTTTGCTTATGTGGTGCTGAGGAATCGAACCCAGGGCCTTAGGCATGCAAGGCAAGCACTCTACCACTCTACCTTCCCAGCCCCTCGCTGAACTTTTTTGATCAAGGCTATGGCTCTACCACTTGAGTCATAGCTCCACCTCTGGCTTTTTTTTTTTTTTTTTTTTTTTTTAATGGTTAATTGGGAGATAACAGACTTTGCTGCCAGGCTGGCTTCAAACCATGGTCCTCAGATCCCAGCCTCCTGAGCATCTAGGATTCTAGGCATGAGCTACAAGTGCTTGGCTTTTGTGTGGTGCTGCCTCTTGTGGTACTTTTTTCCAAGTCCCTTAACCCAGTAACTTGCCACTTCATGCATGGTTCCTCTTCTTTTGTGTGATCATAGAAAGCTGTTTAGGAAAATTTAGGGATGATTTCACTTAAGTTCTGCTTAAAAAAACAAAACTAAGGCCTTAAGAGCAAATAGGGGGGCTGGGAAGATGGCTCAGTGGTAGAGCGCTTGCCTTGCATGCATGAGGCCCTGGGTTCGATTCCTCAGCACCACATAAGCAAAAACAAAAAAGCCGGAAGTGGCGCTGTGGCTCAAGTGGTAGAGCACCAGCCTTGAGCTGAAGAGCTGAGGGACAGCGCCCAGGCCCAGAGTTCAGGCCCCACGACCAGACCCCTCCAAAAATAAAGAAAATAAAAAGAGCAAATAGGTATTAACTAAGTAATGAGATTGGGGAAAGGGAAAGGGAAAAGAAAAAGAGTATTATGAATCTAAGAATATACAGAAGAGCACAATGTGTTTGGGAAAGCTCAAGTTGTTCATTCCACAAAAGGTTTTTACTCATTTATGCCCAGGTGACAAGCTAGACTTTCCTATCCAGAAGGGTCCTTAAGTACACAGGGTCTTCTCTAACCCCAGGCGAGAAAGATACAACCAATGAAGGGTATTTTCCTAAGCATCCCTATGGTAGCATTCACGGTTTAGTTTTTCAGGGTCAGTACTCACTTTATCTTTGGTGGTTAACATGCCAATAAATCTTCCTTAAAAAAAGACCCTACACACTCACCCATCAGATTTATCTCTGTGACCTTGATAAAGAGAATATAGCTAAACCATACAATAAGAACTCTGTTTACAAAAAGGCTACTTTCTGTAGATCCAAAATCATAGGGAACTGGATCCCTACATCTTTAACTTAAGACATCAATGTATGAAATATGCAAAGCTTTCATCTTCTCACAATTATTGTCAATGAAAATATTCACTTCCAATTTTTAAGGATTTGGGGTTTAAAAAACTTAACAAGAGACAGTCACTGAAATAAGGGATGTAAATCAAGTTTCGACAAATATTAAAACTGGTCAGGGTTAACCGGTGTTTTCTGTGCCACGGTTGTTATAATGTGCTTCATTTCTAGGGACTAATTTCTATTTCCAGGTTGATGACTTACTAAGTTTTTCCTTCTAAAAAGATTACAAAACATAAACAGAATTTTAGGTAGTTACTATTTAGTTTTTTTTTTTTTTTGGGTCCGGTCGTGGGGCCTGAACTCTGGGCCTGGGTGCTGTCCCTCAGCTCTTCAGCTCAAGGCTAGCGCTCTACTACTTGAGCCACAGCCCCACTTCCGGCTTTTTTCTTCTTTCTTATGTGGTGCTGAGGAATCGAACCCAGGGTCTCATGCATGCAAGGCAAGCGCTCTACCACTGAGCCACCTTCCCAGCCCCACTATTTAAATTTGTAAAAAAAATTATTTTATGGTGCTGCAGATAGAACCTAGAGCCTTGCATAAATTATTAAGTGTTTTATTACTGAGCTACATCTATAGTCTTCATATTTTTTCTTGTGGGTGCTGGGGCTAGAACTCAGGGACTGGGCACTGTCCTTGCTCAAGGCTAGTGCTCTACCACTTGAGCCACAGCATCCCTTCTGGCTTTTCTGCTTATATAGTACTATTTAGGTATCGAACCCAGGACTTCATGCATGCTAAGCAAGCACTCTACCACTAAGCCACATTCCCCAGACCCTAGTCTTTGGTTTTTTGAGAGCCTGGCTATGTAGCTCAGGGTGCCCTCAACCTCTTAAGTACTGAGATTACCAGTCTGGCCACCATACCTATCAAATATTACTATTACCATTGTGATTCTGAGGATTGAACCGACCATTGTGATTCTGAGGACTGAACCAGGCCAGCTCCTTGTGCATCATAGCCAAGTGCTATACCATGGAGTAACAACCCTCTAAAATAGACATTCTTGAGCATTCACTCTCAATGGGAGTGAAAATTGGTTCATGAGGGGCAATATATACGTATTTTTTTTTCTGCTTCATACTGTACATATATACTACTATATAGTATACTATGTATTTTTTTCTGCTTCATACTATTTTTTTTTTTTTTTTTTGGTCCGGTTGTGGGGCCTGAACTCTGGGCCTGAGCACTGTCCCTCAGCTCTTCAGCTCAAGGCCAGTGCTCTACCACTTGAGCCACAGCGTCACTTCCGGCTTTTTTCTTTTTGCTTATGTGGTGCTGAGGAATCGAACCCAGGGCCTCATGCATGCAAGGCAAGCGCTCTACCACTGAGCCAACTTCCCAGCCCCTTCATACTATTTTTTGCTTTATAGTATATATGTAGTATACTACTATATACTATATAGTATACCACATATATAGTATACTACTATATATGTAGGATACTATGACTATATAGTATACTTATGTGTAGTATACTATAGTATATACTACTATATACTATATACAACTATATACTATATACTATATATACTATATAGCATAAAATATAGTATGAAGCAGAAAAAATATAGTCCGTAAATGTATGCCATGTATAAAGTATATATATGGTATTTATACATGGTATTAACATTTTAGGTGTAGTGGGATTAGGAAAAAGAAATCTAAAGAGGATTTGTGGGCTGGGTGCCTGTAGTTTATGGCTATAATCCTAGCTACTCAGGAGGCTGAGATCTGAGGTTCAAAGTTTGAGGCCACCCTGGGCAGGAAAGCCTATGAGACTCATATCAAAAAGCTGGAAATCCACAATTAATGCCCTCCCCCCCCCCATGAAGGGAATGATAGTTATCAAAAGCCTATTGAAGAAGTCACGAATACCCAGAATAACTCCACTTGAAAGATAATTCTAAAGCAATGGTACTTACTAGACACTATGTTGAAAATGAACTATATATACAAGTCTGTGGATAAGGATGGGAGGGAAAAACTAGGAGAGAGCAAGGGAAGGAGTGACATTGTTTAAAAGGAAATATACTTTTTAAAAAAATATTCCATCTTTTTTTCTTTCTTTTTATTGTGAAAATACCGTACAGAGGGGTTACAATTGCATGGGCAAGGTAATGAGTACATTTCTTATCAAGCATTGTTGCCTCCTCCTTTGTTTCCCCTTACTATCCCTTGGATATACTCTTAATCTGACTTATGTAACTGTAAACCCTCTGTACATCACCTTTATAGTAATAAAAAAAATGCATGAAAGGAAAGAATGTACTTGTAAATGGCTCCCATTCTTTGGCCTATTTCTCCTAGCTAAAGACATTAACATTGTTCAAGTGTAAAGGAAACATTTGAACTAATTAAAGAAAAAAAAAGGGTTATAAATAAATTTACAAGAGTACAAATCAAAAGGTAAATTTATTTAAATTACTAAAATAGCTTTTAAAGTCTTTACACATCAATTGCTACAATTATTTTTTGAAAGATATAAGATATTACTTTAAAATTATTTAGGTCAGTGAAACACTTAATAGAACATTTCATTCTCCATATAATATGCATGTACAAAATAAGCTTCTTCAAAACAACTGTTTTACAATCCTTTATAAATCAGATGATCTGAGTTCTGGTAGGAACAATACAATAAAGGGCATACATTTATGAATATTGGTAACTTTAGTGGTAAAAAATTTCTACCACTAGTTCTAAGACCCTCAAAGGGTAACTTGTGAAGCCAATGACTGGCTCTAATACTCTAAAACAGTATTTTCATTTAAATGCCTATAGACACAATTTAAAAAAACAAAAACAAAAACAAAGTGAATCCGTTATGGATTGAGCTCATGCATGTTATTCAAGTGCTTGACCATTGAGCTACATAGAATAAAGCAAACCAAAGCAAGTAGCAGACAGAGGGTTCACTATAGATGCAAAGTCACAACTAAAATACTATAGGAATACAAAAATACAACTAACACTCTATGTATGTGGTAAAGTTTGCTCTCTTTTTGGCTTGAGGCACTCAATGAAATTTATCATGTGCATAGTTAAGTCTTTATATTTGTTATGGAGTGTCAAAACCAAAACCACAATCAAATCAGACTGTAACAAGTGAGCAAGTAGAAAATTAGCTCAGGATAGCTAAAAAATGGCTTATCAATATGAGAATGTATTTCTTTAAAATAGTAACTTTAGGTTATATACAAAGTAAACTGAATTTACCTGTTTTAAGAGACAAATCAGGAAATACATTAAATCTTACCATAGATAGGTTTTAAACCCCCCTGGGATGATGAAGACTTTCTTAAAGGAAAACAAAAAGATCCTTACAGAATTTACCACAGTAACAGTTCAGATAGATATTTTGACTAACTTACCACTCAGTTGCTTATTGTAACATTTTCTCTTGGAAAATATATTTTTCCTTTCCAATTCCACAATTTCTCTTTTTTCCTCCTCCCCACACTCCAAAAACAAAGGAAAAAAAATCTAAACACACATTCAAGATAACCTTTCATTACTTTTGTTCCTATAGCAGAGCTGCTAATACAATACTTAAATGGTATAGAAGAAAACCTATGGTTACAATGAGGAAGCTGCCTTACTAATAAAAAAATCTAAAAATTAGGGATGATTCAGAAGAAAGGAGCTTAATCTTTTTCACTGGTTACATCAAACCAAGAATGATTCAGCCCAGAATCAAAATAGATCCTCTATGGGATTGTATATAATTTACACTCTCCTAAGTACCCTTAACATAGCTCTTAATAGAAACAGAGAAATAATTCTCTCATTACAGACAATTAGGTTGAATAAATGATTTAGTTTCTGTACAAAGAAACTAGTTCTCAAAAAAAAAAAAAAATGCTGCGAATTCTGTCTGTAGTTAGAAAGTGTAAAAAATTCTCAGAACCTGAGACATGATTTTTCTCTCCTTTTCTCCCTTATAAGCAGATACCTCTTTTCAGAGCATTTTCAGGTTGCACAGGCAGAACTAAGTGAGAAATTCGGCTCCAGAGCCCATTCAATTTGTCCAGGTCCATATGATTGTAGGAGCTGGGTGTGCTAGAATCGATGAACTTGACTTTGAGGAAATCTCTCACTTTTTCTTCAATTTCTTTTAGGCCTAGGCTGGTTCCAAGTGTTTTGTCTTCTAACAAGACAGTTAGGACTAAGGCTACATCTTTGAAGGCTGCATTTTCGTGGTCACAATATTTGTAGAAGATCAGAGCAGAGCCTGCAGGCAACGACTCAAAGCGGTGTACCACAGCTGCATTCTGGCCATTTCTAAATCCATTGGTCAGTTCCCGATCTACTTCTAGTTTGACAACATCACTGTCCTGAGTAGCTTTGCCTGTTCCATCAATTCGAATGGCGCGGACACTACGGAAGGAAGAATAGGCATCAGCAATTTGTTCACTCAGACACTTAAGTGCTTCTTCCGCATCTTGGGCAGCTGTGAGAAGCAAGATCGCAGGCTGAGGCCGAGGATGGGAGCTGTTAAGATGTTTTTGCAGGAACGTTACACTTCTTTTCCACAGCTTCTCGTCTTGACCTTGATACTTAGTCATAAGTTGGTTCATCTGGTTTTGGAATTCTTGAGCAGCAGTGGTTTTTACCTCAGGAGTATGAATGAATGGAAACATCCAAAAGGCAAGAACAACTACTGCACAAAGTAGCCACCACCGCCATTTCTTGACAAAAGATTCATTTTGGGGTTGTTCAACCACTTCTGTTCACAAAAGAAAGAAATGACAGATAAATATCATTTTCTAAGATTCAAGGGTAAGTGGCTTGTCATTTTCAATCACATAGATGGAACTGAACCAGGTACAGAAAGACAAATACCACATGAACTCCTCACTTGCATTCAGAATCTAAAACTGTTGCTGATCTCAGAGTTGAGAGTAGAATAGACTACCAGAGGCTTGGGAGAGTAGGAATATAAAATGGGTGGGGAAAGGTTGAGCAACAGGTACAAGACAGACAGGAGTAAAATGTTCTGGTGTGGTAGTGTATAAAAGGTGTGCCTTAAATAATGTTCTGGTGTGATAATGTATTACGTATTTTATAACAAATTAGAGAAAAGATTTCTGAATGTTTTCATTATAAAACAATGATAAAATAGCCTGCCGTTGGTGACTCACATCTGTAATCCTAGCTACTCAGTAGGCTGACATCTGAGGATCACAGTTCAAAGTCAGCCCAAGCAGGAAAGTCTGTGAGACTCTTATCTCCAATAAAACACCAGAAAACCGGAAGTGGTGCTGTGGCTCAAGTGGTAGAGTGCTCACCTTGAGCTGAAGAGCTGAGGGACAGCGCCCAGGCCCAGAGTTCAAGCCCCATGACCAACAACAACAACAACAACAAAAATACCTTAGGAGACAGGTATGTTTAGTCTTCTAATATACAAGTATCAAAACACCATATGTATCTATAAATATGAATGATTTTAATACTTTTAAATACTAGTGAAAATTGATTTAAATTTAAAAAAAAGAAAAGCTTTTTGGGAGTACTTAACCTTAACTATTATCAAGGGGTCTAAAGACCAAAAATGTGAGAATCACTTGGGGGGGGGGGATCATGGGGCTTGAACTCTGGGCCTGGGTGCTGTCCTTCAGATCTTCAGCTCAAGGCTAGCATTCTATCACTTGAGCCACAGGGCTACTTCTGTTTTTCTGATTGTTTTATTGGAGATAAGAGTCTCATGAACTTTACTGCCCAGGCTGGCTTGAACCATGATTCTGAGATCTCAGCCTCCTGAGTAGCTAGGATGTCAGGCATGAGCCACCAGCACCCGGCTGAGAATTACTATTTAAAAAAATTTTTTTTGCCAGTCCTGGGCTTGAACTAAGGGACTGGGCACTGTCCCCAAGTTTTTGTTTTTTTTTTGCCAGTTGAGGGGCCTGAACTCTGGGCCTGGGCACTGTCCCTCAGCTCTTCAGCTCAAGGCTAGTGCTCTACCAGTTGAGCCACAGTGCCACTTCCAGCTTTTTCTGCTATGTGGTGCTGAGGAATCGAACCCAGGGCCTCATGCATGCAAGGCAAACACTTTACCACTGAGCCACCTTCCCAGCCCTGTCCCCAAGTTTTTGTTCAAGGCTAGCACTCTGTCACTTGAGCCACAGGCTGAGGAATCGAACCCAGGGCTACATGCATGCTCGGTACCACTAAGTCACATTCCTAGCCCTCACTATTATTTTGTAGTACTCATTCAGGAGATGTAGGCTATAGGAATAAAAGAAACTTGTCTTAAGGCAAGGTACATGAGGTAAGTGTTCCTTACCTGTGGATTTCAAAATCCATAGCCATCCTCTTAAGCCCTGTTATAAGCTATTCTTCTAATTCAGTATGGTTCAGTTAATGGTTATTTATAGATTTAGTTATTTTTAATTTTAGGTCTTAGAAACAATAAAGGGAAGGGGAAAACTAGTTGCTGTTTCATGAACTTAGTCCACAAAGAATTTCACTGTTAGTAAAATACATACTATTTCCTTTGAAGTACTTAAAAGTATGATTCTTCAAATAGCATTAAATCAAACTGTTGTAAACAGACATTTAAAACAATTATGGATCACCAATTTAAACTTTTTTTAAAAACTTTTTTTGTTACTATAAAGGGGTTACAGTCAGTTAATGAGTACATTTCTTTTTGGACAATGTAACCCCCTCCCTGCTCTTTTCCAGTCCAATTTCAAATTTTAAAAATCAGTTACTGAACAGATAAAACTTACGTTGGGTAGAGGCTGGAAAAGATTGGTTTCTGGGCTCCGATTTCTGCCTGCTATCATCTAAGATAGAAATAATTTTAAAAGATGGTCAATTTATGTTCTTAATTTGAGCATTTATTTCTAATGTAGAAAGAAAATAGAAATTCTATTAGGAGAAAAAGCAGAGATTAGCTACAAGCAGAAGAAAGGTCCATTCTACTCAAAGTTCCTTGAGACACAAGATCTATGTAGTGATCTAATACAAAGCACACAGTTAATACTCAAAGTTGAGAGAAAAGCCTTGAAGCTTATTTAATGGAATTAGTACAATAAATAACACCATCTAGACAATGCTTATAGATTCTGTAAGAGGAGGAGGTGAGAAAAGGAACACAATGTGGACTATGGATTAGTAAACTATCTGGGTATGATATTTGCATATGAAAATCTTTTTTTATTTTTTAGGTCCGGTTGTGGGGCCTGAACTCTGGACCTAGACGCTGTCCCTCAGCTCTTCAGCTCAAGGCTAGCACTCTACCACTTGAGCCACAGCACCACTTCCGGCTTTTTGCTTATGTGGTGCTGAGGAATTGAACCCAGGGCCTCAAGCATGCAAGGCAAGTGCTCTACCACTGAGCCACCTTCCCAGCCCTGCATATGAAAATCTTAATCCTTAGTATTTTCTACCTTAAACTGATTCAAATGCTTTTCTTGGGGCTTCTGACCATCTCCAATATCAGTAATATCTGAAAAATCATATCAGAAAGCATTTCCTAAGTAGGAACTGGTGGCAGTGTTTGTAATCCTAACTACTTATGGACTGAGATCTGAGGATCAAGGTAAAAAAACCAGCATAGCAAAAAAAAAAAAAAAAAAAAGTGTGAGACTGTCTAAAATAACCATCAAAAAGCAGGGCTGGAGGTGGATGCTGGTGGCTCATTCCTGTAATCCTTGCCTGTGATCCTCACAGTTTCCTGTCTAGGCAGGAAAGTCTGTGAGACTCATCTCCAATTAACCACCAGAAAACCAGAAGTGGAGCTGTGACTCAAAGGGGCAGAACACTAGCCTTGAGTAAAAAAGCTCAGGGACATCACCCAGGCCCCAAGTTCAAGCCACATGACAAAAAACAAACAAACAAACAAACAAAAAAACAGGGGCTGGGAAGGTGGCTCAGTGGTAGACCGCTTGCCTGAGGCCCTGGGTTCGATTCCTCAGCACCACATAAGCAAAAAGAAAAAAGCTCAAGTGGTAGAGCGCTAGCCTTGAGCTGAAGAGCTGAGGGACAGTGCCCAGGCCAGAGTTCAGGCCCTACGACCGGACCCAAAACAAAACAAAACACACACACACACAAACAAACAAAAAACAGGGGTGGAGGAATGGCTAAAGTGGCAGAGTACCAGCTAAACAAAGAGTAGAAGCCAAGTGAGTTTGAGTCCAGAACTCCAGTACTGCCACCTCTCCACGATTCCAATTTCTGGTAGTAGTCTAGTAAGTGTGTTTTAGGTTTGTGGTTTGTAAAATTCTTAAGTATTTTTCTCCAAGTCCATCAAAACTCGTCCATTATTACTTTAGAAAATAAAAACTACCCTAACTTTTCTTTTTCCCCTCTCATGCAGGTTTTTTAATGTCTAAGAGAAAGGAAAAGGAAGGCGAATGATCACATTGGTACGACCTACATTTACTGGTATTGCCATCCATCTGGAGTTTTGTAACTTTTGTATACGTAAAAGATCTTCCTGGTGGACCTTCCTAGTGTTTATCAACAACTTTAATGTGAGAAACATTGGACTAAATTGGAGGAACAAAATTAGCACTACCAAGAAACAGAAATAGCTACATTTTTTTGGTCATAAGATAAAACCCCAAATAAGACAAAATGACATCAACACTAATTCTAGGAGACATATTGGTTTTCAATTACTAATTTTGCTTAGGATACTTCATTATTTAGAAATTTCTAAGTTAGGCCATCAAAGTTGCAACTGTATTATTAAACAAATACTAAACTATAAAAAAATTCCAAACTTATCAGATTATCATATTACATGCCTGCAAAGAACAATGATAAAAATGAAAATGCTATGAAGTATTATTTTACAACAACACTTGATGAGTCTATTATGAATTATGCATCATCACTCATAAGTAATTTATGGTACACAAACATACCCTTAGCACAGCATATACACTGCTGAGGCAAGACCCTGGTGGCGGATCCTGGCCTATAATCCTAGCTCTCAGGAGACTCTGAGATCTTCAGATTAAAGCCAGCCAAGCAGGGAAGCCATGACACTGTTTTCTCCAATTAACCAACAAAAAGAGCTAGAAGTAGAGTTATGGCTCAAGTAGAAGAGTGCTTGCCTAAAGAAAAAAAGCTCAGGGATATGGGCTGGGAATGTGGCTTAGTGGTAGAGTGCTTGCCTAACATGCATGAAGCCCAGTACCCAGAACAGACCCTCAGTTCAAACCCCAGGATGGGAAAAAAAAAAAAAAAAGTTCAGGGATCATGCCTAGACCAAGTTCAAGACCCAGAAACAGCACACAACACCCTGTCCTCCCCACTGCTAAAGGCACTGAAAAGTAAATTGTTGCTCTTATTAAAATTAGTACAGCCAATAACAAATTCTGAAACCAAATATTTCTGTTGTTTTTTTGAGATAAGATCGTGCTGTATTACTCAGGTTGCCCCTGAACTCACAATCTTTCCTATCCCCGAAGCCAGGATAGCAGGCACATGCTGCTACATCCAATTGAAATAAATCTTTTTTTGTCAGTCATGGAGCTTGAGCTCCCTGAGCTCTTTTGCTCAAGACTAGCACTCTACCACTTCTTGTTTTTGGTGGTTAGTTGGAGGCAGGAGTTTTATAGACTTTCTTGTCTTGCCTGGCTTCAAATTGTGATCCTCAGAAATCTCAGCCTCCTGAGTAGCTAGGATTACAGATGTAAGCCACCAAGATAAAGACCAAGCTGAAAAATACACAACAATTGCTCTATAGAAGTCAAGAATAGAGAACATGAATCCTTCATAGTTACTAACTTTTAGCAATATGTTAAGAGTACATAAATATTAATGTGTGTGATAGGTCTTAAAAATTATGTAAGCATTATAATAATCTAAAGGCACTAATGTTTATAAAAATAAGAAAATTGAAGTTCAGGGCTGGGAAGGTGGCTCAGTGGTAGAGCGCTTGCCTTGCATGACTGAGGCTCTGGGTTCGATTCCCCAGCACCACATAAGCAAAAAGAAAAAAAGCCGGAAGTGGCGCTGTGGCTCAAGTGGTAGAGTGCTAGCCTTGAGCTGAAGAGCTGAGGGACAGTGCCCAGGCCCAGGACTGGACCCCCCCCCCCCAAAAAAAAAAAAAAAAAAAGAATTGATGTTCACAAGAGTTAAGTGACTTTACCAAGCTTTTTCATTTAATAAGTGGAAGAGTTAGGACTGGAGAAAGGAAGACAGACAGAACCTGGAGTTAGAAGATTGCCAAGAGTTTAATTTCATCATCAAATATTCATTGAAATGCTATAGGATTGTCAAGCCTATTACCTATCTTCCATTGTTTTTCCCAGACCACTTTTTTTTTTTTTTGTCAGTCACGGGGCCTGAACTCTGGGCATGAGCACTGTCCCTGAGCTTTTTCAGCTCAAGGTGAGTGCTCTACCACTTGAGCCACAGCACCACTTCTGGCTTTTTCTGCTTATGTGGTGCTGAGGGATGGAACCAAGGGCCTCGTGCATTGCAAGGCAAGTACTCTACCACTGAGCCACCTTCCCAGCTTCCCAGACCACTTTCTATACTCTATGACCAGTCCTCTGCCGCTAGTCCAAGCAAATGGAAATGACTAAACCAGAAAGAAGTCATAGCTCTTCTATTAGTGAAACCACAAGTGAACCAAATGCTTATTTGAAATACTAAGTATTTTGATATGCTAGAAAATTAAGAAAAATACAGCAAGTAACAGCAATTTAACTACTTACTTGGGATCCTACTCCTCATTCTCGTGGTTTGTTCCCTCCATTCCTGGGGGTTTTTTTGATATCCTGAGCCTGAAGCAAATACATAAAAATATCATTTTATATTTTTGAAAAGTCTATACACATAGTCTTGAGTAACATAATAAATCACCAGAAAGAAAGAAGGAAGCAGGGAGAAAATCAATGAAAGTAGTAGCTTCCCAAGTAAGAGACTTTTTTTTTTTTTTTTTTTTGGTCAGTTATGGGGCTTGAACTCTGGGCCTGGGTGTTGTCCCCTCAGCTCTTCAGCTCAAGGCGAAGAGCCACAGCACCACTTCTGGTTTTCTGGTGGTTAATTGGAGATGATGATAGTCTCATGGACTTTCATGCCCAGGCTGGCTTTGAATTGCTATCCTCAGATCTCAGCTTCCTCAGTAGCTAGGATTACAGGTGTGAGCCATTGGCACTCAGCTACAAGAGACATTTTTTCACAGGATGTGAAAAAAATCACTAAAGATGCACCCTTCCCATAACAAAACAGCTAGCACATAAATATATCAGAAAAAAATTGTTTATAAGTCCTTTGATCTACGAGGCTAAAGATTTCAATATTATTTAAGAAGTTACCCATTTACCTTTATCAGTAAATTCCTTATGGTAAATCAGACCTGAATAAATTATATATCACAGCACTACTATGTGATATTAAAAAAGCAAAGAGCCAGGCATTGGTGGTTCATACCTATAATCCTAGCTATTCAGAAGGCTGAGGGATGAGGATAATGAGGTTTCTAGCCCTAGCAGGAAAGTCAATGGCACTCTTATCTCCAATTAATCACAGAAAAAGTGATGCTGAAGCCCAAGTGGTAGAGTGCTAGCCTTGAGCAAAAGGAGTTTAGGGACAGCGCCCAGCACCAGGAAAAAAAAAAAAAGCAAAAAGGGAAAAAGAACATATTGAGTTTTTTTGTTGGAAGGCAGGGTTAGAACTGACTGACAAAAAGAGAACAGACTACCAAACACTTACTCAACACTGAAGGTTGTTTATCAAGAGTTGTAAAGTCTTGACCTGAAACAGAAAAGGGAGATCACAGCTCATTTGAAAATGAAAACAAAAATGATGTTGTAAAGACATTTTGCTTACCACAGACACTATAAATAAAATCACACCTTCTTCTGACCAGCCACAAATATACAATATAGTTAATATATTTTTCCCCTTTACTAAAAAATATCCAGAAATTAGACAATGACAAGTATTCAGCATTAAGATCATTACTAGCAAAATGAAGAATTATAGACCAAGGATATAACAATAGCAGAATACCTGCTTTCTTAGCATGTGTGAGACATTACATTTGAGCCCTAGGCAAAACAAAAACTGGAAAACAACAAAAAGCCCCCATGAAGTGTAACAAAACAAAAACAGGCTAAGGATATTCAATATTCACACTAAATGTTGTAGATCCTATTTTCCCTATTTTATAATTAAAGGTAAACATATTGTTAATGTTTCCCAAATTACTTCTCTGAAAATACTGAGATACAAATCCAGGCAGCCCCAAACGATATATCATATAAAGTACAGAATAGTCCATATGATATATGCAAAGTAACAATGCTACTTTAAGTTGTGAAGTGGTATTTAAGGATAACTCTAAGATAATGCAAGGGGATAATTTAAAAAATGACATTACAATTAATTCAGGAATATCTATCTGTTAACCTACTAGAAACAAAATATTGACTGTAAGAATGGCATGTACCTAAGACAAATGAACACTTCTTAATTTTTTATTGTGAAATGAACTTGAGAAAAAAATGGCACACATGCATTTTTATATATTCTTTCATAAAATACTAAGTATTTTTTTTAAATAGCTGATTTATATATGTAGTTTGTGTGTGTAAGTGAAGATTATGGTTTGAAGCCAAATTCTGATCTCCAATTAACTACTTGAAAATGAAGTGGAGCTGTGGCTCAAAGTGGTAGAGTGCTTGACTTGAGCAAAAAAGCTCAGGGATAGTACGTAGGTCCTAAGTTCAAGCCTCACAATTGACCAAAAAAAAAAAAAATATATATATATATATATAAATCAAATAACAAGAAATAAAGTTTGGGCATAGAGAATAATAACTCAAGAAGTGAAATCATGAATTAGATATTGGGTAGCATTTGTTTTACTTCATTTTTTAGCATTCACTAGACCTCTTTTTTATTTATATTAAGCTGTAAAAGATCTTAAAAATTAATAGTGCTGACTATGCCACAGGTGACTTACACTTACTTTGTGATAACCTCCAAAATGATTCTGCATATTGATCTGATGACCTGGTTTGAACTAAAAAAATAAATGGAAAAGTATAAGACATATTTAAGTGCCTATCTTACAAGTGAAAAATGAATAATCAAAAGAGCAAAAATGAACCACAGGGAGGTCAACACTCAATTTTTTTTTTGTCGTCGTGTGGCTTTAACTCTGGGCCTGGGCACTGTCCCTCCCTCAGTTCTTCAGCTCAAGGCTAGCACTCTACCACTTGAGCCACAATGCCATTTCCAGCTTTTTCTGTTTATGTGGTGCTGATGCATGCTAGGCAAGCACTTTACCATTGAGCCAACTTCCCAGCCCTCAAGTAAATACTTTTTAAAAGTTTTTAAAGAATTATATTTTATCTAAAAAATTAGCTAATTATGGAGCTAGGCACTGGGGGCTCATGCCTGTAATTCTAGCTTCTAAGGAGGCTGAGATCCAAAGGATCAAGACTGAAGGCCAGCCTGGGCAGGAATCTGTGAAATAACATCTCCAAAATCACTAGTAAAAAGCAGGTCTAGGGGTGTGGCTCAGGTGGCAGAGGATCTCCACAAACAACAAAAAACCCACGTAATTATGCTTTTTCACTAACTTCCAGGTAAAGAAAAACAAAAGTCAAGATATATAACATAGCATAGAAATAATTAAACCTTTGGGATGAAAAAAATCTCATGTTTACAATAATGGGTCTTCTTAAAATTATTTATTTACTTATTTTTGTGCTATTCCTGGGGCTTGAACTCAGAGCCTGGGTACTGTCCCTGGGTTTTTGGGCTCAACATAAGCACTCTACCACCACTTGAACCACAGCTTTATTTCCAGTTATTTTGGGGTAGGTAATTGGAGATAATCTCCTGGACTTTTCTGCCGGGCTGACTTTCAACCACATTTTTAGATCTCAGCCTCCTGAGCAGCTAGGATTACACATGTGAGCCATCAGTGCCCAGCTTAAAATTATCAACATCTATTTTGCATTAATAATTTTGTAAGTGGGAAATACCTTATGTATTTTAGTCTACTCTTCGTAGAAGCATATTTTTTCATATAAATGTGGAACTTATTTGTTTCAATGTGGTTAGATTGTTACTTTACAAACAGAAGCATTTAACACAAAAGTGTGATGGCTAATTGCCACTTTAACACTATAACATGTACTACCCAAAGCAATATATTAGGTAATGTGTTGTGTATATTGTAGAACAAAAACAGACACTTTAAATGAAATATTTTCTTTAGTGCAGTATTTTCTTCCTGAATCAAACAATGGATCTTCTGTACTATTTGGCAATGACTGGTCCAGAAAATAGCCTTGGAAAACCAGGATTTTCCCAAATATGCCTCAACACTCAGTTCTTCATCTTAGATTTTCTTCTTCATGTGGGAATGTAGACTTCACTATGTCACTGGTACTTATTATAGAAAAGAGATCCCAAGACCTAAACTTTATGTAGTTCCACATAGCTTTATGGTTGGTAGCAATAGTAGTGAATGGTCACAAGAATGGCTTAGTGTCTAAGTTTTAGAGTTTTATAAATATATATATATATATAGTATTAGTAACAGCACTTAATTTGAATGTTTACTATGTACCAGGTACTCTCTAAGTTCTCTGTATACATGAATTAAGTTAATCCTCAAAATAACTCAGATGACCAAGGAAAACAGAAGTTACACAGCTATCTGAGGGCATACATCTTATAAGTTGAGAGAGAAAATTGGGGGTTTCTGGCTCTAGAGGTTGTATTGAGGTATTAACCACTAAGTTGGAGTTGTTACCTATCTCCTTTTAGATTTCTCTGTCATAAAAGACTGGAAGCTGGGTGGGATGATGCAGGAAGGCCAGACTGGGCAGCATAGTGAGAACTGTTTCAAAAACCAACTCTCTGGCTGGTATGGTGGTTCACACTTGTAATCTTAGCTACTCTGAAGGCAAAAATTGGGAGGATCACTATTCATGGGTAGCTCAGACAAAAGTTTGAGAGATCCCACCTCAATGCACACCTGTCATCTCAGCTATGAAGAAAGTGTACATAGAAGGAATATTAACACAAGCTGGCCTGGACAGAGAGCAAGACCTTGTTTGAAAAATGATAAAAGCAAAAAGTGAAGATGTAGCTCAAGTGACAGAACACCACAGGCTAGGAAGGTGTTCTACCACTTGAGCCACCCCATCAGTTTTTTTGGGAAGATTGGTTATTTTTGAGATAGGGTTTTAGTTTATGGCTAAGCCAGCCTGGGTGTTACCCTCCTATTGATGTTTCCCTGGGTGATTGGACAGGTGGTTGCCACTGCACTTAGCCATTCTATTTCCCCTTGCTGGGATGGCAAGTCTTGATTGAGAGAAGAGCTAGCTGTCCTCAAGCTTTCATTCCTGATCTCTGCATTCCAAGTAGCTAGGATTATAAGCTTAAGCCATGCTGTATGGCTCATCTAGAATTCTAAGCTTTAAATAAGTATTTTTGCCTCTATTCAGTGAACACTTTCAACTGAATAAGTTTAAAGGTAAGTTCACATATAAAATTATGAATTTTACTAATCCAGAGAAAATTAAAGAGTACTAAAACTAAATATCATGGCTGATAGTTGTGACTAATGCCAATATGATCAGTTTCTCTATAAATTAAAAACAACAAATAACTCTTCTAAGAACAAAAATATTCTACTTTCCATAAATGGTTGAACAGATTTAAAGTAATTTTTCTAGCTATTGTGGCATTATAATATATAATTATACATCACAGAAAGCAGCAATTTTAATAAATATTAAAAGTATATAACATAAAACATTTTAATTTTTTTGATTGGTCATGGGGCTTGAACTCTGGGCCTGGGTGCTGTCCCCTGCGCTCTTCAGCTCAAGGCGAGTTACTCTACAGCTTGAGCCACAGCACCACTTCTGGTTTTCTGGTGGTTAATTGGAGATGAGAGTCTCATGGATTTTCATGCCGGGCTGGCTTTGAATTGCAATCCTCAGATCTCAGCCTCCTGAGTACCTAGGATTACAGGTGTGAGCCACTGGTGCCCATCAACATTTTAATTTTGAAGGTAACTTTTTTTGTCAGTTGTGGGGCTTGAATTCAGGGCCTGGGCATGGTCTCTAAGATTTTCTGCTCAAGGCTAGTGCTCTACCACTTAAGAGCCACAGCTCCACTTCTGGTTTTCTGGTGGGTCAATTGGAGATACGAGTCATAGGCTTTCTTGTCTAGGCTGGTCTGGACTGCGATTTTCAGATCTCAGCCTCTTGAGTAGCTAGTATTACAGACATGAGCCATCAGTGCCTGGCTGAAGGTAATTTTTAAAAAAGAAAGCCCAAGGATATTTTTACATTTTAACTAAAAAGATAAGTCTATAAAAAGTCATATGTACATAAAGTAATGTTACCTCTAGACTCAATCGAATCCCTGGATCTGATCTTTGAAGTAGTGGCATCACTGTTAGAGCTGTCTTGGTCATCATCTTCAGTTTCTCCTAAAAGGAAGTAAACAAGATACTAGTGTCTTTATTCAAATGCTCAAAAGATCCATATTAAACAAATAACCCAACATTAAAATGAAGGCTCTCAAATTATTAATATAGAATTGCTACGCATTATTGCTTACTATTTTGAATCACATAGTTCTAAATGTATCATAATTGAATCCATTTATTTGGTGCTCTCCAAGGCACATTATTACTTTCTAAACAAATATTCAGAATATGTAAAATATTGTATTCCAAGGTTTTAATATAGAGTAAAAAATGAAAAGCATATTCAACAGTGAGAAACTTTCCTTTATGGGTTGTAAACTATTCTGTGCAATTAAAGTTAGATACAATTAGTATAAAAGTATGTGTCTCTGTGTCCACACAGACATTTCTGTATAAGTGACTAATCTCAGATCATGTTGTTTTAAAAATAAACTAACTTTCCATCTGTACAAATGTAGACTAGTTATGAAAAGGTGGAAAAGCAGTTATTTTAATGCCATTATTAAAGGCCAGTACATGTCACAAGCAACAAATATTAGCCTTGCTTAAGATTAACTCAAATAGGGCTGGGAAGGTGGCTCAGTGGTAGAGTGCTTGCCTTGCATGCCTAAGGCCCTGGGTTCGATTCCTCAGCACCACATAAGCAAAAAGAAAAAAGCCGGAAGTGGCGCTGTGACTCAAGTGGTAGAGTGCTAACCTTGAGCTGAAGAGCTGAGGGATAGCACCCAGGCCCAGAGTACAGGCCCCATGACCGGACCCAAAAAAAAAAAAAAAAAAAAGATTAACTCAAATAAACAAAAAGATGTTTGAAATGTACACAATGGCCCCCATTATGCTTTGTATCCAATTTTATTCTGACTTATTGTAACAAGATATGTATATCTTTTTCCAGAAAAAAAGATAACATTTACCTGCCAAAACTGCTTCAATGAAAAGAAAAAGACTTAAAATATATTGTCTGATAGTTAAAATGAAAATACCTTCTTCAGAGAAAATGACCTTCTGTTGGGCACTGGCATCTTCTAAAAGACAAAAACATAAACCAAAAGCTAAAACTTTGCAAGAAGAGCATCTTCTTTAGAAAGATACCATAAAGATCTAATAACATTTTTCTTTTGTTAAGAATCTAAAAATATTTATTTGCTTTTGGCTATTTCAGAAGTAAACTAGATACAAACTAGAATACAAAATATTTTCCCATCAGTTATAGATCTGGCTTGTACTGTAAAATTTGTGTGTACAGAAAACATTAAAGTCTACACCAACAAATACCCCAATCCTATAGGTTTATATATTCTCATTTTCCTATGCCAGATTTCTCAAAAAGGAGAAAAACTGACAAATCAGGCCTCCTGAGTACTATTGTTCCAAAGAGTAAACTTTTTTAAAAAAACATCTTGTTTTTTGTTCCACCAGGGCCATCAATATAATTGTTTTTCAAAGCAACAGAGAATGTGAACCAAGAGAAGTAAGTGAAACATATGAAATTTTAAATTTTTCCATCAATACTTTTTTTGAAGTGATAAGATGGTAAATCTAGAATAAAACAAAAATTCATCTTAAAACAAAAAAAGGCATTAGAGAAAAGTATGGCAGAGAAAGAGATTACATGACATAGACCTGACCCAATATTGTCTTTAGTCATCTTATGCTAAGTAAAAAGAAATATACTCAAAAGCATCAGTTGCACAAATTGGGCTAAAATACTGATTTATCATTGTAGATGTAATATAAGTCCTAATTTAAGAAAGTGAGAGTGTTTTTCAGCTTTTGTCCCTATAGGTTTTAACCTCTTTGCTTCTTAAAATGGTACAAAAATGGAGTCACTAAGCCACTCAGGTGGCTGAGATCTGAGGATTGCGGTTCAAAGCCAGCCAGGGCAGGAAAAGTCTGTGAGACTCTGATCTCCCAATAAACCACCAGAAAACTGGAAGTGGCACTGTGGCTCAAGTGGTAGAGCACTTGCCTTGAGCTGAAGAGTTAAGGGACAGCACCCAAGCCCAGAGTTTAAGCTCCATGACAAGAACCCTCATCTCATGCATGTGTGTTATGGGAAGTACTATTATAAGAAGTCTCTAAAACCACCAAATTTCTAGATTATTACTTTTTGTATTGCTGGGAATTGAACCCAGGGCCTCTTGCATTCTAGGCAAATACTTAACACAGATCTATATTCCCAGATTAGTCATATTCTATACAAGTATCTCCCTATCGAAAGCTGGTAATCACTAACTTTTGCATTAATTTTGTAACCAATCGCGGTTCAAATGGACTTTGGCTTTAAAAGCTTCCCCTTGCCCTGAGCTCCTTGGATGCATTTATGCATTTACGATGTGACATAAACTATGTGTGTCTTGCATTGTAACCCCTCAAGATTCTTGAAAAAACTTGTAATCATAAACTGCTTTGTTAAATGGAAACTCCTTTTTTTTTTGTCAGTTGTGGGGGCTGAATTCTGGGCCGGGTGCTATCTTTCAGCTCTTCAGCTAAAGGCTAGCATTCTACCACTTGAGCCACAGCGCCACTTCTGACTTTTTTCTGCTTATGTTGAGGAATCGAACCCAGGACCTCATGTATGCAAGGCAAGCATTATACCACTGAGTCAACTTCCCAGACCAGGCAATTCCTTTCTTAAAGAAAAAAAAAAAAAAAAAAATTTTTTTTAAAATGCCAGTCCTAGAGTATGAACTCAGGGCCTATGTGCTGTTTCTGAGCTCTTTTGGTCAAGGCTGGACCTCTACCACTTGAGCCACAGCTCTATTTCTGGCTTTTTGATGGTAACTGGAGATAAAAGTCTTACAAACTTTCTTGCCTGGGTGAGCTTTGAACCATTATCCTCAGATCTTAGCCTTCTGAGTCACTAGGATTATAGCATGAGCCACTGGTTCTAGGGGGAAATTCTTTTTTTGGAGAGTGGTTCTAATTGCTGCTCATTTTCGGTTGACATGGGAAACCAGAATGTGGAAAACAACTGCCTATGCATTACTGTATTTTTAAATTTATTTTTATACCAGTACTGGGATGTAAATTCAAAGCCTGGATGCTATCCCTTATTCTACTCAAGGCTGGACTCTACCACTTCTGACTTCTTGGCAGAATCTCCAATTAACTTGCCTGCCTAAGATGGCTTAGAATGATCCTTAGATCTTAGCCTCTGGAGTAGGTAGGATTATAGGTGAAAGCCACTGGTGCCCCATTTTTTTACATGCATTAAAAAAAAAATTCAGCCGGGTGCCAGTGGCTCATGCCTGTAATCCTAGCTACTCAGAAGGCTGAAATCTGAGGGTCGCGGTTCAAAGCCAGCCCGGGCAGGAAAGTTTGTGAGACTCCTATCTCCAATAAACCACTAGAAAACCGGAAGTGGCACTGTGGCTCAAGTGGTAGAGCACTGGCCTTGACCTGAAGAGCACAGGGACAGCGCCCAAGCCCAGAGTTCAAGCCCCATAACTAACAACAACAACAACAAAAACCAAACTCAAAAACAAAAAAAGAATCATTGCTATAGCTGGGCACTGGTGGCTCATGCCTGTAATCTATCTACTCAGGAGACTGAGATCTAAGGATCACACTTTGAAGACAGCCAGGGCAGAAAAATCCATGAGACTCATTTCCAGTTAACCACCAGAAAACCAGAAGTGGTGTTGAGGCTCAAAGTGTTAGAGCGCTAATCCTGAGTAAAAAAAAAAAAAAACCCACAGGAACAGGGTTCAGCCCCTGAGTTCAAGCCCCATGACCAAAAAAGAGAATCATAGCTAATGTGTTGTCTCTAATATGAATTTAATTTCTCACACTGCATTATCTTCTGAAGATAAAAAAGATTTTCACTATAAGATAAGCTATAATATTTGAAAGTCTCCTCACTTTGTCTATTTGAAATATCAAAATTCAATTTAAATGTCTTTTCTAACTTATAAAATACATTGGAATTTCCTTTTTAGGGTTCTTCTCTAGGTTCAATACACACGTGCTACTATTTTAACACTTACAAAATTACAATAATTTTTTTCCCCTGTTGGTTTTTGTTGTTGTTGTTGTCATGGGGCCTGACTCTGGGCCTGGGTGCAGTCCCTCAGCTCTTCAGCTCAAGGCGAGTGATCTACCACTGGAACCACAGCGCCACTTCTGGTTTTCTGAGTGGTTTATTGGAAATAAGTCTCATGGACTTTCCTGCCCAGGCTGGTTATGAACCATGATCCTCAGATCTCAACCTCCTGAATAGCTAAAATTATAGGCGTGAGCCACTGGCGCCTGGCTTCAACTTGTTTTATATTTTTGACCTAAGCTGCAAAAAATGCAGACAGCTATATAATCTGATGATGAATCATCTACAACTTCTTGCTTTAATTTTCACTTCCCTCTTTTGTTTTTCAACTTCTTTTATTTTAAACACAGCTGCTATATGCAACAGGTTAAAACATTAGTAAGATGTTTCTTAAAAGCAGATAATATTCTTTCTTAGGTTCTTGCCAAAACTTTGAAAAATGTAAGCCCTAGATGGACAAAATTATCATGAATGAAAAAAATGTTACAAGCCATGTGCCGGTGGCTCACGCCTATAATCTTAGCTACTCAGGAGGCTGAGATCTGAGGATCCCAGTTCGAAGCCAGCCAGCCCGGGTAGGGCAGGAAAGTTCTTATCTCCAATAAACCGCCATGGCTCAAGCGGTAGAATGCTTGCCTTGAGCTGAAGAGCGCAGGGACAGTGCCCACGCCCAGAGTTCAAGCCCCACGACCGACAAAAAACAACAACCACAACAAAAAAACGTTACAAGAAATTATAAAGGTCCTGGATTCAATAAATAATACACAAGTAGCTAATAAACCAGGCTGTTGGCCTTTGTTTACTTTATGTTTTTTTCTTTAAAGAGACAACATCTTGCTATATAACCCAGGCTGACATGAAACTCTTAATATTCCTGCTTCAGTCTCCTGAGTGCTAGAATTAGATGTATGCTACCATAACTGGTTAAGAACAGATAATATACTGCTGGGTACCGGTGGCTTGTACCTGTAATCCTAGCTACTCAGGAGGCTGAGATCTGAGGATCACACTTCAAAGCCAGCCGGAGCAGAAAAGTCTGTGAGACTCTTATCTCCAACAAAGCACCAGAAAACCAGAAGTGGTGCTGTGGCTTAAGTGGTAGAGCGCTAGCCTTGAGCTGAAAAGCTGAGGCCCAGAGTTCAAGACCCAGGACAAACAAAACCAAACAAAACAAAAAAAGCATCATTTTTTAGTATCCAGACACTATAAATCCTGAAGTCTCTAAAGGAACCAGCCTGAGTTTAAATAAAAAGTTAATAGAAGAAGAAGTTATAGTTATGTACTTATAAAGAAAATGAAAGTGGGCTGGGAAGGTGGCTCAGTGGTAGAGTGCTTGTCTTGCATGCATGAGGCCCTGGGTTTGATTCCTCAGCACCACATAAGCAAAAAGAAAAAAGCCAGAAGTGGCACTATGGCTCAAGTGGTAGAGCGCTAGTCTTGAGCTGAAGAGCTGAGGGACAGCGCGCAGGCCCAGAGTTCAGGCCCCACGACCGGACCAAAAAACCAAAACCAAAAAAAAAAAAACTAAGTCTAATCATTCAGTAGGTCTGCTGAAAGCCAGATCTGATACTCATGTCCTATTCCATGGTAAACACTAAAAAAAATTTAAACTAGTTTAACAAATACAGCAAAAGATGGTGAACTCTTTTTCAAAAACATCTTAAATTCACTTTCTAAATCAAGGCAAGAACCTCAATTTGTAAGTTGACAGCTCTTTTCTTTCAAAAGAATTTAACAAAGCCTAATCAGACATTATTTGGATTATAGGTCCATATATATTATACGTGTAAGTGTATGTACTCATGTATATCATGAGCCCTCAATAAAACCTGTAAGAATTGGAGATAAACAAACCTAATTCAGTCGTTTTAGTATTTCCATTTGTTTTGTATGTTGATTCTGTAAGACACATTAAAAAAAAACAATTAGAACTAGAAAGGGAATGTATTATATGGTTCTTTATCACAGGTTCAAAACCTTAACACATCTATATCATACTTAAAAAGAGAACCAAGTTTTATTAAAAAAAACTGAAAACTATGACTCTTAAAGGGAACAACTAAGGAGTAGTACCAAACTAATATAAAGTAGGGATCTTTAAGGACTAATAAACATAGAAAATGAAGTATAGGTAAATTATGTGGAGTGATCTCACTAGTTTTCTTTTATAGTTATAAAACCAATTTAAGGTGTTTTGACAAAGTGTCAGCCTGGATTTTTTTTTTTTCCTGTATTTTGTGTTGGTACCGGGGCTTGAATTCAGGGTCTTGAGTTCTTGCTTAGTTTTGTCACTCAAAGATGGTGCTCCACCACTTGAGCCACACCTCTACTTACAGTTTTTTGGTAGTTAATTGGAGATAAAAAGCCTCTTGGATTTGTCTGCCCAGGCTGGCTTCAGACTATCCTCAGATTTTAGCCTCCTGAGAAGCTAGGATTTATTAGGTGTGAGCCTGCAAGCTTAACCCCGAATTTTATTAGCAATATACTCGAAAGTCCATGACCTTAGTTTGAAAACACCATGTCAGCACAAAAAGCCCACAGCAACATAAAAGAAACAGCCTCTTTAAAAGGGGGAAGCCCTTTACAAATAATCTTGTCATACGTATAAAGTGAAACTAAAACAATGTGCCAGAAGTATGTATCAAGCCAAAATTTGCACAAAAGGGAGAAAAACCAAAAATATGCCCAGGGGTGGATCAAGTAGCTAGCATGCATGTGCTGGTCCTGAGTGAGTCCCAATACTGTATACAAGTAAAGTGGAAAGATGTGGAGTGGAAAAAAGCAAATATTTCTGGAAAAGCACTTCTGAAACTAACATTAGTTGCTTCTAAAGAGGAGACTGGGTGGTTAAAAGACAGTGGCAGTGAAGCCTTTTCATTATGGCCCTATAGTAGCATTTGAGTTTTAAACCATATAAATACATGTACTACATGCCTATAATCTTAGCTACTTAGGAGGCTGAGAGCTGAGGATCAAGTTTAAAGTCAGATGGGCAGAAAAGTCCCTGTGAGATGCTTATTTCCAATTAACTTCTCAAAAGTCAAAAGTGGAACTGTGGCTCAAAGTGGTAAGAGCTTTGAATATAAGAGATCAAGGACAGCACCCTCCAGCCCTGAGTTCAAGCCTTGCAACTGATCCAAAAAAAAAAAAAAAAAGAAAGAAAGCATTTATAAAAATAAATTAAACCAACAAATAATCTCTTACCAGATCTTGGGCTTCTTAGAGGGGGTCTACATAGGCTAATTACAGGATCTTCACTTGTCACTGCTATAGGAAAACATTTTAAAAAGATATAGATTATACAATCAGTCCTTTATTTAGTCAACAAAATTTTATAAGCTTTTCAGTATGCCAAAGAACTAAAGACAAGTTTTCTGTAAGTGACCACCACTTATGAACTAGTTACAATGGTGAATTAGAGATAAATTTTCTGCCACATAAAATTTATGTTCTTGGAAACATTTGTAGAGTTTTTCAGTAGACATACGGTATAAAAGAAAAGGAATAGTAAATAAAACTCAGAAGTTATCAATTAAAAGCCAAAATCTGGGCTATGTTACCAACTTAATTATATCTTTTAATTTTTTTTTTTTTGGTTGGTCGTGGGGCTTGAACTCTGGGCTTGGGTGCTGTTCCTGCACTCTTCAGCTCAAGGTAAGCACTCTACCGTTTGAGCCACAGCTCCACTTCTAGTTTTTGAGTGGTTTATTGGAGATCAGAGTCTCATGGGCTTTCTTGCCCGGGCTGGCTTTGAACTGTGATCCTCAGATCTCAGCCTCCTCAGTAGCTAGGATTATAGGCATGAGCCACCAGCGCCCAGCTTTTAAAATTTTTTTTAAAAAATTATATCTTTTAAGTGTCACTTACCTTTACTGTGATTTTTTTTTTCTTTTTGGTAATACTGGATTGAATCTAGGACATCAAGCACATGTTAGGTCAAATGTTCTACTACTGAGTTTCACCACGAGCCCTTTTAAAAAATGTAACTTGAAATTGGAAGTCCCTTTGTACAAGATAATAAAATACATTTTAAAAGCTTAATTTGAGGTAGAGTCTTACTACGTTAGGCTGGGGCTCCTTCTGCTTTAGCCTTCCAAGTGCTGGAATTATAAATGTGTTTTATATCTTGTTTATAGAGTATTTTACTTTTAAAAGAGCTAACCTCTCAAGAGTAATAAACACTATCCAAGTATTTAACCTTGTGGGTGCCTAAGAAATGTAAAATCTAATTTAAAGTAAAATGTTACTGTTAGCCATCGTTCTTCATTTCAGACTGTCAGTTCAATGACAAAGGGTCTGTGGTAAAACTAATTCCATTAAAGAACATGCCCCACGACCGACCAAAAAAAAGAATTTACGTGTCTTTAAAAATAGTTTAGTAAAACACAGCGGCTCATAACTGTAATTCCAGCTAGTTGGGAGGCAGAGATTGGAGGAATGTGCTTCAAGGCCAGTCTGGGCAAAAAGCAAGATCCTATCTAAAAGAATAAGCTGGGAATGGAGGTGCACACCTGTAATCCAAGCAACATCCAAGTCAGAGAAAGGAGCATCATGGTCCAAGGCCAGTTCATGCAAAAAAGTGTGATCCTACTCATAACACAAAAGGGCTGGTGGTGTGGCTCAGTTGGTGAAGCACAAGGCCCTGAGTTCACACCCTGGTACCATAAAAAAAAAATAAAAAAGAAAATCTAATTTTTGCTTTTTGCTTAAGTATTTTTTTTAAAACTCTATAAACTTATAGATACTACTACTTCAGTCTCACCTTTTCATTTAAGAAGTTTGAGTGCATACTTGAGGGCCTACCCTTGTCTATGTGTCAATACATATATTAATTCAAGGAATAATTGATAAATACTCATAAAACCCTAAATAAGGTGTGATTTGGGATACTTGATGAACCCCTGATGAATTTATACTGTTAAAAAGTTGGTGAAGGGGCTGGAAGGTGGCTCTGTGCTTGCCTTGCATGCATGAGGCCCTGGGTTCGATTCCTCAGCACTATATAAGCAGAAAAAGCCAGAAGTGGCACTGTGGCTCAAGTGGTATCGCGCTAGCCTTGAGCTGAAGAGCTGAGGAAAGGACAGCAGCCAGGCCCAGAGTTTAGGCCCCATGACCGGGAAAAAACAACAACAAAACGAAACAAAAGTTGGTAAAGCTAGGTGCTGGTGGCTCATGCCTGTAATCCTAGCTACTCAGAAGGCTAAGATCTGAGGATTGGGTTCAAAGCCAGCCCAGGTAAGAAAAGTCCTTGGGACTCTTATCTCCAATAAACCTCCAGAAAACCGGAAGTGGCACTGTGGCTCAAGTGGTAGAACCCTCACTTTGAGCTGAGGGACAGCACCCAGGCCCAGAGTTTAAGCCCCACGATGACTACCACCACCACCACCAACAAAAAGTTGGCAAGTAAGGGAAACAAACAAAAAATGAACTATTCTTACCTGGAGACTCATGCATTTTCCTGACAGTTTTCTTTGTTTGGCTTATAACATTTTGGGAAAATGGTTCATCTTCTAAAGAAAAAACATAAGAATTAAAATACAGGTATATAATCTGGGAGATCATGGCACAAAGAACAAAAAATTAACACCATCATATGAGCAAAAACAGGCAATTCATTTCTTTAAAATGTACAATTTGGAACCAAGTGCTAGTAGCTCATTCCCATAATCCTAGCTGAGACCAGGAGGACTGCAGTTTGAGGTCAGCCTGGGGAGAAAAGTCCATTAGACTCCATCTCCAAAATAATAAGCAAAAAGAAGTGATGGCACGGTTTATCTGGTAGAGTACTAGTCTAGAACGAGTAAGGCCCTGAGTCCAAACCCCAATACCACTACTAAAGAAAGTATAACTAGGTTTACCAAAACTTCGTTTTTACTCTTAAGAGTATAACAAGTTTATCAAAATGTTCACGCTATTATAACAAAATATATTATTAAAGATTTACTAAAGATAAAATTTTACTTAAAAAAGCCTATGTAACTGCACCAGTCAATACAATGTAGCATATATGTACATTGCTTTCCATGTGCAAGCATTTTCCCAGGTATTGAAAGAGATATAGAATTAGCACAAGTAAATTACTATCAAGTATCCTAGGCAGGATTCTTTAAGACATTTGTCATCTTAAAAGAGGTAAGACTTAACATATATATGGGCGAAAGAAATGGTCTAGAGTTGTTACATCCAAAAGTAACGCACATATATTTAACATAAGGTTTCCAAAATCAAGCCTTCAAGCGTTGGCAGGTAAACTTGCAGCCTTTTCCTGTGCTCTAAACCGAAAATCCAGTCGTTTACATGTATCATGTCCACCATTAACTATGCCATCCCATTGTGACTCTAAGCCCCAAATAGTTATCTCATAGGTAGGTACTTTCCATGAGGCTAATATGAAACTGTCTGTGACTTAGTGTTGGATGGGGTGGAGGAGAAGGGGGTAAACGTGAGGAAGAATGGTTTTAAGGAAATGTGATTACTTGTGGACTTATGTAAACACAGTACACACACTGTCAACATTTTGGTCCTTTAGAGCAAAGTGTCTTAATTAACTGGATCTTAACTTGTCAGGCTATGATCTCCAAGGTGAATTTTTTGACAGAAGCCAATCATCACAGGTGAAGTGTATGTGATAATGGAGATCTTCAGTTCAGGATAATTAAGTTACCCCATGTAAGTATAAGAATTTGTGTAAAGTCTCAAGTCAATTCACTAATAATCCCTCGCAGGTCTCCCTCGCAAAAGCATCCCCTAGTAGGGATGGACAGGGATCCAAAGGCTGGGTTAGAACTATGTTCCTCAGTTGGGGACTTTGGGCACCCAAGGAAAAAAACAATGAAAGGAGGAAATGGACGTGGTTTCGGTAAGAGCATCTGCAGAGGGAACGGAAATGGAACGGGGCCTGCAGGGCTCCAAGGTCCCGACTATCGCCCTAGCTCTCGGTCCCCACTTGAAAGCCTGCAGAAAGAGACCCAAACTCCGCGAAACGGATGCCCAGGGGTGTGCAGGCTCTGCGGCTCGGCCCAGGTAGCTCCTCACGACCATCTAGGCCCTCCTTGGGGTCAGCGCCTTCTTTCCGTCTGCGGGATGAACTCGGCGCGGGAGCGCACGCCGAGGGGTCGAGGAGCCCCCGCGATCCCGGCGGGGTCGGCTCCACCTCCGACTCCGCCAGCCTCCAAGTCGGCCCGCCCGCCGCGCGCGCTCCGCACCGGCCAGTCCCCGCCGCCGGGCTCACCTTCCGACGACAGCGACTCGCGTAACCTTCTCCGGGTCGTAACCGGAGACGACTGGGGCGGAGGAGGCTGCTGTGAGTGCTGCTGCTGCTGGAGAATGGCAGCCGCCCTGCGCGTCTTCATCTCCTCCGTTTCCAGGGCCCGCGGCTGCCGGGGTGGCCGAGACCGTAGGTTGTACACTCTTTCTCTCACTTCCTCTTTCGCAGAATCCGGCCGGAACTTTTCTGGCGGGGTTCGTCTTCCCACCGGGGACCTTTCTGCGCTCACCCGGGGCTCGAAGTCGCCGTACACTTCCGGAGGCTCTTCTGAGAACCTCACTTCCCGGCGGCCCTGGCGCGACGTAGGAGTTCCGTACGCAGACGCGTCACTGCCGCCGCCATCTTGAGGGGCGAAGCGCAGCCTGGCCTCCCGGATGGGAGCCCTGGCCCTGACGTACCTCCCCCAGCCTTCCCCGGCTAGCTCCGGCCGCCGCCCCTCGTCCGCCATACTTGTTGACGTAGCTGTACTAGGTGGCCAAGGTAGCTGAGCGGTTCCGCCGGTTGTCCGCGGGTAGAGCGCGATGGCTTCTCGGGGCCGTTGGGCGGTGGTCGCTGTGGTCAGGGAGGCAGTTGAGAGTCGCGGGGCCCGCCGCCTGCGTCGTCGCTATTGTGCCGCAAACCTGCCTCTGTGCCCATGGTGTGTCCTGAGGGCTGTGGGAGAGGCAGTGCCCGGGCCGGGTCAGCTGCTGTGGGTCACCCCCGCCTCCCCTGGCCGGAGGCCCCAAAGAGGAGGAGAAGGGAGGACCTCGGCTCCTCGGCCTTGAGGGAGGGAGGAGGGGGACGGCCGAGCGGGGCCGGGCGAGGTGCTAAGTAGAGCTGCTCCTGGCAACTAGCAGGCGCGCGGGAGGGGCCGGCCCCGGCCCGCAGTCCCGCCGGCGCGGAGGGAGCGAGGCGCGGGCCGGTGAGCAGAGCGAGTTCCAGGCCTCGCGCCCGCGCGGTTGCGCACTTTCTCCCGAGCCTTGTTGATCCTCCGCTACTTAGGCTGTGCCTTCCCAACTGCCCCTGGTAGGAATAAGAATCGTATCTATTGCACGTCGCATTTTGAAATGGTGAAAGTTAGTTTCAAAGCTCCTAATAAAGACTGTTTACCCGTCCTCACAATTTAAATCACCTGTTGCACTCGTCGGGTGGATTTCCCCTACGAAATATACCCTGAACAAACCTTATTCCCCTTCCTTCACGTAAAGGTCCTGTTCCTGTAGCTCAGTCAGCGAGACTTACTGGTCGGTGTTGCGTTATACACATAAATGAACAAATACTGTGACTAAAGGCAGTACTGTGATTTTTAACATTGAGATCTGTTATTTTACTTTGATTCTGATCCTACTGCTGTATTTGGCTTAGGACTTTTGCGTTCTTTTCACAGAATAAGGTAAGGTAAAAGGAGTTTCAGTTCTGCTCCCGTATTTACAGATGTGGGCAAGCTGCAAATATTTAACCAAATTTAGACAAACTAAAGGAAAAGTTGATTAACTGGTGCAAAGTCTGAATTAACTATTGCAAAGATGCATGGACGACTTTCTATGATTTTAATGAATAAATTAGAAAAAATAAATGATTCTGAAAATTTTGAAATGTTTTTTACACCGGATATTTTAATCAAAATTATTTTGAGCAACTCATTTGTTACATAAGCTGGCACAAATGTCACCACTTTAAATCATGTGATTTAGCCGGGCGCCCGTGGCTCACGCCTGGAATCCTAGCTACTCAGGAGGCTGAGATCTGAGGATCGCGGTTCAAAGCCAGCGGGGCAGGAAAGTCCGTGAAACTTATCTTCAACAAACCACCAGGAAACCGGAAGTGGTGCTAAGCGCTAGCCTTGAGCTGTAGAGCTGAGGGACAGTGCTCAGACCCAGAGTTCGAGGCCCATGACCGAAAAAAAAAAAATTATGTGATTTAAAAAGTCAGGTTTTAGTCTGTCTGGAGCTTAGTTCAACTTCGTTGAATATGCACATATAATCAATCTGACTCTAGCCAAAGAAACTGGATGAACAGTGAGGAGGATGTATTGCTACTTTACTTTTTTTTTTTTTTTGGGTCCAGTCATGGGGCCTGAACTCTGGGCCTGGGCGCTGTCCCTCAGCTCTTCAGCTCAAGGCTAGTGCTCTACCACTTGAGCCACAGTGCCACTTCTGGCTTTTTTTTTCTTTTTTCTTTTTTTTTTGCTTATGTGGTGCTGGGGAATCGAACCCAGGGCCTCAGGCATGCAAGGCAAGCACTCTACCACTGAGCCACCTTCCCAGCCCGCTACTTTAATTTTTTAAGATACTTTTTTTTTAAAGATACTTTTTTGAGCCTGGTGAGATGGTTGGTCGTGGGTCTTGATCTCTGGGCCTGGGTGCTGTCTGTTCTCGAGCTCTTCAGCTCAAGGATAGATAGCGCTTTACAGGGCCACAGCGCCACTTCCGGCTGTTTCTGTTTATGTGGTACTGAGGAATCCAACCCAGGGCCTCATTCATGCAAGGCAAGCACCCTACCACTGAGCCACCTTCCCAGTTTTTAAGAGGAATTCTTTTCTACCAAATGCTGAAAAATAATCATACTTGGTAATGCTAGTTTTTACTTATTTTAGTAACACTTTTCTCTGTGAGGTGCTTGTTGCTACATTACTCATTAGTAACACCTAACAGTAAAAGTTCTTTTAATAGATGCACAGTAATTATTAAAGGACATAAGCCTTATAATATTCATATACTAAGCTCCTATTAACGACATTAGTATTAAGAGCCTCATTAGAACATAGACCACAACAGGTGACTATATGGAAACTTGGATACTGGCTTGTGAATGGTTTCTTTGGAGGACATATTAAGAAAGTCAAGAAACTTAACTGTCAGGGGCCTATTTTTGTGATTCTAGCTACTCAGAAGGCTGAGAACTGAGGATCTGGGGTCAAAGCTAGCTGAGATATGAAAGTCTATGAAACTCTTAACTAATAATTAAACATCAAGAAACTATAAGTGGAACTGTAGCTCAAGTGGTAGAACTGCTAGCCTTGAGCACAAAAGCTCCAGATTTCAAGCACCAGGAAAGCAGAATAAATAAATAAATCCCTGTTTATAGAGACTTGGGAATGGAAGTGGCGCCTACAGCGCCAAGTGGTAGAGCGCTAGCCTTGAGCTGAAGAGCTGAGGGACAGCGCTCAGGCCCAGAGTTCAAGCCCCACGACCTACAAAAAATAAAAATAGAGACTTAGGAATGATTTTTCAAAGAAATAAATGAGAATGTTAAATGGAGAATTATAGGCATGGTAACTTAAGTATTAACACATTTGCTTAGGAGTTTCCCTTTTATATCTAAGTTATAAGAACATATTATCTGTAGGGCGCTGGTGGCTCATGCCTGTAATCCTAGCTACTCAAGAGGCTGAGATCTGAGGATCATAGTTCAAAGCCAGCCTGGGCAGGAATATCCATGAGACTCTTATCTCCAATAAGCCACTAGAAAACCGTAAGTGGCACTGTGGCTCAAGCGGTAGAGAGCTCGCCTTGAGCTGAAGAGTGCAGGGACAGTGCCCAGGCCCAGAGTTCAAGCCCTACGACTGACAAAAAACAAAAACAAAAAAAACACATTATCTTAATTTTAACTTCCTCTAACACCTAGCAACCTTACAGATACCAAACCCTTTCATTACTGAGTTAAAAACAAACCCTTGTCAAACCAGTATTCTGCTGTAGATGTTTTCCAAATTGTAAGGGTGGCCCAAAAGAGGTAACTACAGACTGTAGACTTACAGCTGGTATTATAAGGGATTTTCTGAGCCACCAATGTTAAAATGAGACCTAGCTCTGGTCTTTAAAACGTTACTTTACAAAATACAAAGAAGAGAAAAAATTAAGGAATTTGAGAAATGAGTTCTGTGAGTTAATTATGCTGCATTTATTCATAGATTTATTAAATATCTATTCTGTGCTAACAATTTTATTGCATGGGAAATTTGCCATATGTTAGGAAAGACCATTATATCAGTGCATATGCTTAAACTATTAGGGCTAGGTTTAAAATCCTGAGCTGTTTATGTGTGTGTGTCTTGAATTCAGGGTGTCTTTGTCCTTGCAAAGCAAATGTTTTACCACTTGAGTCACCAACTCCTTTTTGTCTTGGTTATTTCCTTTTTTTTTCTTCTTCTATTACCTGGAGTTCATTTCACTATGCCTGTTATTTTAAAGGAAGGGTTGGCCTGTCATTGATAATCTTGATTGAACTTTGTTGATTTGGGTTAACAGGTACAGTCATTGTGCTTCTCCAATAGCTGGGATTTCAGGCAGGAGCCATCACTCCGGGCATTGAGATACTCTTATGAATTTTTATACTCAGGTCATATTGAACTTGAGATTCTCTATCTCTGCCCCCCCCAGAAGCTACAATTACAATCTTTAGCCACCGAGCCTGACTTGACAATGGATTTCTAAATAAATGAAATTTATTTTTAAAGTAATTATTCTAGGTGAGTTTAGGGTATGCAGAAATCCAGTTATTTAAAGGGCATTACAACAGCCCTATAGAAAGTGCTTTGGTTTTTTAGTAATTCAGCTTTAGTAGCACCTTACAACTTTACTACATCTCTTTTGGTTATTATTTATTATTACTTATTTTGCCAGTCATGGGGCTTGAACTCAGCCTGGGTGCCATCCCTGATCTCTTTGCTCAAGGATAGCTCTTTACTACTTGAGCCAAAGCACCACTTCTGGCTTTTTCTGTGATTAATTGGAGATAAGAGTTCATCTACTTTCCTGGCTGGCTTCGAACTGTGATCCTCAGATTTCAGCCTTCTGAGTAGCTAGGATTACAGGTGTGAGCCACCTGCACGCACTTCTTTTGGTTATTAACACACCTAGAGGAATCCTTTCTTGCACATTCATCCATGTGTTTATAAGTATTTTTGGTGGGTTTTGTCAAGCATTTCTAGGCACTGTCGTGGGACAGTTGTCACAATATCTTTTTCTTCCTCTATTTTGAGAATTAGAGGTCCCATCTCACCCTCAAAAAGCCATGTTATTTTCCTTTCGTAAGAGATGAAAAATTTGGAACCAGTATAAAAGTGTTTGGAAGAAATGAAAATTACTCATTATTACAACTAGAAAACTACTACTAGAAATGATCACTATGTGTTTCTGTATTAGGTATGTAAATTTATCTCATATATACACTTGTGCAGTATAGGTACATACTGAATAACAATTCATAGTTTCACATGTTTGTCATTTTCACCTAATTTTTAATCTTACAGTATTCTCTAACAGGATAGAAGCTTAAAGTTTACATTGTAAACATGATATGAGACTACTGTATTTTCTTGTATCATTAAAATTCACTAAAATAAATAAAGGGCATTACATAAGTTTCTGGTGAAATAAGAACTTCTCTAATTAAAGGAACAAAATTGTTAAAGCATCAAAATATATAGAGGAAGTAAGGACATACCTGACTTTAGTCCCTATTCTAAAAGTCATATAAAAATATATATTTTGCTTTTCAAATAGGGTCTCACTATGTAGGGTAGGCTAGCCTGGAATTTATTTTATAGCCAAAGTTAGTCTTGAATTCTTGATCCTCCTGCTTCTTTCCAAGTTTGGGATTACAGGCATGTACCATCAGGCCCAATAAATATTTTGAAGACTGCCCAAATGAAAATGTATAGCTGGAAATGTTAAATTAAAGGGCACTAGTTGCTTATGTCTGTCTGTAAGCCTAGCTGCTTAGGAGGCTGAGCAGAAAGAGTCCATCTCCAATTAACCTACAAAAAGCTAGGCTAGAGGCAAGGTTCAAGTGGTAGGCCATCTGATATGAGTGAAAAAAGTTGGAGAGGACTGAAGTTCAAGCCTAGGTATCAGTGCACACTCATATACACAAATACTGAAGTGCAGTGAATAGAAAGTTACACACTTTAGCTTACTGTTGAATTAGAAATTGCAATCAGTTAAACAGCATATAAGAGACTTCCCAAATCATTTTTTTTCCAAATAAGGTTGAGAGTTGAAAGTTTTCAAATTCATGTTATATAAGAAGTATTTTCAGGTTTTATGTACAGTCCCTGTTCTAGAAGGTAGGATTACAGTAGTGAACAAAATGTCCTAAAAGGTAACCCTTCCTGTTTTCTTGGGAATTTTCAATGGAAGGAATAAAAAATGTGTTGGTCAGGAATGTTAGGGGAAAAACATGGAAGAGGAAGGAGAATTCTATTATCTTGAATTGCTATAGGCTAGAAACAGGTGTGTTAGACTTTTGACTTTGCCCCTAATCAATGATTAAGTTTTTGGGGAAATGACTTTCAACCTCCCAATCTTCAGTTATAATATTAGCTGAAAATTATAACTACTTTTAACTCATCGGGTTTGCTACTGTTACTCAGCAGACATCTCATTTACAGCTTTACATATTTGTAGCCTTTTCCCCCTTGACACATGAGCAAACAGTTTTAAAGACCTGTTTCTAAGTCTTAGCACATGCTGGATTTGAAGTCATGTGTGACTGGTGCCTGCCATTATCATTCGTACTACCTCTCACTGCTGGTTCTGGTGAATCATCAGCTCAGGCCAGGCCATTAGTGGCTAGGCCTAGCCTTCGAGGGTCGGGCGCAGATTGGGCCGAGCGAGGAGGGGGCGGGGCCTGGGGAATACCGATCCCAGCATTCCGCGGGCGCCTCCCTGCAGAAGTCGTGGTCACGTGGGCGGGGCGGCGACATTCTGCAGCGGTGGCCGTGGGGTGCAGCTTGCGTCGTGGAAAGGAGGCACACCCGAAGAGCTCTCCGGTTCCGACGGTTCCAGGGCCTGGAGCTCCGCTAGAACTTGTAAGTACGCAAAGTGAAGAAGATCCAAGGCCCTCGGTGGTTTTCGTGTCTGAACCGTGTTTTCTTCTTTCCGAAGGTCTTTCCGAACGGCCTCTCCCCGCCCCCACCTCCCCACGGCACAGACCGGACGAGGTAGGCTGGGGTCTGTTTCTGTTTGTTAGAAACGAAAGAGGAACGAATCTTAAAAACACTAAGCAGGTTAAGGTGAGAGTAAAGTTTCGGCTTGGGCTATAAGATGAGAGGCAGAATTCCTTTAACTTTCGAAATTAATTATAGTTACTCCCCTTGAGTCTGTGACTGGCAGGATCCAAGCTTTCTATCGTGTTAATCCGCAGAAAATAGTGGCTTAAGTTGTTTAGTATTAAAAGGGAAACGTTTGAAGTTTCATAAGACTTCTATCTGTATTTTGCTTACGTATTTATATACTCTAAATTGTATTGCAGACTCAGTGAAAAAAGTTCAGTCCTTTTCCTTTCTACAAAATCTGTAGTATTCTACTCTCAGTTGTGTTAGACTTTATACTGTTTTGCAGACCCGGAGGCAAGTTAACTTACTCAGATTAAATAAACTAGTTTTATTTACTTTACAAGCCCTTAGGTTTTAAAATATTTTATTTTAGATCTCTATATAAACAATAATTTCTTTGTTATATTATTAAAGAATTACGTCTGTGGCAGCCACCCATATTTGTGGGGTTTAGTTTTAAGCACATGATTAGTTCATAAATGGCCAATGGAAGAATTATTTAATGGAAAAAAAAACTTTTAGTTTAGGAACTAAAATGTTCCTGGAAGCCTTTAGATTATAGAACAGTTTGGAAAAACTAAAGTTTTTATGAAAACTTTTGAGTGAGAGCCTCTTAAGTAATGTTTTAGACTTTGCAGAATGCAGAGTCCACAAGTTGATAAGCAGTTTTGCTGCAGGGTTATCATGTGACCCTGTTGACTCATTTAGGATCTATTTTATCTAGTGTCCTAATGTAGATATACTTGCCTTAGAGCTAGTAACCAGAATTAGCTAATTGGAAATTATTAGGTATTTTAATAAAACATTTTTATTCTGTAAATAATATCTTTTAATCTAGTCATTTAAAACTATATTCTGTAAAAATTCATGTTTATTTGAAGTAGCACTTAAATTTCCCAAAGGAAATTTGCTGGTCACTTTGAGCCCACTGTGAAAGCAATTAAACTTTGAGGTTCTACAGCCTCCAGTAAATTTAAAAGAGTGAAGAATTTTATTTTGCATCTGAGTATTTGTCTTATGAACCCCTTATTGTGTCCCATAATAGATACATCGGTGTAATGTTGATACTTCATTGTAATTTTACACAGAAAAATCAAACATTTGGGAATGAGTAAATCTTATCAGCCACTATAGTTACACAGGTAGACTTTGGAGTCATAGCTGCCCTGCACAGCTCTGAGCCCATTTTTCTCATTAGTAGAGATTGGTAGGGGTAGGGTCATTTGGAGTACTAAGTGGGATGTAAGAGTTTAGTTAGAAACTGCTGATTGATTGGACTATTTTTCTTTTTTACTAATTCAAGAGGAACTACATGATTTTGGTAATCAAACTTGGAAGTAAATTGTATCACCTCAAGAGATCAAACTGTTGTTTCTCTTTAGCCTTTATCTGTAATTGTATTTTTAAAAAGTCAATTTTAAAACATTGGTTTGTTAACTTCTGAAAGCTCTTTCAACTAAAGCTGTCTTGTTTTCCCTTAATTTTGATTTCCTGGTAAAAAGTGGCAGAACTTCCCTTTAGGGCATTGCCCGTTCTTCAAAATAAAACCTCTAGTTGCATTTTAATAGTTCAAATCATAAGTTTTTGGGAACTTAATTTTTGGGCTCTCTCAATGATCTCAACCTCCATTTGGAGGTTAAGAAAACCAAAAGTGACCCACTACTGCCCCAAGAACAATCAATAACAAAAAACCTCAACAAAACCTAAAAAACCCCCAAACAGACAATTCGGGCCTAGACACTTTGCCTTTAGAGGAGAGTACTATGTTGAGTATGTGAATGTAAACAGAAAGAAGATAACTTAGAACTTCTTTGTATAAAAATAACATAACAGTAGTGAAGTAGAAAGTGGTTAAAAACTAATAATAGGGAAGTATTGAGTGCCTTAACAGTTTTAGCACACACACACACACACACACACACACAAATACACACAGGAATTTGAATTCAGGGATAAACAGTTATTCTGTTACTGGAGCCACACCCTAGCTCTTTTTCTGCTGTAGTTATTTTTCTGGTGAGGTTTCATATTTTTGCCTACAGTCATTCTCAGATGGAGATCGCCTACCCATTCTTCCCTTCATCTTGGATTACAGGCACTTGCTACAACACTCAATTTATTTGTTAAAATGAGGTGTTACTACCCTAACTTTGCCAGTGCTTGCCTCAAACCAATATCCTCCCAATCTCTGCCTCTCAACAAGAGCATAAACTTGATTTTCTTGCCCATCTTACCCTATGGGTTTATTAGTTAGGACAATAAAAATAAGATTTATATACAAGTCATTAGGACTAGATTTTCCTTTTTTTAATGAGAGATAAATTAAGCATTAATTTTATAATAAAGGAAAATTTAACTTCCTTAAAGAGGTATTCTTTAAACATTATATTGAGTACTGTAGTTGTCTGGCAAACTTGATAAAACAAATTCTGGCAGGAGACCCTCAGAAATTCTGGTCTAGTGAGTCTGAACGGATGGTATGCTCAAGAATTTGTAGTTCTAACAGGCTCCCAGGAGGTGATGCTAATGATTCCTAGCTAATTAGTAAGGAACTAAAATAGTGATATGCTTGGCACAGTGGCATGTAATCCCAGCTACACAAGAGGCTGAGGCAAGAGATTTGTAAGTCTGAGCCTGGCTAGTCATACCTAACAAGACTGTTGTCTCCAAAAACATAAGAAATTAACAGTTCTAGTCGCAATTGTTGGCTTGGCAGTGACATCCCAATACAGTGATCATTCCACATCGTTGATTTTGAAGGACCAGGACTGTTTAGAGAAGTGCTTGAGCCCATCGCTGGAGCAGAGGAAATACAAAATGATCCTGGAGAATCTTAGGATGGTTGGAATTAAAGAAGTTGGAATCAAAAAAGTTTGGAAGCTTGTTGGAAGGACAGAAGCCAACTTCAAGACATTCCAAAGGACCAAGTTAAATAAATGCGAGCAACAAAATGAGTTATGATAGTTGAGTTTTAACATTTAAGTAATCAGGAGTCTGTACTGATAGAGCTGAGTAGATAAGTAGGGAAGGAATAAAGCATTTTTACAGGAGAACTCCAATTAATAAACATAGAAGGGAGAAGGAAACAGCAGATAATAATTAGGCAAGCAGTACTAGAGACATTTATTGAAAACAATATGCTGATGATTCTAGTGAGAGAATGTTTTAGGAAAATCAAGATAACTAGTTTCAAAGTATATTCTCCATGCTAATTATTAACTACAAAGGAAAAATAGTTGACAGTAGAGATATCAGGTAAAGTGGTCAAAGTTTACATTGCAGAAGATAGGACATAAACCCCATGATATAATGCAGTGGGAAGGATACATTCTTTCTTTCATGCTTATCTTTGCTCAAAATGTAGAACTGTTTGTAGCTTTCTAGTCATGAAATATTATGCAGACCCAAACTAAGGGATGTTTTCCAAACTGACCATTACCCTCAAGAGTCAAGGACAGAAAAGACAAGTTAAAAACCGCAGAACTGTCACTTACTGAAGACTAAGGAAAATAAATGGACTGCCATATAGGATCCTGAATTAGACCCAGGAACAGAAAAAGGACATTAGTGGAAATTTGAACATGGATTATTTCATTAGTTTTGTACAAGCTAACTTGACTTCTTTCATCAAAGCACATACTAAAATATTAATTTCTTGATTTTAATATGTGCTTGGAAGAAAGAAGTTGGAATCAATTACATATAGTACAGATGAAGAATATAAGGGAATTCTGCAACATTTTTACAAATTTTTTGTAAGTCCAAAATCAGTTAAAAGTAAAATTTTAATAAAAACGTTGACTGCAAATAGATACAGTGATTTGGGAAGTTGAGCTAACATTGGGTTCAGAGATTTGGGTTAGGTAGTGCTAATTTGTAATTACAGCACTTGTACTTCTAGCTGGGGCAGGAGGATTGTGAGCTCAGGGTCAGCCTGGGTTACATAGAGACCATGCTCCAAAATAAAAAAGGGAGGAGGGAGTTTGTTGTGCCACCACCAAGTATTAGAAATTGTAACAAACACATACACACACACACACACACATATATATGTGTGTATATATACGCATACATACATATGTAAATGTGTGTGTGTGTATGTGTGTGTGTGTGTGTATATATATATATATATATATATATATTTTTTTTTTTTTTTTTTTTTTTTTTTTTTTTTTTGTCAGTGGTGGTGCCTGAACTCTGGGCCTGGGCGCTGTCCCTCAGCTCTTCAGCTCAAGGCTAGCACTCTACCACTTGAGCCACAACGCCACTTCCAGCTTTTTCTGCTTATGTGTTGCTGAGGAATCACACCCACGGCCTCATGTATGCAAAGCAAGCACTCTACCACTGAGCCACTTTCCCAGCCCTTTTTTATTTTTTGTATGGTGCTACTCTAAACCAAAGTTGAAGGATCTCAGAGAAGGGAGGGAGAAAAGTAAGAAAATTTCTTGGTACTAAGAAAACATTTATATTGTCTAAACTGTTATGAGCATTCAGTTTCTGTGTGAAAAACTGTTCTTTAAGAAAGTAATTGGAATGTTTTTGTTCATAAATTTTCCCTTTTCAAATTCCCTTTCAGAAAGCTGAAACAAGTCAAGAATTAGTGAAAATACTGGGAAACAAGTGGGGAAATTCATGAAAATAATAACAAAGCTTACAAGACTACAAATGTAGGGTTTTTTTGATGTGTGAGTGTGAGTGTGTGTGTGTATGTTTATATATGTGTATGTGTACGTATGTGTAAACACCTGTTTGTCAGTTTCTGGAGTGAGAATTTTGTGCAGCTGTTTTCTAGAGTAGGCTCATATTTTTGGATTGGCTTATCTGTTCTGCCAAAGAAGGCAGTTTGTGTGCTAAATATTACTGGAGATTGCCATCTGTATGCCTTCTTTTAGTGATCTGAAGGCTTTGCCAAATTAAAAATAGCTCCTCACAAAAAAAAAAAAATTGAAGACTTTGTTCTCAAGAACATTAGTTTTATATTTTCATTAAAGAATTGTTTTCGATTATGTAAATTTTAAAAAGTGACTGCTGTTTTACTATTTTCTAATCTTATCTAAATTCAGAACATTAGGAAATTCAAAGTTCTTATGATTTTACTTTGTATATGAAATTTATCAGAGAAACTTGTTTAATTTTTTGTGATATACAAGGTCTTAAACTGAGGCCTTGTCCTATCATTTGGCTTTCTTGCTCACAACTGGTGTTCTACCACTTGAGCCAGGCTTCCAGTCCTTTATTTTGCTGGTTAAGTGAGGATGGCATCTCAACAGATTTTTCTGCCTTAGCTGGCTTCAAACCTCCATCCTCCAAGGCTCAGCCTCTCGAGTAGAATTTGTAGGCATGAGCCACTGACACCTGGTTTAGAGAAATTTATTTTATAAAAAATAGACAGTTATTGATTAGCCTTAGAGTATAATACTTTATGGAAGAAAACATTTAACATGGGAATTCAAAGGGACCAATGAATCATTTTTTTGCGGGGGGTGGGGCCGGCAGTATTGGGGTTTGAACTCAAGGCTTTATGTTTTTGAGGTAGGTACTCTACCACTTGAGCTATGCCTAAAGCCCACTATTTTAAATCTGTTTTTCTTTTGATTTTCTATATCATATGAGGAGTTTGATTAAGGTTGAACTCTACACAGAATATTGCCTGGAAAAGTCACTCCTGTAATCCTTAGGTTGAAACAATTGTTACCTTACCATCAGAAACAATAAGGGAATTTTTGTTTATCCTTTGATAAAGGCACATTTGAGTTTGCTTTTATTAAGAGAATAGCTAAGAATGAAATAGAATTCAGAATATTTAGAGAAAGTAGTGCTGGGCATGATGACTCATGCCTGTAATCCTAGCTACTCAGGAGGCTGAGACTGAGGATCAAGGTTCTAAGCCAGCCTGGGCAGGAAAGGTCATGAGACTTATCTCAAATTAACCACTCAGAAAACTGGAAGTGGTGGTGTGGCTCAAGTGGTAGAGCACTAGCCTTGAGCTGAATAGTTCAAGGACAGTTCCCAGGCTCAGAGTTCAAGCCCCATGATCCAAAAAAAAAAAAAAAAAAAAAAGAAAAGAGAAAGTAGTTATTTAATATGAATAAGCTGTCATGGTTAGTTGATACAGATTTACTTATTTGATTATTTATTGTTTTGTCAGTCATGGGGCCTGATCTCTGGGCCTGGTCACTGTCCCTCAGCTCTTCAGCTCAAGGCTAGCACTCTGCCACTTGAGCCACAGTGCCACTTCTTTTCTGTTTATGTGGTGCTGAGGAATCAAACCCAGGGATTCATGCAAGCAAGGCAAGCACTCTACCACTGAGCCAACTTCCCAACCCTAACATTTTTTTCATTGTTATTATGAAGGTAATGTACAGAAGGTTTACAGTTATATGTCAGGTTAAAAAGAGTACATTTCATTTTGGGGGAATGTTATCCCTTCCTTTGTTTAATTGATGTAAATTTCAATGAATGAAATTGAACTGTTTTCTTCTTTTTTTTTAGACAGTCTTGCTAGGTAGCAAAAGCTGACTTCAGACTTCTAATCCTCTTCCTCCTGGGTCCTCAGATGAAAGGCATGTGCTATCTCATCCAGCTAGAAGTACATTTTATTTTAGTGTTGAGTTACTCTTTTTCTTCTCGTAAGGTTTGTAATGTCCTAATAAGGTTCAGGAAGAATCTTACATTAGTTCTCACAAGCAAAAAAAACCTATCAGCATTTTCTTTTGTGTCATATTTGCTATATGTAAATTCTTCAAGGTTTGTATTTTGTGTTTGGTAGGACAGTTTTAAGATACAGGCATTCTAGGCTTTTCTGTGATCTTCCTGTGACCCTACCTCCCACCCCCTTTTTTTTTTTGTGCCAGTAGTAGGGCTTGAACTCAAGACCTCATGCTCTGGTATGCTTTTGCTTGTCTTTTTCATTCCAAGGTGATGCTGCGCCACTTAAGCTGCACCTCTATTTCCAGCTTTTTGGTAGTTAATTGGTGATAAGAGTCCCATGTAGGTTCCTGCCTGGGCTGGCTTCAAACCTCTGTCAGACTCCGGAGTAGCTAGGATTGGAGGGATGAGCCACCAGCACCCAACCTAAATTATCTTTTTAACATCTTACAGCATATTGATTCTTAGAGACTATATCAGTTCTATATGCTTTTGAAACTTTACTTAGATGGAAAATTTGTATAAGAAGGTGTGTATAGTGGAGTTTCTTAGAGACAATGCACATCTTTACTAGATACTGGTAAATAATTTCTAGAAGTGGTTGTACTAATACACACTCCTATCATTAGAGTATAAGGAATCAGGTTATTCTTTATTCTTTCCGTTTGTTTAAGAAATTGGTACTTGTAGCAGTAAAAATGATAAGAAGCCCTGTCACCAAGCAATTTATATTTTAGTGGCAAAAAATAGCTAAAATATATAACATAGCAAAGTGGTACATATTTTACGGGGAGAAATAAAACAAATGACTAATATTATTTCCCTGCTAATTAGTTCACTCTAATGCTCAGGTAGAGGATTAAGAGTCTAAGGGATGAAGTAAAACCAGGAAGGCGTGGGCATTTATGATTGACATGAACAGAGATGCAAATATGAGATTGGTCTTGATGTTTTCAAGCACTTAATAATGAATCTGTGAATGTTGGGAGATGAGATCTTGCTAAGAGGGGTTCTGGGACCCCTCTCTCTTCACTCCTGTTTAACAAATAATAAGGTTAAAGAATAAGCTCAGAGTCTGATATCAAATGGTGTTTTAAGCATTTGGGACTTAAGAGAGCCCTCTTAACTGTTGGCTATAGTGGTTTCAAGGATATCTTGTCTAAACATGGAACAGTGAAGTTCTCTTGATTAAGCAGTATTTGGATACTTGGGTTCAGCAAAACTTTAATGCTTGCCTGACTCTTGAAATTGGGAGGGGAATGGAGGTTGGGAAAAGAGTAGAATTATTTTGAGCCCATGAATTTTAGGGTTCTACTTGACCTGTATGGGGAGATGTGGAATACTAAGAGAGGCGTGGCTTTGCCTGAGTATGTGGATCTCCCATTGTCAAAATTTTTGTTGTTGTTGTTGTTGTTGTTACTGTTGTTTGGCCAATCTGGTAGAAAAAGTATCTTGCTCTGTTTAATTCCATTTCCTTGATTTTACTCCAAAATTACCCTATTTATATCTCAGACTTGGTCATTTACTTTTATCATTTATGTTTAATGAGCTTCATGCTTATTGGAGTTTTATTTGCTACTATCTGTACCATAATTAGATACCTAAGATTTAATGTAGCAATTGAATTTTTATTAATGGTGGCTTATGTGAGCAGATCCTCAGTGAAATCTCCTATATTGTCACCATTACCCTCTTTATCTGTTGCTCACTCAGCCTGAGGAGTCTGATTCGGTAGCCCTCACCTAAACATTGTTACTTAAAGCCTCCAAAACATACTGACCCTCATTCACTTCCTTCAATGCTCCCATCATAGGGCTCCATTTCATAGCACCATTAGAACCTCTTCAGTTCCTTTATCAGTTTGCTATTTTAAAATCTGAGGATCACAGCAGTTTTAGAATATACTTTGACTGATTACAACCAAGGAAATAGCTCTCCTTTCTTTTCGGGCCAGCAGTTCCTTTGTACAGTTTTACCACCTATACTGTGCTCATTGTCTTCCTTATTATTCTTACCTGATGAAGCGTGAGAATTTACAAAAAATAAAAAATAAAAAACACTGGAGAAAGCTAAGGTAAAAAATGTAATTTAATAATCCATGGCACTTCCTAGGTGGCCATCGAGTTGTTCCATATCTCCTACTTTCCCATCTTGTTTACATGTTACCTTCAGCATTATGAGGGAGTGCAAAGATGATAGCATCTGCAAGTTCCAACTGATAGCATGCATTTCTCATGAATAACTCAAGTCTTGTTCAAGACTATGCCTTACTTGCCTTTTTAAACTGAACTGACAGGTACATCAACTAGTGAAGATAGATGAGGGTTGTGAGACCTATCCCATTAATGGTAACTTTCAAAAGGGTTTTTAACCAACTTCCTATAGTTAGCTAACTTAACTATTATCTAGTAATTCTGTAAGCCTGTGATAGAATTAATATTACTAAGGAAATACCATATATACCACTCATTCTACAGTAGAGATTTCAAAGTTTTACCAGAATAAACATACTTACGCAGGCCTTATTATTCCCAAAGTGCAAAAGCAGTAGGAAAAAAAATGTAGTCCTAAAAAAAAAATCCTGGTATAAATCCTGAATGATCTGAAGCCTTGCTAGTGCCTATATGAGCATAAAAATAACCTAACCGATCCATTGGTTTGAACTATATTAAACTGTCATGGGAAAATCATGAATTAATTCTCATCCACTTTTACTCACATAATTTCCAAATGCATGTTTCTAATACTGTGAGCAACTGCAAAGCCCATATGAGTCGTCTGAAGTTTTATCATTTGCAGGTGTGTGACGCATTCTCAGACCCTCCAGACAACTCAACATCAGCCACTTCTTTGTGACTGGATCCAGATTAAGGTTCTCCCAAGACAGATTTCATTGGATCCACATTCAAGAAGACTACGGCTTTTCCACAACCTAACTACATCACTGTAAAGTGCCAAGGCCTTAAGACTTGGGTACGTGTATTACAACGGCAAGAGTGCCAGCACCAACAAAAGATTATTGGACTGCTCCTCTGTTTCACCAAGCATACTAATCTTACAACACAAAGTATGCCAAGTGCCTCTATGTGACATCACCACCAGCTGATCACGCACAAGAGAAAAATAATTAGACTAGAGTGTTATCTTTTCTTGAGAAGCTGGGATTGAAGGAGCTGTTTTGAGATCTGTGCTGCTAGTGAGTGACTGGATTGGTCCCTGAGTTCAGAGACTGAGTTGCAAGTGACTGAAAAATAGACAACGAAATCTTGAAGAATTGCACTGAAGTACAAGCCAGATTTAACCCTCTTCAAGTAATACTGTTTGAACTGAGAAATTGCTAAGCCAAACCTGTTACAGGACTGATTATTTGGGTGTCTCTGTCATTGTTACCTCTTGCTGTTACATTGTTCCTTGTTCTCTCTTTCTAAGTCCAGATGTTCTCTGATAATTCACATTGCCCTGACTGTGGGCAACAGTGGTTCCCTAGTTTAGAACTAGGCCATTGGTTATACCAAACTGAACTTGTTGAAAATGAATGTTACCAGGTCTTCTTAGACCGTATTAATAGGGCTGATTATTGCCCTGAATGCTATCCTGATAATCCTGCCAATAGAAGCCTTGTTCTTCCTTGGTCTTTCCCACTTGAATGGGCTCCCCAAAATCTCACCAGGTGGACCTTTGAAAAAGCTTGTCATCCTTTTCTTCTGGGTCCTCCGCTGGTTAGAAAAAGGATCCATGATTCCAGAGTAGCTGGTTTTAACCCGGCTTTACAGTTAATCTTGACCAGAACAGATAAAACCTTAAATAAGAAACTTGGCCAAAACAAATAACTTCTTAACAGTCAGAATCATGGAGACTGTAAAGGATTTGTGTTAGTAGCTCAGAGAATATGAAATAAGAATTCATTTATATTTTATCTTTCTCTTGTTCTTTTTTTTCCTCTCGTGTGTGTGTGTGTGTGTGTGTGTGTGTGTGTGTGTGTGTGTGTGTGTGTGTGTGTGTGTGTGTGTGTGTGTGTGTGTGTGTGTGTGTGTGTGTGTGTGTGTGGTGGTGGTGGTGGTGGTGGTGCTGGCTGGGGATTGAACCTGGGACCTTGTACATGCTCTGCAAGTGCTCTACCGCTGAGCTATACTCCCAGCCCTCTTTTCTGAATCTGACCCAGACTGTCCCTACTATTCGGGGAATTGCTTAAATAGCTGGGTCTGCTTCTGTGGTTGTGCATTTTCTTTTTTTAATTCAGTATGAGTTTAGTATTCCAGCCAGACTAACCCATAATCCTATAATCTGTTTTGGAACTAATATGCCTTTCCTGAAATTCCATAGCCTATACTGACAGTGTAGCCTGGATAGGAGGCCCCATGTTGTTATAAATTCCCTTGCTTATCCATTAGTGATAATGAGCTATATGTGTTTATATGTATGTATATCTATAGAATTTATTCATATATAGCCATATATAACCATTGGCTCTGTTTGATTCCATTATCAGTCACCATCAGAGAATATTGATGTTGATAGCTGGTCACTCAGAAAAATCACATTTTATTAAGTAGTACTTAGATTACACAAAAATTTGTGAAAATGCTGCCTGTTTACACTTACTTGGCTCTGTATAACCAAAGACTGTCCTGTCTTTGTGGTGATTGAATTTAAAATGTCATCCTCTGGAGATGGAAATACCATTGTATCTATATGAAATTTATGACAAAAGGAATTATTAAGCTTGACTCCATATAATTTATGAACAATCTGTTGATGGTGTTTTTGCAGGATACTTCTGGACATTAGCCACATTTTGGCCTTCTCATAAAAGTTGTGGAACCAGAGGTGGAGTTTAGTAACTTAGAAAAAGCTTTGAAGACATCTCAGAGGACACTGAACAATTTATAAATTCTGCTTAAGACTCTAGATAATCCAGTGCTTATGTAACAGCAATGTTATCAAGGACCAGGTTCTTTCTATCTGTCCCTCTTGGGATTCTTATGATGTTTGCTTTTTGTCCTCATGGTTGTTTTCTTAGTACAATATGTTTGTTGGGGCAGACACTTCAATGTCAACATAAGGCTGGAAGTGGTCACAGAAAGTTTTCTCCTTTCAAGCCTGTCTTTTATTTGGGATTAAAACCTTGCCCATAAATCTCTAGCAGATTTGTTTGTACATTTTATTAGAAGGTACTGGTTCATAAAAAAGCCTGGGAAAACCCTTCAAAGGAGACTTGTTGGCCTTATCTGGGGTAAGCACTTTGCCTCTACTGATAAGATCAGAAATTCTTTCAGGAAAGAAGAAATGGAGGGGAGGTTGAATGGCTGTTAATAATGCAACATCATACTTGCTATGTGTTGTGAAACCTAAGATTTGTTAATGTGTATCAAGAATGTACCCCAGAGATCCACCCCTGTATCTGCCTTATGTCTATCATGATGGAGTTTCTCTCCTGTTATACTGAATAAACTGTGTGGACCGTTAAATCGAGTAAAGACCCAGTTAGTCATTAACCTATGATGAAGAATTTCTTCACTAAATGAATATTTTCTAAGTATAAGTGTTGTAAAAAATGAAGATTTACTTTAGTGCTTTAAAGGATGGTTTGGGAATTAACTTTATCGCCCTTAAAAATTTCAAGTTATTGGAGAATGCTGTGCTCCAAGGATACATGTACTTAAAAACACTGAAATTTTAAATACTAGGAAAATAGAGAAAACATCTTAATGTTTTTATTGTCAATCATGGGGCCTGAACTCTGGGCCTGGGCACTGTCCCTCAGCTCTTCAGCTTAAGGTTAGTGCTCTACCACTTGAGCCACAATGCCACTTCCAGCTTTTTCTGCTTAGATGGTTCTGAGGAATCAAACAGAGGGCCTTATGCATGCAAGGAAAGCACTCTACCACTGAGCTACTTTCCCAGCCCTTAGCTGTTTTTTGTTTTTTTTTTTTTGTTTTTTAAATTGTACTAGGGATTGTATTTAGGACCTCACACTTGTGTTCTATTGCCTGAATCATGTCCCAATACTTGGAGTTTTTCAAATAGGTTTTTATGCTAACTTTTGCTGGGCTGGCTTTGAGCCTTGATCTTCCTACCTCTGCCTCCAGAGTAGTTTGGATTAACAGGATGTACCATCATACCTGGCAAAGAGCTTGATTATTTTTACCAATTATTATTTTTACCATTGATTTTTCAAGTAAATACCTAAGCAATACATAGGAGAGTGCTTTTAAATTGGCCATTTCTTTGTCTACAGAAATTTTGATTCCTTAAGGTTGCTTCAGATCCTAGAAACCTACATATTGTAGTTAGCACTTGAGATTTTTATGCAGGTGTTTTATGAATCATACTTTGAAAAACACTGCAGCAGCACATTCATAGTGTTTACTTACTTGACTTTAAAGGACAAAAGCTGAGGGAATGTTCATAATTCTGCAAGGTGTAGTAATGAACAACCCTAAGCCAAAATTTTGAAATGTTCCCAACCCCAAAGTTTTGAGCACTGATAAGAAGCTCAGAAAGTTTCAGATGTTTTAGTAATTCATGATTTCAGATGTGGGATGCGTGATTGGTAAATCTGCAAATATTCTAAGATCTGAAAACCTCAAGTCTGATCACAAGCATTTTGGATAAGGGATATTCAGCCTGTATTTATTGCACTTTTTTTTGTTTTTGTTGGTAGTGGAGCTTGAACTCTGGGCTTGGACACTGTCCCTGCGCTCTTCAGCTCAAGGGGAGTGCTCTACCACTTGAGCCACAGTGCCACTTCCGGTTTTTGAATGGTTTATTGGAGATAAGAGTCTCACCGACTTTGGTTCCTGGGCTGGCTTTGAATGGTGATCCTCAGATCTCAGCCTCCTGAGTAGCTAGGATTACGGGCATGAGCCACCAGCACCTGGCTATTGTGCTTTTTTTTCCTGACTTACAAAGAGGTTTCTTGTTAGACCGAAGCTCATAGTAACTCAGCCGCATTTCCACATTTTTCTTTTTAATGAGAACTCTCTCAATCTTCACAAACAGTTCTGTTTGGTGCATTATAAGCAGCTTGAGTATATGGGCACAAGAATGGAATGAAAAGTAACTCAATGTATTAAAATTGGTTCTCAAAAAATGAGGCTCTGACATCCAAAGATTACGTGCCTGCAAACATGATAACACATTTTATATGGATAGATCTAACAAGTCAATATGAAAGAAGTAGCTCAAAATTAAGCAAGAGAAAATAAGCCTATGTAGCTTTTCATTTGAGCTTAGGGTTTTGGAATATGACTTCATATGGCCTAAAATATTTCAGGATATCCCAGAATATTCACTTTTGAGGTTGCTAGGAAAAATGGCATAATAAAGTTACTAGCTGGTGTGCTCCTGCCATTCCAACTACATGGGATACTGAGATAAGGAAGGTTGTGCCAGAGCAAAAAAGTTCATGAGACTTAATCGAAGACAAGGGCATGCTGATGGGCACCAGCCTGCTATGATGAAAGTGTAAAGGATTGTGGCCCAAGTGAGGGTTTCAGCAAAAAGTGAGACCCAGGAATGTGGCTTAGTGGTAGAGTGCTTGCCTAGCATGCATGAAGTCCTGGGTTTGATTCCTCAGTACCACATAAACAAAAAGCTGGACGTGGTGCTGTGGCTCAAATGATAGAGTGCTATCCTCGAACAAAAGAAGCTCAGGGACAGTGTCCCAACCCTGAGTTGAGCCCCAGGACTGGCAAAAAAAAAAAAAAAAGACCCAGAAACCAGTGGGGGAAAAGACTGGAGGTGTGGTTTAACAGCAGAGTACCTGTTTACCAACTGCAAAAAAGCAAAGTAAATAAATGCGAACAATCTGGGATGCTCATTTATGTGAGCATGTTTCTGCTTTCTTTTTGGCCGGTTGTGGGGCTTGAACTCTGGTTTTGTATGCTATTCCCCAGCTCTTCAGCTCAAAGCGAGTGCTCTACTGCTTGCGCCATACGATACTTCAGTTTTCTAGTGGTTTATTGGAGATAAGACTCATGGAGTTTCCTGCCTGGGCTGGTTTTGAACTGTTATCCTCAGACCTCAGCCTTCTGAGTAGCTAGGATTACAGGCATGAGCTATTGGCGCCCGGCCATGTTTCTACTTTTGTAGTGTGGAAGAGTCAACTATATACATACCATGGGTCATTTCTCAAATGACCATTATAATTACTTCCTGTTTTATGGCAGCCTTGTGAGTGCAAACGTGTTGGGGCAGACCGAGCAGATACTTCTCCGTCAAAGAGACCATGCTCATGGAATGTGGATGACTGAGATAAGATAAATCTCTTAAGAGGAAAAGAGACACTAGTCACGTAGGCAAAAAAATAAGGTCATCCAAAGTGTATGTTGCAATCTGCCTACAATGAAACATGCCCCTTTCATCACACTTGGTCCCCCCCTAGTAACCCTCTTTTGCTTTTGCTTTTTTTTTTAATTTTTAAAAAAATTTTTGGGGTCCAGTCATGGAGCCTGAACTCTGGGCCTGGGCACTGTCCCTCAGCTCTTCAGCTCAAGGCTAGTGCTCTACCACTTGAGCCACAGCGCCACCTCTGGCTTTTTTTTCTTTTTGCTTATGTGGTGCTGAGGAATCGAACCCAGGGCCTCAGGCATGCAAGGCAAGCGCTCTACCACTGAGCCACCTTCCCTGCCCCCTCTTTTGCTTTTTCTTATGGTGCTGGGGACCAAATCCAGCTTTGTGCATGCTAGGCAAGGGGTTTGCCACTTAGTATCATTTACAGCCCTACCTTGGTAACCATTAGATCTCCATAGAATTGTGAGAACACAACTTGAAAACTACTTTTATGGAGACAAATAATGGCCTTGCACCAGATGGGTTGTAGTCTGATACTCTTTTTTTATTTTGAATTTTTGTTTTTTGGGTGTTTTGGTGCCAGCACTAGGACTTGATCTTAGGGCCTCCTGCTCTCACTTCACTATTTGGCTTAAGGATAGCCATCTGCCACTTGAGCCATGTCTCCAGTTCTGATTTTAACTCATTAGTTGGAGATAAGAGTCCAGTATGTCTGCCTGGTCTAGCTTCATCAAACCTTGAAGCTCGGATCTCAGCCTCCTGATAACTAATTCTAGCATTCTTAAATTACTTGGGGCATCTATGAAATAGGCAGTAATAATCGCTACCTCATACTGTTGTGAGGTTTAAGCCTGATAAAATATATCAATTATATATCACATAATAAATCTTTAAGACCAGGAAAGGCCAAGATAACAAGGTAGAAAAGAGTCTTAATTTAAGGACAAGTATAAGAAAGAGCCAGTTAGAAGTTGAATTGTCAAATCTGACAAGGGCAAAACTGATCTTGGGGTTGATGGTAAACCTGTAGTCTTGAGTTAAACAGTCTTAGGTGTCAAGGTTAAGATGCCTGAAGAGACACATAGCCCAAGGTTCATTTGAAATCTTAATTGTAATTGCTGAATGATTTATTACATCATCTGAGACTGTACAACACTGAAATAAACTGGTTGAGAAATGCTGAAGGATACATGTACAAATTTACCCTGGTTCTGTCCTAGAGTCAAAGTTCAAACCCAGATCAGCTATTTCAGAGTCTGGGTTCTTTGTTTACTATGAGGTTTTTGTTATCGTTATTGGTTGTGGGGCTTGAACTCAGGACTTGGGTGCAGTCCCTGAGCTTTTTTGCTCAAGACTATTGCTGTACCACTTTGAGCCACAGTTCTACTTCCAGTTTTCTGGTGGTAAATTGGAGATAAGAGTCTCAGGGAGACTTTTCTACCCTGGCTGATCCTCAGATTGCAGTTTCCTGATAGGCCTGAGCCACCAGTGCCCATCTACAAGGAGTTTTTTTGTTGTTGTTTTTGTTTTTTAGTGTCTGGTTAAAGGTTGGGTCCTATAACCAGATTGCTTGAATTCAACTTTTGACTCTACCCTTAGAAGTTGTGCTTTAGCCTTCTACATCTCAGTTTCTCATCTGGATGATAGTAGGGATATTAAGATTCATACTTTGCATAATTGAGAAGAATAAATGAGTTAACACAAAAAGTGCTTTGCTGCCTGGTATCAAGAAGGTAATACTATTATTTGTTATAGTTGGCGTGTATGTTTTATATGTTACTTGTCCCTACAGTAGCACTGTAAATTGCAGGGTGAAGGTACCTGTTTTTGTTGTTTGTTTTTTTGTTTTTTGTTTCTTATCATAAGAGCCTAAAATGGCATAGTTTATTAGAAAGGATACTTAAGAATTTTAAATACGGTAGTTACTGGAGGAGCCTTACTGCCATGCATTTGTCATGATGACATATCTAAACCACTATCTGGATTTTTTTTTCTTGGTCTTATTAGCTGCTAACCTTTAGGTTTCTCTCTTCTCTTCTGCCTTTAAAAAAAAAACTTTAAGGGGGCTGGGAAGGTGTCTCAGTGGTAGAGCGCTTGCCTTGCATGCCTGAGGCCCTGGGTTCGATTCCTCAGCACCACGTAAGCAAAAAGAAAAAAAAGGCAGAGGTGGCGCTGTGGCTCAAGTGGTAGAGCACTAGCCTTGAGCTGAAGAGCTGAGGGACAGTGCCTAGGCCCAGAGTTCAGGCCAAAACTTTAAGGGGCTGGAAATGTGGCTTAGTGGTAGTGCTTGCCTAGCATGCATGAAGCCCTGGGTTCAATTCCTCAGTACCACATAAATAGAAAAAGAAGCCAGAAATGGTGGTGTGTCTCAAGTGGTAGAGTGCTAGCCTTTATTAAAAGAAGCTCAGGGACAGTGCCCAGGCCCTGATTCCAAGCCCCAGGACTGGTGGGAAAAAAAAAATTTTTTTTAAATACTATTGTTCCCTGATACTTACCCTTCCCTTCTTCCCATGTCTCCCTCAGGTCTCCATCTGCTTCCTTCTTATCCCTGGTCCCCTTGGCCAATCAGAGGTTTTCAGGCTGGAGTGGAAAATGGGTAAGTTCTATTGTTCTATCTGACCCAATTTTTCTTTGTGTTCTTTCTCTTTTCAACTGGTTATGATAAAACATGTAGGAGGCTGTATATGAAGCTTAATTTTGTGGCATCATTGAAAAAAATCACTAATTACATCAGAGAAAAGTACAAAGAATAAATGCCTGTGTACCTGGATATAAAAATACATTAATATTTTGTTACATTTACCTGGGTTCCTTTTTGTTTAAGAAATTTTAGGAGATGTGATTCAAGTGGTAGAGTGCTAGCCTTGAATGAAAAACCCAAACGAGCAAGATGCCCTGAGTTCAAGCCTCACTACTGGCACAAATTAAATATATAGGAAGGAGTTTTACATATGTAGTTAAAACTCACTCTTGTTCCTGCAAGAAGCAAAGAGTAAGTCAAAGCTGATGTGTACTGTTTCTAATTTTATATATATATTTACCATATATATGCAAATTAAAAAATACTTTCAGAACAAATAGCTTCAAACATTAGCTTCAAATTTAAATATATGATAGATAACAATTTTTAGTTACACTATGGAACTTAGTTTTTTTTTTTTTTTTTTTTTTTTTGGGTCCAGTCGTGGGGCCTGAACTCTGGGCCTGAGCGCTGTCCCTCAGCTCTTCAGCTCAAGGCTAACGCTCTACCACTTGAGCCACAGCGCCACTTCCGGCTTTTTTGTTTTTGCTTATGTGGTGCTGAGGAATCGAACTCAGGGCCTCAGGCCTGCAAGGCAAGCGCTCTACCACTGAGCCACCTTCCCAGCCCTGGAACTTAGTTTTTATGTTGGAATCTTCTAAACTTGGTTGTGTGTGTCTTCAGTACAAAGGTCATTTGGTATACCTTCAAGATTGTGGTAGCATTTATCATTATTACCAAGAGATCAAACAGGAAAAGTATATCTTAAAAGAATACAAACTAAAAAAAAGAAAAAAAAGAATACAAACTGGCTTAGTATGGTGGTAGTTGCCAGTAATTCTACCACTCAGGAAACTGAGGCAGGAGGATTTTGAGTTTTTGGCTAGTGGGAGCTAGTTTGAGACCCAGTCTCAAACAAATAAGGCAGCCACATTTGCAGAGAAAGTAGGGAAGAAAATCAGGGTTCCTCTGTGGAGAAATTCCAGGAAATCACAATTAAGCAAGGCTTCCCTCTGCCTGTCATCTGATGTATTCTTTATAAATGGAGAATGGATCTTAATAGTTTCAACCTGGCCCATGCCCTGATGGGAATAAAGGCAACAAGTCAAGTTCTGATACTGATTCAAGGGTTACAAGGAAGTGGAGATGAGGTGGTAAAATTTTATGTAGATAGAAAAATGAATTATCTTCACTTACGGAACACTGACAAACATTTCATAATTGGACTTATGAGGAACCCACAAAAAAGCAAATGTCTTGTGCCATATGAAACCCATAGATCTATCAGTCTCTGCTGCAAAAGATACCATCAAAAATCTATACTTATAGATTGGTTTTTTCCTAAAGCTACAGCAAGTCAACAATAACCTGTTTTGTTTTGTTCTGTTGTTTTTGTTTTTTGCCAGTCCTGGGGCTTGAACTCAGGGCCTGAGCACTGCCCCTGAACTTCTTTTGCTCAAGGCTAGCACCACTTCTGGCTTCTTTTTCTGTTTATGTGGTACTGAGAAATTGAACCCAGGGCTTCATGATTCGAGGCAAGCACTCTACCACTAAGCCACATTCTCAGCCCCTGTTTTGACCAAGATGAGACTGTGCCTTTTTTTGTTTTGTTTTTTAGTACTGAGGTTTGAATGTGGGGCCTTATATTTGCTAGGCAGCTCTGACACTTGAACCAAATCCCCAGCCCTTTTTTTGTAGGTCATGGGCTTGAACTCAGGACCTGGGTACTCTCCTTGAGCTTTTCTGCTCAAGGCTGGTGCTCTACCACTTGAGCTACAGTGCCACTTCCAGTTTTCTGGTGGTTAATTGGAGATAAGAATCTCACAAACTTCCCTACCAGGGCTGGCTTTGAACTGTAAACCTCAGATCTCAGCCTCCTGAGTATCTAGATGTGAGCCACCAGCACCTGCCCTCTACCCTACCCCCTACCCTCCCCACCCTTCTGCCCCTTTTTTGATTTCACTAAAGCTCAAGTAGGACCTTATTTTGCCCTGTTGTCAGCCTGGATAGGGATCCTCCTATCTAAAGTTTCCTGAGTGAGTAGGAGTGTACAACCACACCTTGTTTATTGATTGAGATGGGTTCTTGTTTTTTACTCCCAATCAGTGTCCTCTGAGTAGCTAAGATTACAGGTATGAATCAGCATTCTCAACTGTGCCTCATTTTTGTTATGACATTCCCAACAAACACATTTCCCAACACTGCTCAAAAGATTGTCATGTCTCTGAAACAGTAGCCTTCAGATCTCTCAGATAACAGCCATGTGACTTTTGGAGAGGATATGTCAAGAACCTCCAGGTATCTCACAGCTGGAAGGAAATGCCATTTCAGTTATGCACAGAGGTGATGGGTCACAAAGGGACTAAATGAAGCTATATAGTTGATATAACAAGAAAGATATTTATTAAGAATTTGCAGAAACAGACATCTGACATCTGTGATAGTTCCTTTACTGATTCTCTTTGATTGCAGTGTTGTTACATTTTTACATGTTACATTTTAAAGCATTCAATGCTGCTTACAATACAGTTTATTAAGAAAAATGTAATAAAATAAACGTAAAGACTTGGCAACACTTTCATTTCCCCAAAGCTTTCCAGTCTAGAATCCTTCTCCAGAAACTCTCATCTGTTTTTTTACCACTGTAGATTGTATCATTTGTCTGTTTGTAATGCTCATTGAGCCCAAGGCCTCATGTGTGCTAGGCAGACACTCTACCACTGCGTTATACCTGAGCCCTGACATACTCTTAATGTTGGCATCTTTGGCTTATTTCTCCATATTGTGGCATGTATCAAATTAATTTTTAGCCACTTGTTCAGGATTGTTTTTATTTAAATCATTCTTCTTATTTTATTATTATTATTATTATTATTATTATTATTATTAGTAGTAGTAGTAGTAGTAGTAGTAGTAGTAGTAGGTCATTGGGCTTGAACTCTGGGCCTGGGCACTGTCCCACAGCTTTTCAGCTCAAGGCGAGCATTGTACCACTTGAGCCACAGCACCACTTCCAGTTTTCTGGTGGTTTATTGGAGATAAGAGTCTTCACAGATTTTTCCTGCCCAGGCTGCCTTTGAACCATCATCCTTAGATCTCAGCCTCCTGAGTAGCTAGGATTAAAGGCGTGAGCCACCGGCTTCTTATTTTATGCTTCTTAAATTTTTGTATAAATGCTGTAGTGTTATACAATGTCTTAAAATTTAATTCATTCATTTGAAATGCTGTATATTAATACACACTATGAGGACGTGCCATAATTTTAGCCCATTTTATTAATAAATGGTTAGATTTTCTAATTTTTTCTCATTTTTAAATAATGAAGCAGATATCCTTAGACAAGTTTCTTGAGTATATATCTAAAAGCGATTGCTGATATGTAAAATGTATGTCTTCACTGTACTTTCCATCTTGCTCTCTGAGTATGTAATAACACTTCACTGCCCACAGGTTGAAGAGTTTTCTGTATTTCTTAGTCCTTATCAACACTTAGTGTTATCTGACTTTTATCTTTTTACCTGTTGGTTGGGAAATAGTATTTCATTAATTTATTCCTATATTTTCTTGACTGTATATGTTCTCATTATGCTGTTAGATTTACTCTTAGTTGAATTCTGTTCATGTCTTTTGCCAACTCTTATAGTATATTTGTCTTTTGCTAGTTTCTGGGAATATATATATATTTTCATTCATTCATTCTGGATGTTACTGCTGTATTGGTAGTATGAGAGCACATATTTCACTAGTAAGTGATTTAATGTGTTAACTTTGATGTCTTGTGTAAAAATTTAAAAAAATTTGTAATATGATCAAACTTGTTACAATTTCTTTCCTGGTTTGTGTATTTTCCTGGTTTGTGTTTTTTTTAAACCTTGAGGTTGTAAACATATTTATAGCTATTTCTTTAATCCAGAATTGCCTTTTTTTTTAATGTATCTGTGAGGTGGGAAGAGGAATCTTTCTTTGACTTCACAATTGTTTGTAAACTATCCATTAATCCATTTTTAAAAAATCTTTGTCTTAGCCAGTTTCCCTCACAAATATACATATGTATTTCTTGACAGTATTCTGTATATTCTGCTTGTCTATTCTTGAGTGCCCTATTGTTTTTCATTATAATGCTTGTGATAAATATTATCTATAGTGATAACCACTCTCTCCTTTTTCAGAATTGGCAGAACTGTTCTTGCTATTTGTGAATTTTAAGATCAGTTTATTCAGTCTATTCTAAACTAGTAGTAGTTAAAAAATATTTTGAAATTGCATTGAATTTATTACTTTATTTGGATAAAATATGGTACCAGTGGTTTTGATTCTGTTTAGGTATAGGATATTTTTTTTTGTTATTTATAAGGACTTATTTATTTACTTATTTATTTACTTTTGGTCGTGGGGCCTGAACTCAGAGCTTGGGCACTGTCCCTCAGCTCTTCAACTCAAGGCAAATGCTCTACCACTTGAGCCACAGTGCCACTTCTGGCTTTTTCTGCTTATGTGGTGCTGAGGAATCAAACCCAGGCCCTCATGCATACAAGGCAAGCCTTCTACCACTGAGCCACCTTCCCTGCACCCTTCAATAAGGTTTTATACTTTAGCTTTAAAGCTGACAGTTCTGTTAAGCCCCCCCCCCCCGCCCTTTTTTTTTGTTGTTGTTGGTTGTGGGGCCTGAACTCTGGGCCTGGGCACTGTCCCTCAGCTCTTCAACTCAAGGCTAGTGCTCTACCACTTGAGCCACAGCGCCACTTTCGGCTTTTTCTGCTTATGTGGTGCTGAGGAATCAAACCCAGGGCCTCATGCATGCAAGGCAAGCACTCTACCACTGAGCCTCCTTCCCAGACTATTAAGGCCTTTTGACCTACAAGTCATCAAAAAGAGGCCTGAAGTGAAAGATAAAAGGGCCACACTGTTGGGTTACAGGGTGGAGAGAATATCCAGCCATCCTCCAAAAGGCACTTGGGGCCTTGCTGACCATGTGTTTAGATGTACTTTAAAACCTCACTTTGTATGTATTATTTCTATGAAAGAACAGGATTTGTAAACTTTTTTCCATTATAGGACTGTTCTCAGAAGTGGCCTGAGGAGAAGCTAAGTATAATGATGTCAGTGTAGGCCATACTAGTGGATGAGGTAGGGAGGGGACAGGAGGAGCAGGGCCAGGTGGGAAGAGGGCAGTCAGCTGAGGCTGACGTGGGGACACATTCCTTCTTCCCTGAAGGCATACGTTTTAGAATTCTGGGAAGATGTGAAGGTATGGTAAGCAAGTACCTGGTCTGTTGGAGTCATTATACTTGATATCAGTTTTTGGCAGCTGATTTCAGCTCTCTGATTTGAGCTTCTTCAGAGCAATATATTTTATGTGTGAAGTATAATTTATACACTAGACTACAAAACTCACCTCTCTCCAAACCAATTGCAAATCTGTTTATCTGATTTATCACTGGATTCTTCTTATTTTCTGTTACTAGATACCTTATACTCACTGTGAATGGCATCTTTCTAAATTTGTTTTACTAGTATATTAGAAGCTTGACTCGTTTTCTTGGTTTTAGCGGTCAGTAATTAAGAAAAGAACCAGAAGAGACTAAAAACATTTTATTTTCTGTCATGTATTAGGATAGAAGAGAGTCTCTCCTATATGATCACAATAAAAAAAAAAAAAGCTGAAGGTTGGGGATATAGTTTAGTTTCTTAGCAAACCGAAGGCCTTGGGTCCATTCTCAGCACTGGAGAGTAAAAAAAGCCCAAACTTAGGAGCCTGAAGAAGATAAATGAAAAGGAACCCCTCAAACCAGAGCCATGTTTTGTGTTTACACCAGTAGAAAGAAGGGCCTGACATTAACCTCCTTTCCCTTCCAGTTTATACTGCAGCACTCTTTATACATTTTTTCATTTTCATGTGTTTTTTTTTTTTGTTTGTTTGTTTTTTTTGTCGGTCATGGGGCTTGAACTCTGGGCCTGGGCGCTGTCCCTCAGCTGTTCAGCTCAAGGCGAGCGCTCTACCACTTGAGCTACAGCGCCACTTCCGGTTTTCTGGTGGTTTATTGGAGATAGGAGTCTCACGGTCTCTCCTGCCCGGGCTGGCTTTGAACCGCGATTCTCAGATCTCAGCCTCCTGAGTAGCTAGGATTACAGGTGTGAGCCACCAGTGCCCGGCGTGTTTTTTTATTTTTATTATTATTATTTTTTTGCTTATGTGGTGCTGAGGAATCGAACCCAGGGCCTCCGGCATGCAAGGCAAGCGCTCTACCACTGAGCCACCTTCCCAGCCCCTCATGTGTTTTTAAAATAGTTTTTCCTGGGCCCCATGGCTAGATATTTGGAATTAAACATTTTGATTAAATTTTAATTTGAAGATTTTTATGAGTGCCATGAAAAAAACACAAAAAAGGCTAGTTGAACAACTTTGGGGGTGGTGGGAGGGAAGAGAGAGGAGTTGGGGAGATGGGGAGAAAAGGGATGGTAGGGGAAAAATAAAGGAGGCTGTAACAATACTTGTGCATTACCTTGTGCATGTAACTGTAACCCCTCTGTACAATATCTTTACAATAAAAAATATATATTAAGAAAAAAAGGCTAGTTGATAAGCCACTCAAATAAGCCATAAAAAAAATGTAACATTTTAGCTGGTGCTTTCGGCTCACACTTGTAATCATAGTTGCTTGGGAGACTGAAATCTGGAGATCTAAAGATCGAAGTTGAAGTCAGCCTGGACAAAAAGAAGCACGTGAGACTCTTATCTCGAGTTAACCAGCAAAAAGCTGAAATGGAGTTATGGTTTAAGTGGTAGGGCACCATCCCTGAGTGAAAGAGTTAAGGGAACAAACCCAGGCCTTGAGTTCAAGCCCCTTCTATCAGCATATGTGGGCATGTGTGCACACGCGTGTGCGTCGCGCACAGCACACACATATACTCTTTGTAGGTAGCATCTGTGGCATGGTTGTCAATGAGTAAAAGCAGCTGGTAGGCAAACGAAGAGAAAACAAGGTGAGAAATTGAGGTCATAAAGGAAATCTGCAGTGATTGCTTCAGTAGTTTTTATTTCAACTCAAAACGATGTCAATGTCTGGTCACTTGATCTCAACCTTTTCCACTTTTCCAATTATGTGTTAGTCTGGAGCTTTTCTTTCAGTGGTCTAGAATTTGCACTGTTGGATGCTGTTTGAACCAGGAAACAATTTTTCTTAGAAAGTTTCAGAGAGGAAGTACTACTCACACTTAGATTTAATCAGTAAAGCTGAAATTGGTATTTTGCCCTTGCATAGAAAAGTCATTAATTTTTTTGCATTTTATTTTAGTCCCTGTGTGTATGCCATTTTTCCTGGGTCCATGGGAAGCATGACTACATTGGAACTTGGCAGAAGAAAAAAATAAGACATCTTCACAAAGAAAACCAGACACTAGAAAAGTGTGGCCAAACCCTGAAGAGACAGAAACATGGCTGACAGTGGACTTAGGGACACTCCAGAGGGTAAGACTAGTTTGGAAAGCACTGAATTTGTGCTTTAAGAAGCTAACATTGCCTTCAGAGAGAACATCTCTTATGACTAAAACTGAAGTTGTGAAATGAGCCATAAATACTGGAATATAACTCTAAAACATAAAGGTGAGCCAGATACCAGTGGCTTTCTCCTATAATCTTAGGTAGTCAGGAGGGCTGAGATCTGAAGATTGAGGTTCTGATCCAGCCTGGGCAGAAAACTCTGTGAGACTCTTATCCCCAATTAACTAGCAAAAACTTGGCAGTGGAGATATGGATCCAGTGGTAGACCACCAATTAAGAGCAATAAGCCCCAGTACTAGCAAACCACCCCACCCCCAAAAGATAAAGTGAGTGGTACTTTAGTATCATTGACTACTTGGCATGTACATTTTCCTGATTGTCTTATAAATTCTTTCTTTCCACTTCTCCCTGTCTCCCCTCCCCCCACTCCACTCCATGGGGTAGGATTCAGACCCAGGGCCTTGTGGATGCTAGACAAATGCTCTCATCACCAGGAAACATTCCCAGACTTATACCTATTTCTTTAGAGATTACCTTATTCAAAACTGCATGTAACATTGTGGTCTGCATATTGTATTTGGTTAATGTGTCTTTTAAGAGTAGGTTTCTTGCCAGGAGTTGGTGGCTCATGCCTATAGTCCTAGCTTCTCAGAAAACTGAGATTTCAGGCCAGAAAGTCCATGAGACTCTTATTTGAAGTGACAGTGATAATTATTGCATTTCATTATTCCTTTGGTTTAAAATAAACTAATCTCCAAAGAAATATTTACTAGTTTCAGTGGTAGAGTACTTGCCTAGTATGCCCAAAGCCCTGGGGTTCAATCTTCAGTACTGAAAAAAAAAAGAAGTAAATGTTTCAGATAATCACCAAATGTTTGATGATACTAAGAAATTACTTTTCAGGCTGGGAAGGTGGCTCAGTGGTAGAGTGTTTGCCTTGCATGCATGAGGCCCTGGGTTCGATTCCTCAGCACCACATAAGCAGAAAAAGCCGGAAGTGGTGCGATGGCTCAAGTGATAGAGTGCTAGCCTTGAGCAGAAGAGCTGAGGGACAGTGCCCAGGCCCAGAGTTTAGGCCCCACAATCAAAAAAAAAAAAGAAATTACTTTTAATCTGTCAGGTTTGATAAAGGCATTGTCATTATGTTTGTAAACAAAAAGAATCCTTATATTTTAAAGATTTAGGTGTTTATGGCTAAAATTACAGGATGTTTATAAGTTGCTTTAATTAAATGATATAAGACAGAAATGAGAGCGTACAGAGGGCATATATTTATATAAATTTTATATACACATTTTCGTTTGTAGCCCAAGCTGACCTAGAATACTCTTTAAGTAGTCAAAGCTAGCCTCAATCTCCTTTCCTGCCTTGGCCTCTTGAGTGTTGAAATACAGATGGATGTCACCACACTTAGCCTTGTATTTTAGCTCAGACTGGCTTTGAACTTTCAATACTCCTGTTTTAGCCTCTGCTGTGCTACCTTTCTTGGCTTAAAGAAGGTATATTTAACATACCTAAAGTTAGTTTTATCATTTAGAGTTGTTTTACATTGTTATTAGTTATTAGATTTATTGACAGGATAAGTTTATTTATTTTAGTCAGCTTTAGTGGGATTAAAGGAAAGTAATGCTGAGAAAGAGTACCTTGTAAACCACTAATCTTTTTAAATATTATTAATCAAGGGACTTTGTTAAAATACAAAAACTTAAAGGGAATATTTTAAAAATAAAGTGTACATTTTTATCCCACTAGACTCGCAAAAGGATTTTGAAAATGATTCATCAATAAATTCTCAGGCACCAGAGATTACAGTCACATCAAGTACTATTGAAGATGAGACTCAACAACCTGTCTCTAGTCTTAATGAAGACTTCCAAGAAGTAGAGGATTTAAAAGCCTTTGAGGCAGAAAGCTTAGCAAGTGCTCAGGCCCCAAGTTCAAGCCCCAGGACTGGCACAGAGACAGGTGATAAATCAGCAAGCCCAGATGAAACCAATTTTGGGGAACATCAAGAAGATAAAACAGAGCATGAGAACAACCCAAGTTTTCAAGATGGAGAAGAAGAGGATCACCTTCCTTCAAAAAGTCTGAGTGAAGAACACTTGGATCTAGATCCTAGCCATTCTCCAGGAGATGAGATAGGAAGAGTGGATGCGCACTCAAGAGGCAGCTCTGCAGACCTGCCTGTGGGGGCAAGTGGTGGAAACAGAGCTTCTCAGGAGCCACCTGCAGGTGCCTTGGGGGGCCAGAGTCTTGGACATTTCAGTACAGGACCAGAAAGCCAGGATTTACTAAGGAGGCGACTGCCTGTGTCAGGTGAGAGAATAGTAGTTACTCTTTTGTATTGCCTAAGTCCAGGGCCTCCTTTAAGAACTTTGGTTTACAACAGTAACAGAACTTCGCATTTTTCTGGGGTTTTGTTTTTTTATCTTTTTTTTTTCTTTTTATTAATGGATGTGCTGGATGTCTAATTTTGTTCAGATGACTGCAGAACCTGGAAAAGCTGTTGCTGCTATTGATGCATAACATACTGCTATTATTGGTCTTTTATATAAATATAAATATATATATACACATATATATAATTTGAATTTTTGGAAACTTTAGCTGTGCTGTCAACTTTGGAAAAAGTATCTCAGTTTACCGTGTTGAGTTGGCATTGTACAGAAATTAATAGCCATATTGGTCTAGAAATGTTAAACTTAATTTTTTTCCATTTGTACAGGGGTAAACGCACTGTATTAAATATGTAAGGTCTTATCTACGTGGGTTTGATTACAGAAACTAATAAAGTATTCTCTAAATAAAAAAAAAAAAAAAGAACTTTGGTTTATCTTTCATGAAGTAAGGCATTTGGCCTTGTTCATGGACATCCAAAGCAATTAGATACTGGAATAAGGTTTCCAATTTCCTACACTAGCTTATTCTATTATATTAAGTTGCTTCTACATAAACTGCATTTTAAAACACTTGTAGAGTAAATGTAATGTTTATGCAGTATGACAAAAAGAATTGGCTTTGGGGAGGTGATAGCCAAGGTCTCTACTTTTCTTACCTTCTGGTTATGTATGTGGATTTATATTTTATAAGTACCTTGACAAGCTCAATTGGAAATTCCTATTTGACAGTACAAAGAAGTATAAAATACATGATATTGTATTAGTGAAACTTAGAAAGAGCTAGTAGTTGATATTTTACTACAATTCAGTGACTGATGTATAAGAAATGTTTCATTTGTTTGTCATTAGAATAGTCTGAAGGTGGGCTGGGAAGGTGGCTCAGTGGTAGAGCGCTTGCCTTGCATGCCTGAGGTCCTGGGTTCGATTCCTTAGCACCACATAAGCAAAAGAAAAAAAAAAAAAAGAATAGTCTAAAGGTAAGAACTATGTCCTTTTTTCATTGTTTCTATAGCAACTGGGACATAGAAACAACTTTATAAATATTTATTTAATGAATGAGTTGAACCATTATCTGTGATTAGAATTTCACCATTGTTCCAGGTCTACTGTAAGTAGAAGAATAAACTTCTTTTTAAAAATGAAATTTAAGCTGAGGATATAGCTTGCTTAGTATATAGGAGGCCCTAGATTTAATCCTACTATCATAAGAAAGTGCAGTGAGAATATTTTCCAAAGTGTAGAAATCCTCTCAGTCACATAATTTGGTAAAGGGTATGCTCTTATAATGTATTGCTTAAAAATAGTATTATTCTTCTCCACTCCTCCCCCCAGAGATTGGAAGTCAGGAAGAAGAAATACATACAGCAGAAGAAAATCAGAAGATTACAGAAGATTCCAAAAGAAAAACTGATAAAAAGAGTTCATGTAACTATGGTGAGAACAGACCTGGTTTTATTGCATGTGTAAATCCTCAGTGGATGTGCCTATAGAAAATAAAACACTTTTAACATTGTGTTAATATATTTAAGACATAAAGTAATACACTTTTAAGTGTTTAACAGTAGAACTTTTTATAAACAAGAAACTGAAAGTGCCTTTTCAGTAAGATGTCACTAACTTTTCAAGTGCCATTTTTAAGTTTACATTTGTATGGTGTGTGTGTGTGTGTGTGTGTGTGTGTGTGTGTGTGTGTGTGTGTGTGTGTGTGTGTGTGTGTGTGTGTGTGTGTGTGTGTGTGTGTGTGTGTGTGTGTGTGTGTGTGTGTGTGTGTGTGTGTGTATGAGTGTTGAGGATTGAACTCAGAGCCTTGTAATCTCACTGGACTTTTGTGTGTGTGTATGTGTGTGTGTGTATATGTGTGTGTGTGTATGAGTGTTGAGGATTGAACTCAGAGCCTTGTAATTTCACTGGACATTTTCATTCAAGGCTCACTCTGTACCACTCAAACCATACCTTCACTTCTAGTTTTTTGCTGGTTAATTGGAGATGAGTTTCATGAGCTTTTCTGCCTGAGCTAGCTTCAAACCACGATCCCAAGATCTCAGCGTCCTAAGTAGCTAGGATTACAGGCATGAGCTTGTCTTTTTTTTTTTTAGATTGTTTTTGTTTTTATTTTGAGACAGTGTCTTGCTATATAGCCCAAACTTGCAATCCTCCTCCCTCAGCCTCCCAAGTATTGAGAGCTAGTGTATCACCTTGACCAGTTCCTTTTAAAGTTTAGCTCCTAAAAAATGGTCTGCTACAGTAGTAAGTACTTTGAGGAAGTATAAAGAAATCCCAGTAGCTCACTTATAAAGCACATTATTAGTTACAACAAAAAAATATATAAACTCACTTTTTCCCTTTTAACAAAGATACATAATCTCTTCAAATAATTGGAGAAGAGATTATTTTTTTAAAGTATTTTTGTTAAACTTTAAAAGTGAAAGTAATCTATTAAGGACAAAGGAACTTAACACTTTCAATAAAGCCTAGCTACACAACCTACTTCATTTCAGTTTACCAGAGACTTTGTTTCTGACTCATGTTCTCTCTCAATTTTTTCTTCTTTGACAGGTCCCATAGTTTTTGGCTGCATCATTGGGGCATTTGTGCTAACTTCTGTTGTTAATAGCTACTATTCTTCTCCAGCCCAAGTGCCCCAAAATCCAGCGTTAGAAGCCTTCCTGGCTCAGTTTGGCCAATTGAAGGATAAATTTCCAGGCCAGAGTTCCTTCCTATGGCAGCGAGGACGTAAGTTCCTCCAGAAGCACCTCAATGCTTCAAATCCCTCGGAGCCAGCAACCATCATATTTACAGCAGCTAGAGAGGGAAGAGAGACCCTGAAGTGCCTAAGCCACCATGTTGCTGATGCCTATACCTCTTCCCAGAAAGTCTCTGCCATTATGATTGATGGGGCTGAGAGAGCCTTGCAAGACAGTGACACGGTCAAGCTGTTGGTTGACTTGGAGCTGAGCTATGGATTTGAGAATGGCCAGAAGGCTGCTGTGGTACACCACTTCGAGTCCCTTCCTGCAGGCTCCACTTTGATCTTCTACAAGTACTGTGATCATGAGAATGCTGCCTTTAAAGATGTGGCCCTTGTCCTCACTGTGCTTCTGGAGGAGGACACATTAGAGGCAAATGTAGGCCCAAGGGAAACGGAAGAAAAAGTGAGGGATTTACTGTGGGCCAAATTTACCAACTCTGCCACTCCCAGCTCCTTCAACCACATGGACTCAGACAAATTGAGTGGGCTGTGGAGTCGTATTTCACACCTGGTGCTGCCCGTCCAGCCTGTGAAGAACATAGAAGAACATGGGTGCCTTCTAGAAAGCTAAGCACAAGGCTGGTCCCAGAAGAAAGACAACCTGGGATTTTGAAAAAGCCACTTAAAAGGTCTTCCATTTCTGTGGCAGGAGGTTGATAAATGAGGGGAATAGCCTGAAAAGGTACTTGTGAGCTTACTTTGGAAAAGAAGCTGTCATTTTTCTATCAAAATCTTCAATGAGACCAAACGTGGATGTAACCTTTTCTTTGCCTTTTCAAGCAGATCATTTAGAACATAACAATGGTATTTAACACTGAGGAAAAAAAATTTAAAATCCCAAAACACAATAGCATAATCATTGCACAAAAAGCTATACTTCTAGAGAATGATTTTTGTTTTCTTATATGTTATTCTCAAGAGCCTTTTGAATAACATTTGGACTTAAACTAAATTAGTTAGAAAGTTATGATAATTTTTAGGAAATTTATCTAGCATATATTGAATATTTTATAACCTGTAATTGTGGGATTATATGTTATACTAATTTGCACTTTTTAGTATAGAAAATTCAACACAGTAGAACCTTAGCTAGATACTTGTGTATGTAAGGCACTATATGCTTTTATTCCATTAGTGACCTGAGGTAAAAAGTTATACCCAAAAAAGTTCTTAAATATTGGAATCACAGAGAAATTGTAATGATTGGAAAAGAAGAAATCCCAGTGGTCTGGATCTTTACTTCAGCTTTCTTGATTATTTAAAGCAAAGATTTTCAAACTCTTTACCATCCTTTCTCCCCTGTGTATCAGAGGAGTCTGCTTTTCAGTTTTTATATTGGGATTCTCTAAGATTTCATGGGAACAGAGCGTTTCACTAATAATGACTAAGTTTGAAACCATTGATCAGGTGAAAAAATATCTTAGAGATAGGAAATCAGCAAAAAAAGATACTAAAACTTGTGAATAGGGAGATGAAATATAAGTTTATTTTATAGAAAGATTAAGGCCTGCAAATGAACAGCAGAATATATAAGCTAGCATTTGTGAGCATTGTGTGGTGGTTTAGTTCATTTCTGTTAATCTGTCTTCTTGAGATGGAATTTATATTAAGATGAAAGTTTGAATGTCATTTTAGACAAGATTTTCATAATAATTTAATAATAGCTTTTATAAGGACACATTGGCATAACTTTACCGAATAGCTTATTGGTTATGCTGTGATGGAACACTATGTAATGTAGATCATTTCTTGACACCCAAGAATCAAGATTAAGAATTAGAGAAATGCAAGAAATCTTATAGCTAGTAAGATGAAACAGAAACCGTCCATTTTCTGAGGTTTTAATGGCCAATATCAATTGCTGGTCCATAGTCCATGATTGTAAGAGAGATTGGAAACAGTATCTGTTGATTAGCATTTGAGCTCTGAAAGCAGAACGCCAGTAAAATCATGACAAACAAGGATCTGTTCTATTATATGGACTATTGTCAAGTCTTAGAATTTTTTTTTTTTCAGTCTTAGAATGTTTTAAACTAGGTTTTTGCCTCTTCTATGAGAGCATGGATGCATATATAGTTAAGTCATATAATTAAAGTCTGGAAGGATTTTAGGAAACACTAAGAAGGTATAAGGATTGAAGATACTTAAAAAGATCACAGAAGCCTGGGATTGTGAACCTATACTCCTAGCTACTCAGGAAGTTGAGATTTGAGGATTGAGGTTTGAAGCCAGTCCAGGCAAAGTCAAAAGCTGGAAATGGAGGTGCAGCTCGAATGGTTTAACACTAGTTATGAGCAAAAAAGCCAAGGAAGAGCTTCAGAACTTTGTTCAAACCCCAGTATAGGCAAAAACAATAAAAGTTTAAAAAATCACGCACAGGGAAGACACACCTGTTTGAAAATATCTGCCTCAGAAAAACACAAATTTATTTTTAGTGAGACCTTTATTGTGCTCAGTTGAGTATAGTTGCATGCTAAAACAACACTGTACATTTATGATTTTGAAGGAATCTATTTGAGAAAAGACTGAACACAAGCCTAAAGCATGGTGAATTAATGTGTCAGTCCAATATAAAATCAGAGGAAAATGAAAAATTTATATGCTACATTTGATTTATCCCCCTGTACTTTTAGATCATAGATGGTAGCATTTCATCACATAAAACCAATGGTGCCTTGTAGAACTGTTATGTTAGCCTTATAGGCCTGTGCTACCTCAGACCTACAAAGGAACCAGTCTAAAATACAAACACTTGGTCTCTATCAGTGACTCAGATTGTAGGTGAAACATAGGCAATTTTTTTTATTCATTTGAAAAAGGTTTTTCATCATCTTCTCTCTATAATAGAAAAATAAGGTTTAAAACTTTCTTTGTTTTTTTTTCTTATTTGCTATTTTGGCTTTGTTCATAGACTTTCTCCCATTTGTAAGTGTAGCCCACTGAGAATGTTTTCAGTTTTTGGCCTGCTGTTTTTTATGGTGTTGGGAACTGAACTCAGAGCTTTTGCACATGTTAGGCAAGTGCTACTTGCCACTGACCTACGCCCCCAGCCCTTCTGTCCACTATTCCAGAAATCATTTTAAGAAGAGACAATGTATTAGCGCTGTCTTCTCATGAATAAAATACTTTGTTTTTCTTTTCTTTACTTTTTGAGATAAGGCCTTGTTATGTAGTACAGACAGCTTCAAACTCACAATCCTTCTGACTCAGCCTCTTGGTGTTGTAATTAAGAGTCATACAGTCCACACCTGGCTGAAAATGATTTTTTTTTTGGGGGGGGTCCGGTCTTGGGGCCTGAACTCTGGGCCTGGGCGCTGTCCCTCAGCATTTCAGCTCAAGGCTAGCGCTCTACCACTTGAGCCACAGCGCCACTTCCGGCTTTTTTCTTTTTGCTTATGTGGTGCTGAGGAATTGAACCTAGGGCCTCTGGCATGCAAGGCAAACGCTTTACCACTGAGCCACCTTCCCAGCCCCTGAAAATGATTATTTTCAAAACATAAAACTTTAAAAATGTACAAATAGTCAAGCGCTGGTGGCTCATGTCTGTAATCCTAGCTACTCTGGAGGCTGAGTTCTGAGGATCTCGGTTCAAAGCCAGCTTGGGCAGGAAAGTCCCTGAGACTCTTATTTCCAATTAACCACCAGAAAACTGGAAGTGGCACTGTGGCTCAAGTGGTAGAGCACTCGCCTTGAGCTGAAGAGCTGAGGGACAGCGCCCAGGAACAGAATTCAAGCCCCATGACCGACCAAAAAAAAAAAAAAAAGGACAAATAATGAAAACCTATTATCTAATGTACTCTTTTAAGTTAATTTCTAAACCATCATTCGTTATTTTACATTTGTCAAGCTTTCAAACTTATATATCAGTTCCTCTTTCATTTTTATTGTGATACTTTTTGACATTGAAAAATTATTTGTGGGCACATGATAGCATCCGTAATACTTAAAACTCACCATTAGTTATTATCACAGCCCAACTTCCATTACATAAAATATCAATGTATATCAGTTCTTCAACAATGCTGGAATTTTAGGAGCAAGTAGGGGAATCAGAAAATGTTTTTGGATTTGGATTTCCTCCTGACCTCTCTTAGGGTCAAATTTAGGTTTTTCTGATTTGTTTCCAGGGTTTGGCAGAAAAGTTTCAGAGATTTCATATCACTAAATGTAGTAATGCTATTTGTGTTTTGTTTTTTTTAAATCAGTAAAGTAATTGTAACACATCTCATTTGAATGCCTCCAAGCTTATGGTAGTTAGGTAGTTATGCTAGTTAGGTAGTTTTGGTAGTTAGGTAGGCTCAGAACACTTTTGGTCTATTGTCTCAGCTAGTGGCCCAGCAGAATACTCTAGCCACTGTACAGCTTTTGTTTGACTTATTGTGTGTGTGTGTGTGTGTGTGTGTGTGTGTGTGTGTGTGTGTGTGTGTGTGTGTGTGTGTGTGTGTGTGTGTGTGTGTGTGTGTGTGTGTGTGTGTGTGTGTGTGTGTTCTATAGCTTGAAGTCAGGGCCTGGGTACTACTATCCTTGAGCTTTTTTTTGCTCATGGCTACTGCTTCAACCACTTGAGCCATAGCTCTACTTCGAGCTTTTTGGTGGTTAATTGGAGGTAAGAGTCTCAGAATTTTCTGCCTGGGTTGGTTTCAAACCATGATCCTCAGATCTCAGTCTCCTGAGTAGCTAGGATTATAGATGTATAAATGTGAGCCACCAGCACTTTGCTTGAGTTACCTTTTAAAGACAGGACACAATAAGAACATGGATGTTAGGGTATAACAAATACAGCATGTGAATGAGAATCCAGCAAGATTTCATCTTTCTAATACCCATTTTTGAGTCCTGCTGAATTTTGCCTTTATGTACTTAATGAGTGGGCTTTGCCAGTATTGATGTCTAACTTTTTGACATATGACTATGATTGTTTGTGCATCTGATTGGTATGAATATTGAATGTGCCTTATTCAAATTTTTTGATTATAAAAAATAAATCTTAATTTTTCTCAGCCGACTGGTTCTTGATTTAAGCTTCCAAAGTAGCAAATTTAGGGGAACATGTGGCCATTTGTGGTCGGAGAGGAAACAGCCTTTATTTAACAGTTAGCCGAAGAGCCTTGTGAGGGTCAGGTGGCCTTCATGGCACCAGTAAAGAAGAAATCGTGAGCACAGCACTGAGAGTTGCTTCTAACCTGGTGTCTTGGGATATACCAAGTATGGACACTAGTCAACTTGTACTTTGGAAGTGTGTGTGTGTAGACTTTGTCTCCAAATATTGCCATACCAGAATTAAGAGCAGAAGCACTAGGGCATCCCTTATTTCCTCATGCCTTTCTCCATGTTCTCCCTCTGTATTCCCCCGTGGCAATGGGAGGATAGCTCAGTTGGAAGACTTATGACCTCTAAAGAGCAAGATGATCCATCGAGGCAGAGTTAAAGGTGACAAAAAATTTTATTTACACTATTTACACCAGAAAGGGGTCCTGCGACTACTTTGTCCTGGGCTAGATCCCCAGAACCAAGAGCAGCCTCGACCACCAAACCTCCAACCCTCCAAAAGGCAGCCCCGACCTTTATTAGTTGGTCTGCAAACCACCAATTAGTCTGCAAACCTCCAAACCTCAGACCTCCAAAGCTCCAACTCTCCAAAGAGGAAGGCCTTTTCCTTTTCTTCCCTTCCTCCTCTTCAGGCCTCTCCACTGTCCACAGGCCCTGCTCTGCTCCGGGAGGCGCCTCTTCGCAGGCCTCTCTAGAGGAAGGTCCCAAATGGCCTCCAGAGGAGGCCCCAAAGAAGAAGCCTCAATGGCAGCCAAGTCCAGCTCCAGAGCTGAAAGGTTAGAGGGTGGCAGCAACTTAAGACTCAGTGTGCCCAGGTGGCTGCTCCAGGCTCCGGAGCCTCAGAGATGGGACAGACTCCCACATGTGTCCCTGAGAGACTTCCCAGCGTGGCTCCTCATTCTTGGGCATGGATTTAGCAGAAGTTGACTTAGAAAAATCATCTTGTTGAAATGTAGCTTACAAAAATCAAAATAAGCTAAAGCATGAATTGAAAAAGCCTTGTTCCCCTCCCCTTGTCAGTTCCTATCTCCTCCCAGAAGAAAACTTATCAGCTTTGTGTGCGTCTCCAATGTAATATTTGATATTACAGCTTTCATCTTATTTAAAATCCTCAATTCTTAATTTTTTTCCCTTTCTTGCCAGTTCCTGACTGCTCACCTGGGGCCTGAGGTGTGGGGCAGGATGGGAGAAGGATCATGAGAAGAAGGGCAGGGTGCTGGAGAGGCCTTGAGGAAGGGGATCTTTAGATCAATCTAGAGCCTTCTGGTTTAGGGAAGGAGCTCGGAGGACTTGGTAAGGAGGGCAAGGCCTGTGGTCTAATTTCAACATTATTTGACCAGAGTGTAGATCCTCCCTGATGAGCGCTCCTTGGTTGGTTTTAGGAGCACAGATGTAATTCCCAATGGGTAGCACAATTCCAAGTCCAGCCAAAACATTGGGCTGCTCCTATAGGGATGGGCTGGATGGATGTAGCCCTGGCTTGCACTAGGGGGTGTGTACTGGACCCTCTGCTCCTCCACATGCTCAGATACCTGTGTCTTACGTTCAGATGCAGATGGGAAGATGACCTCATATGTCCAAGGTGGTCCAGCCATCAAGCCTTAGGCAGTTCGGAACTGACTTGTCCACTGGAACCCTGAGGTGACTTCTGCCCATCCCCCACTCCTATTGTGACTGGGGCTCCCTCTGCTGTAGATTGCGGGAGATGTGGGTGATTGGTGACAGAGAAAAGTGAGAAGGCTAGGTGTTCCTCTGAGGCCTGGTCAAGCCTCTCCCAGGTACTGGCCAACCAACGGGTTAAGAAGAAAAACCTGTATTAGTGGCTCACTCCTGTAATCCAACCTATTTGGGTAATCTGTTGGCTGTCTTTCTAGTTTAGTAACCATGTCCTTTGCTGTGGAGAAACTTTATATTTTAATATATCCCATTTCTCAAGTCTTTCTCCTCTGCACTGTGCCCTTGGGATTCTTTTTTGTTGCTGGTTGTAGGGCTTGAACTCTGGGCCTGGATGTTGTCCCTCAAGGCAAACACTCTACCACTTAAACCACAGCACCACTTCCAGTTTTCTGGTGGTTTATTGGAGATGAGTCTCATGGACTTTCCTGCCTGGGCTGGCTTTGAACTGAAATCCTCAGATCTCAGCCTCCTTGAGTAGCTAGAATTACAGGTGTGAGGCACCAATGCCCGGTGGACTTTTCAAAAAGTTTCTGCTTATGCCTACAGGTTCTAGTGTTTCTCCCTTCTTGCAGTCAGTAATTTCAGTTTCAGGCCTTGACATTGAGGTCTTTGGTCCACTTTGAGTTGATTTTAGTGCATGACAGACAGGGATCTAGTTTTAGTTTCTTGCTTCTGAATGCCATTTCCCCACCAATAATTGAAGAGGCTATCTCCCCCCCCCCACTGTATATCTTTGGCTCCATTATCAAATATTAAATAACTATAATTATATGGTTTTATTTCTGGTTCTTCTAGTCTGTTTCATTGAGCTTCAGGTCTATTTTTATGCCATACCAAGCTGTTTTTGTTACTATAGCTCTGTAGTATGGTTTGAGGTCTGGGATTGTGATATTACCAGCATTACTTTTTTTGTTTTTCTTTTTTGCCTAGAATTGTGTTAGCTGTTTGAGGTCTTTTGTTGTTATATATGAATTTTTGGATTTTCTTTCTATTGGTAAAGAATGTCATTGGAATTTTGATGGGGATTACATTAAATTTGTAGATCATTTTTGGCAGTATGGCCATTTTCACAATATTAATTCTATCCATGAATATGGAAGGTCTTTCCAATTCCTGATGTTGTCTTTGATTTCTTTTTTCAAATTTTTATAATTGTTGCTATAAATGTCTTTTGCTTCCAGATTTATTCCCAGAGATTTTTTTGAGGCTATTACAAATGGAGTTATTCCTAATTTCCTTCTCTGCTTGTACATTGTTGGTATACAGAAAGGCTACTGTTTTTGAAGGTTAATTAATGTATTGCTGCTTTGCCAAAGTGACTGATCAGCTCTAGAAGCTTGGGGATGAAGTCTTTTGGGTCTTTTAGATATAAGATCATGTCACCTGTAAATAAAGATAGAGCTATTTCCTTATGTGAATCCCTTTTATGTCTTTTTCTTGCCTTATTGCTCTGGCTAGAGTTTCAGAACTTGATTGAAGAAGAGTGGAGGGAGTGGACATCCTTGCCTTGTTCCTGATTTTAGAGGAAATGGTTTTAGTTTTTTCCTGTTCAGTATGACGTTGGCTGTTGGTCTGTCATATACAGCCTCTATTATTTTGAAGTATGTTCCTTCTATTCTTAAATTCTGCAGAGCTTTTAACATGAATGGATGTTGGATTTTGTCAAAGGCTTTTCTGCATCTATTGAGATGAGCATGTACTGTCTTGTCTTCAGTTCTGTTAATGTGATATATTATGTTTATTGATTTATTTATATTAAACCAGTCTTGCATCTCTAGGATGACCAACTTGATCATGATGTATAATTTTTTAATAGTTGCTAAATTCTGTTAGCTAGTATTTCATTGAAGAACTTTGTGTCTACGTCCATCACAGAGATTGGTCTATAGTTTTTTGTTTTTGGTCAGTTGTGGAGCTTGAACTCAGGGCCTGGGCATTGTCCCTGAGCTTTTGTGCTCAAGGCTAGTGCTCTATCACTTTGAGCCATAGCTCTACTTCTGTTTTTCTGGTAGTTAATTGGAGATAAGAATTTTATGGTCAGTTTCTCTGTGTTTGTTTTTCCTTCTTGTACTTGCTTAAGTCTTCTTGGTTGGGGCCAAACTCTGATTATTTCTAGATTGTTTGGTGTGGTTTCTTGAAGTGGAGTTTTGTGCTAGAGCCCCTGTCCCTCTGTTTGATCAGAGGGAGCTTGGTTAATTCCTGTCATTACTCTGCCATCTTGATTCATCTGACATGAAATTTTTGATAAATCTCTATGTTTTAATTTCTCTATGTTTATACTTTAACTTCCTTTAGTTGTTTCAGAAGGCCTATCAGAGTATCTTGGTTTTAGTGGATATTTTTCTCCAATTACATGGTAAGTATAGTCTCATGTTTCATACCCAAAGCTCATTCTCCACATCCTGCAATTCAATTTATATGTCACTTAAGAAAGTAAGAATCAACTATGTGACAAAATCAGGAAAGATTTTTCACTCATCTACTACTATTAAGTGCAGGCTGAAGAAGAATCAGCCTGTTCTTAATTTGATAGTACATGCCCATAATCCCAGCACTCAAGAGGATCACAAGTTCAAGGCTAGTCTGGACTCCTTGAGAGATCTTATCTCAGAAAAAGTTAGGGACTAGGAATGTGACATAGTGGTAAAGTGCTTGCCTAACATGCACGAAGCCCTGGGTTCAGTTCCTTAGTACCACATAAACAGAAAAAGCCAGAAGTGGTGCTGTGGCTCAAGTGGTAGAGTGCTAAGCTTGAGCAAAAGAAGCTCAGGGACAGTGCCCAAGCCCTGAGTTCAAGCCCCAGGACTGGCAAAAAAAAAAAGTCAGCCAGGTCCTACAACAATATAATTTTAAAAACGAGTAGTACTGTAGTGCTCTCATGCTTGATCTACATCTCCAGTGAAAATGAGAGCATCTTCTATATTCTGTTCATCATTATTTTAACGGTTAAAGAATTATTATTATTATTTTTTGGGTCCAGTCGTGGGGCCTGAACTCTGGGCCTGGGCGCTGTCCCTCAGCTCTTCAGCTCAAGGCTAGCACCCTACCAGTTGAGCCACAGCGCCACTTCCGGCTTTTTTCTTTTTTGCTTATGTGGTGCTGAGGAATCGAACCCAGGGTCTCAGGCATGCAAGGCAAGCGCTCTACCACTGAGCCACCTTCCCAGCCCTCAAGAATTATTTTTATGCCTCAAGTAGTATTACTCTTTTAAATAAAAGCAAGTGAAGCAGCCTGTATAAGTAAAGACTAAAGATAACTTAGAATAGTTTTTTTTTTAAAAAAATGATCAGAGCCAAGCATGGTAAGACATGTCGGTAATTACAGTTTCTTGGGAAGTAGTAGCAGGAAGATCACAGGATTGAGGCCAGGTCAGGGGAAGTTAATGAGATCTTCCTATCTCAAAATGAAATACAAACAAAAGGGTAGGGGCATATCTCAAAGTGTAGTGTTTGCCTAGCATACTTCAGGTCCTGGGTTCCTTCCCCAGTCTCCCCTCTCCCCACGATCTGAGTAAGAGGTAGGGATGTAATGCTTGGTAGAATGCTTGCCTATCATATATTAGGCTCTGGGTTAGATCCTCAACGGGGAAAAATAACTAGGAATTGTCATTAGATTAGGAAATAGACATTTCCTAATGTTAGAGAGAAAAACAGGAAACGGCTGGCAACATTCTTTTCTTCACTTGGGTAGTGGTTATAGAAGCATTTATTATTCATTAAACTGCCCTTTCTCATTTTTTTAATTCTAAAATTTAAGTTCAAATTATTTTCATAGTTTGCTTTATTCTCTATAGCTTCTTTGTAGTGCTGATTGAAATCCATGTCTTTTAGAACTATAGACTGTGACTTACAGTTTCAAAAACACAGAGTTAAAGCATTTGAAGGCCTTAAGGGTGTTTATTCCAAGGCAGAGATATGGCTGGGAGAGATGAGGAATGTAGCTTACTTGAGGAGTCTGCTAAGATAACCAGCCAAGACTACTTTTTACAGCTGTGACTATCTCAAAGCTGCCTTGGAGCAACATTAGACATTTTATGGAAAATGTGTCAAGAATGCCTGCATGTTTGCAGCTCAGTTTCCACATTCACTTCAGTAACCTAGGAAGAAAACAACAAACTATCAACATACATCCAGTCTATACCATGATAATTCCTGTCCCAGGACAGAATTATTTCTAGATGTTGCCGTGTTTTCATTAAAATTAATTTATTTTTACTGGGGGTGAGGTGGGGTGGGGAGAGAGTAGCAGAGAGAAAAAAGAAAATATCATCCTTTATAAACTTATGAAAACTGTTTCCTGTATGGACACACATGTATGTATGTATATACTTATATATGTTAGAATATACTTATTGAACTTATTTATTCACAGATTTGCAGAATCTTAAGCCTTTATTTTTGTGCTATTATTGGGGCTTGAACTTAGGGCTCTTGTACTTTTGTTTGACTTGTTCACTCATGGTTTGCATTCTTATTTGAGCCAGTCTGGCATTTTTCTGCTTAATTAGACATAGAGTCTCATAGTCTTTTGGGCTGGGTTTGAACCCAGATACTCTAACCTCAGCCTCCTGAGTTGCTAGGATTACAGGTGTGTACCTCTGCCTGGCTAGGTATTGAACTTTTTTTTTCTAATGGCATGTAGCTCTTTTCAGTGATCTTGCATTTAGAGATCAGGAAGTCTAGAGAAAATCTACCTTTCACCTTCTTTCCATCCCTCTATCCAGGAGAGTGGGAGGGTGGTTACAAATTCTGTTGCCTGGTTAGAGTCTTAGCCTCCTTAACTTTCTGCTACTGTGGTGACAGTATAAATTGGTCTTCAAGACAAGGCCTTTCCCTTTGGTTGGGCCTGTGTGTTTAGAAGGGATTCAGACTGTGAAGCCAGGCCTCTATTTAAGCCTGACTTGTTTAGATAGATCCAGAACAAATACTCTCATGACCAAAATGCTGAGGAGCATCCTTATGAGGTTTATTTCTTCCCATGTAAAAAGTGCCCTTTTTGGCCCATTGGGCAAGGGCACTGTAACTTGCTCTGATGAAGCATCTTCACTTTCAGCACGGCATAGATGGAGATGGAGGCAGCAATGTACAGGTGGTTGGTGGCGCTTGGTGGGCAGTCTGCTTCCTGCCAGCCACAGTGCAAGTAGAAGGTAGCTTGGTAGTCTATACAAGTTGGGGCCAGAATTGTATTTATAATTTTGCCACCATGAGCACCACTAAGCTGCTTCAACTCATCTTGCAGTAGAAGCCGGTGGATAGACACCCTCCAAGCAACCAAGAATCACAGAGAAAAGCTGCTGCAAATCACACGGTAAATAGTTGAACAAAGCCAGTACTTTTCAGACAACCAGGATTACAGCAGGTTTTGGAAGCTGCATAGTAAAAGGTACCCTGGGTTTTATTTGTTAGGAAGTTTCTATTTGTTGGAAGGAGGGCACGTAAAGGGCCACATGACAGTCAGGGAAGTTGAGGCTGCTATGACTCATGGCTTAGTTTACAGCTGTGCTGATGCTTCCTGCCCTTCTCCCAGGACTCTGATGGCTTCTCAGGGGGACGATTCAGGAAGTGGGAAGGCGGCCCTGCAGGGTCTTGGCACTTCCAGCCCTCCAGGCGGTTCTCCCTTGCTTTCCTAATCCTGAAGATCCCGATGGCTCTGCATTGAATGCATTCTCTTCCCTCCTGGCCAAACACTCGGGCCCCTTCCCTCCTGCCCTTCCTCTTTCTTTACCCCCTTCTGGAACACCTGGAGTCCCTAGCCACTTTCTGGTAGCCAAGAAGCCAGCACGTGAAGCCAACACATTTCTAAGTGAAGTCCAGTGGAGCGACGGTTGAATAAGCGAAGGAATCCAGGCTTTAGATGAAGGCTGGAAGTCCTTCCAGAAGCTTTCTGCTTCCCCATTCCAACCCAAACCTTGAAGTTGGGAGCCAGTGAAAGAAACACATAGTCAAGCTGGGCACTGTGCTCTTGGGTTGGTTTATGTATTCGTTCATTTGTTCATTCATTTCTTCATTATTGGGATAAAATGCAATGCCAGGTTGATGGACAGTCCTTCAAACAGCTGCAGGCACTTTATGGAAGAGAGGTAGTGAGTGAAGTGGTTATGGCAAAGGCTTCCACAGGGAGAGGTGGTGAGAGAAGAGTCATTTTGGAGAGGAGATTGGTGATATATATTTGTTTGCTTGTTTTTCTGGTGCTGAAGCTTGAACTCAGGACCTGGGCTTAAGGCCAGAACTCTACCACTTGAGCCAAAGAAATGAGTCTCATGGAGTTTCCTGACCAGGCTAGCTTTGAACCAAGATTCTCAGATTTCAGACTTCTGAGTAGCTACGATTACAAGCACAAGCCACGGTACTGACTCTGAGATGTACCTTTTTGTCCTGGCATTTTTTTTAAGTAAGAAGGGAGGTCTTAGCTGGGCACCTAGCTACTCAGGAGGCTGAGATCTGAAGATCACAGTTCAAAGCCAGCCCAGGCAAGAAAGTCCATGATACTTTTATCTCCAATTAACCACCAGAAACCTGGAAGTGGCGTTGTGTCTCAAGTGGTAGAGTGCTCCCCTTGAGCTGAAGAGCTCAAAGACAGTGCCCAGGCCCTGAGTTCAAGCCCCACAACTGACCCAAAAAAAATGGAAGTCTTAAAGGGGTAGTTTAAAGAGCTTTTTATTAATTTATTTACACAGTATCTATTTCCATTTTGGATTAATATTTTGCTTTTATGGAAAAAACTTATTTATATACAAATTCTTATCTAAAAATGCTTGAGTAGCTAGGATTATAGGCTTGAGTTACCAGTCCCTGGTTTAACTTGTCTTTACTAATCCAACTATATTTATGACAAAAGGAAACAAAAAAGATTTTCTGTCCACTTTTGGCTATAGATAGTATGTAAACTTTGCGGATTTTGATTTCTATGCTTTTACAGAATTTTTCTCTTTGGTCTTCTATGTGTCTAAAAATTCCAGAATGTAACATTCCAGGTAAATCTGGTTAAGATAAAACTAAAAGAAACCAACAGATGGATAATGCATAAAAAGCCCCAATCTTTACAAGTTAACCCTGTTAACTTGTCAGTCTAGTATACAATGATTTGATCTTCCGAGATACAGGAAAGAGAAAGAGTAAATTCCTTTGTCTTTCACAACACTGTGGGGCAAGTTTTTCAGGAGAATTGTCCAGAATTAGAGAGTAAAACTATAAAGACAGTCTCCCCCATCGTGATAAGGAATCAGATCTGCTTTCCAGATTGAAAATGAAAGGAGTTTTCTTGAGTCTCCTAGGATGTCTTGCCCAAAACATGTTGCCAGATTTGGGTCACTGATTCCTGGGGTCAGAAAGTTCAGAATTTCTTCAGAGAATTTAAGGATGGATATGGAAAAGACTTAAGCAGAAGCAGGTTTGTTGGACAGTGGACAGGCTCAAAAGGGGGTACTGTGTTAGAGGTACCAAGACCTCATGCTTTATTGAAATCTGCAGATTTGGGGGTGATCAGTGCTGGAAAAGTGGGTTATGTGTTATTAACTTTGAAAGCTGGGCTATGGATGATCTATCAGTCTCTTCTATATGTTGGGAGTGGGGAAGTTTTTAGCCTCAATCACACTTGGGGCTGTTATTTGCTGTGGACTCTAAGGACTGATTCAGCAAGCCCCTGCTGTCTGTCGCAAGTCATTCCATCAACATCAGTAATCCAGGATGTGATTTCTTACAACATCCAAGTCATCTTTCTCAGTGCATCCTGACTCTCTGCCTAACTCTGATATCACGACAAGTCCTCCACAAGGTTCGTCGTTTGTGAACTTCTTCTTGAGATAATCAGTGAGCTCTGAATAGCTCTTTTAAATTTGAATGTAGAAAACTGGATGAGAAGATTCCTCTCTGTGAAGTCCCTGCTAAAACTTAGGGACAGGATGACAGGGAATGAATCTGGGCCCTTTGGTTGGCATGATGCAACTTAGAGGTGTAGAGCCAATGGTATCTGGGGCACCAGACCTCTGTTGCTCAGAGAAGCCGTGGAGGGTTAGGGTGAAGGCCCGAGATCTTGATCACTGTTTCCCCCTCTTCACCTATCTTCCCTTTCATACCTGGACAGTAGAGTGGCTGGAGGCTGAGATTGGGGAGGTCAAAGGCCACCAGGCAAAAGAGCTTGGCCAGGGCTGGGGTTCCATCAAGCCCCAAACCAGGCTGATGTGTCATGGGGAGCCCGACTTTAGCAAGGCATCAAGTGGGCAGGTAGAAATAGAGGTGAGGCGGGTGTTGGTTTGAGGCTGGGGTGGGTGGGTTTCTTGCTAAGCTTTGCCTCAGGGTCTGACTTCTGTTGCCAGAGGAGAACTACAGTAGTAAAACAGTGGCACCTCACTCCCTGTGGTGGGGGTGAAACTCTGCTCCCTTTGGCACCAGGGAAGGCATGGTGTTGGGTCGGGGGCCTGGCAGGCTCTCCAGGCTGCCCTGTGGGTGCCCAGCTGTGTGGTCACCACCGCTATAGCCCACAGTAGGGAAACAGCCTCTCTTTCACAGTCTTGTGTGCATGCACATGCGCACACTCTCACTCTTGAGTTTTCCTCTCATGCACAAAGCTATTTCCGGGCCTTGCATTCCCCATTCCACACCACTCATTTCACAGTCTCTACCCGACTCTCTTATCTCGTGTTCCATGCAACACTGGGCTGCTATGTGACACAGTTGACTCTCCCTAGGCCTTCGGAGTGCTTGTGATCTGACTCAGCACTCCACACGTGGGGAAATGGCAGGCCTGAAAAGTGAGGGCAGGGCAGGGTAAAGCCACTGACTCTGATGAGTCTCCCCATTGTGGGCAGGACCACTTCCACCTGAGGTGGGACAACAGCCACTACACTTCAGTGCCCCCTGCCAAAACCCAGTAACTCCGGCGACACCTGCAGTGAGGGAGGGCTGTGTGGAGCTGTAGGCAGGAGAAGGAGGGGAAGCGGGTAGATTGTGCTGTTGGAAGGGAGCATTAGCTCTGAAGTCCATGCCCGGTTGCCCCCATTCCCTGGGTGAAAAAATGCAGGAGCCTGTGGCGGTTTCTATTTCAAATTTCTCCTTTATTTTGACATTCACTTGGTTGAGACTCCAAGTTATCAAAGATGCAAGACAAGAATTCTGCAGCAGGAGTAGTGACGTGAGGTGGAGAAAGATGACAGAGAGGACTGGATGTTCCCCAGTCCCTCCTCCTCCTCTTCCTGTTCAGGGTTCAGTCTGAAGAGTGTACAAAGAGTGTCCCATAGTAGAGATTCCACAGCTGCAAAGGTGCTGTTTGGTGCAGTGAGCTGCCTCTTCCACAGGGTGGCGCTCTCACAGCTACAGTGAAGCAGGCAGATGATGATCTTGAGTCTGGGCCCTGGGCCATGTAGGCTGCATGAGGAAGGGTGGACCCATCTTTCTAACACCCTGGACCCAGATTTTGACTTGTGTGTTAGCAGCATGTAGGTTGGGAAAGCTATAGAAAATGCAATGGTAGAGGGTGCTTTGTACTCAGTCCCCAACAGAAACAGGGGCAAGAAGCCGGTGATAGTAACCTGGGTTGTCCTGGTTCTTTCAGAGGCAGTCAGCTGATGGTATTGTTTTGGGTGAGGAAAGCTGTGGCTGTGGAATGGGCTGGCAGGAGAGCAAGGCACTGGGCTGGTCATCAAGAAGAGGGGAGGGCTGTGAGGCCCAGCAGCTGGTTCAAGGGGTTCCATGTGGCCTTATGAAGACAGATGGTGAGGTGGGGTGCAGTAAAGCTGCCATCCAAACTGCCTCTCTGCACGAGGAGAAAGATCTCACTGTCCCTCCGGGGGTAGCTTCCTGACACAAGAACACAGCTTCCATTGGAGATCACTGGGGGACGTGTGTGTGTCCACAGACATATTTGCTTTTCCCTGACACATGGAGTTTTTTTGTGTGAGGAGACTGGGCTGAAAGATGGGATGAAAGATGACGAATATGGTTGTAGATATTAAGTTTAGTTTGCAGCTATGGAAAATACAACTATGAACGCTGTTGAGATTGTTTTGGGAAGAGAGGAAGGGAAAATGATGGAAGGAGATGAGTTGTGATCAATTGTCCAGCGGGAAATGTGTACAATTATCACAGTATCTTTCCTCCCATCTAGCTAATGTAAGGTAGTAAAAGGAAAAAAAAGGGATCGTTTGTTTGTTGGTTTCATTCCTTAACAAACATCTTTTCTGAAGCCCAGGATTAGATAGCCGGTGAGTCCTATACCTACCTCCCATTCCAAGTTGGGATGAAAGCCGGGAGGGGGGGTTGGGGGGGAGAGGGGAGGGGGGGAGGGAGGCTGGGGGGAGGGGGGAGAGGGGGAGGGGCAGGGAGCACAACCAGGACAGCAGAGGTTTGAGGAAGTCCTTAGTTTCATGGCGCACTAGAGAGCCCTTAGAATATGTCTTGTTTCCCTGGAGAAAATGGAGTCTCCAAGAAGCTAAGTGGTCGGTCCTTTCTATATATGAACAGTAAGCAAAATATGGCTAGACACTGACTTCTGGTTTTCAACCCAGTGTGTGCTAAATCCAAATTAAGATACAAGGTCCTGGGGCCGGGTGAGACGAGAAGCAACGATTCCCCTTCCCTCCCCACACTGGAAATTGCACCCTGCCCTGTGTCCAATGCAAAAACCAAGAGGTCAGGGAAAAGCCAGTCTTGCCTCTGCCTAACCTTTGCAGCATTCAATCAGGCATACTTGCAAAAGAGAGAGAGAGAGAGAGAGAGAGAGAGAGAGAGAGAGAGAGAGAGAGAGAGAGAGAGAGAGAGAGAGAGAGAGAGAGAGAGAGAGAGAGAGAGAGCAAGCATAAGGCCACAGTTGGGTTCTGAGCCGGAAGTGAGCCTTGGACATGGGGCTGGAATGAGATGGTCAGAAATGGCCCATTGCAATGAGACTGGGAGTGGAAGGGCCAAGGGAGGGCGCAAGCATGGAATCCAGTTCTTAAGACATATCCGATCCTGTGTAGCCCTCTAGTGCTCAGGAGTCAGGGCTGTTGCTCCTAGTGGGATAAAGAAAATCTGCTCAGTGATGGGACAAGTGGATGTTGAAGTAGAGCACCTGACCTCTAAAGGATTATATGTAGGTGGGCAGCATAACCCCCTGGGGACTCCAGGCTTGTCCTGTACCAGTGGTACTGGCCACTTCAATCGTCTTTTCTTTCTTGCCTCCTTGAGGGTCATTTGTTTCTATTTAGTTGATATCCCTTCCACCCTGCAACTTCTAAAGGTAGCAAAGCTCTCATGGCTCCTGATAGTGGTGTGTGTGTGTGTGTGTGTGTGTGTGTGTGTGCATCCTCCTAGGATTGCATCCACATGTACTGCTTGCTCCGCATAGAGGACCAGGCTCAAGGCAAGTTACTAGAATTCTGACAACAAAAGACAGGGAATGCTTCTCCAGCAGGGGGCGTCTGGTTCCTGAGGCAGTGAAATGATTGTGGAGGAGACCAGGTTATACAGTGGCTTCTCGGTGCAGTCACCATAAATACCCCTGTGCCCACTCATATGGTACTGGAGGAAGGGGAAGATACAGTGGAGCTGTGTTCAGTAATCAGTATCTCTTTGGAGCAGCTACAGTGACCATACTGTCTATGATAGCCAACGTCTAGACTTAAATTGGTTCTTGATGAGTTTTAGCAAGCAAGTCCTGAAAAAGTCCCTTTACCATACCTTCCCTGTCCTCTCAAACTGTGATGTCCAGTCCTCACTTCTCTCCTTGACCTTCATCTCCCTTTCTAACAGGTACAACTTCACCTCCCAAGGACGCTGGAAGCCTACAGAACTTTCTCTTAGCTTTCCTCTGTTGTTCCTTTGCACAGCCTAGCAAAGCCAGGGGTTCGGGGTCCCTGAAACGGTTGTGGTGACCCTGGGGCAGGAAGTCCCTACAGAAACTGGCAAAGCTGAGGACTCAATCTATCAGGCCCCACGGCTGAGCCGCGGGGTAGGAGCCAGGCCACGCCTTGGTTCTCCTCAGTAACTTGAATCCAGGTGAACCCTCTGCTATGGATCGAGAAAAGCCAGAGAAACTGAGATGGTCTTTGAGGGGCCATTGGAGAGCCGTCTGCTGTCCAGCGCTCCTGCCAGGGCAGCAGCGATGGTGTGTGTGCAGGTTGGGGGACGGGGTTACACATCTGTACTAATAGCCCTTGGATTGGTGAAGGCCTCACGCCCAGAGCCTGGCCAGGTCACCGGGTAACTCTGGGGTGCTGCCAATTTGAGAGAGGGGGGTCCCCCCTCTTTGTAGTAGGTGGGAGCAAAGGAGAGCCTCTCGCTTCCACCCCCATTGGGCACCATGTCAGCCGTCCGTATGTAAAAGGGGGAGTGGTATGGGGAGCAAGTGGTGCAGTGGCCGGCTGCCGCTCCACATGGCTGGCTGCAGGGCTCAATAGTGAGAGGTGCCAGGCTGCATCTGCCGTCCAGGGCTTGGGAGCTGCAGGCATTGCAGGTAGACACTCTGGGATGGGTGGGAAAGTCGTGCTCCTCTTCCTCGTCCTCATCTGCATCCTCCACAGTGCTCTTCCTGCAGCAGTAATACTAGGGGGAAGACAGAGGGATGGCTGAATAGTTGATTATCTGTGCTTCCCTGCTCCTAGCCCCAGTGCACTCTGTGTGTGTGTGTGTGTGTGTGTGTGTGTGTGTGTGTGTGTGTGTGTGTGTGTGTGTGTGTGTGTGTGTATGTGTGTGTGTATGCAGGTACTGACCCTGGAACTCAGGACTTTGGCCAGTGCTCTACCACTTGGCCACATCACCATTTCTAGCTTTTTGCTGGTTAATTGGACATAAGAGTTTGAGGATTTCTCTGCTTAGGCTGTCTTTGAATTGTGATTCTCAGATTTCATCTTTTTTTTTTTTTTTTTTGTAGGTTGTCAGCCACAGTGCCACTTGTAGCTTTTGAGTGGTTATTTGGAGATAAGAGTCTCACAGACTTTTCTGCCTGGGCTGGCTTTGAACTGTGATCCTCAGTTCTCAGCCTCCTGAGTAGCTCAGATTACAGATGTGAGCCACTGGCATCCAGCAAATTTCAGCATCTTCACTAGCTAGGATCATAGGCATGAGCCACCAGTGCCTGCTTTAGAGCACTTTTTTTTTTTTTTTTTTTTTTTGTCGGTTGTGGGGCTTGAACTCTGGGCCTGGGCGTTGTCCCTCAGCTCTTCAGCTCAAGGCGAGCGCTCTACCACTTGAGCCACAGCGCCACTTCCTAGAGCACTTTTTTTTTCTACAAGAGAAACAGAATTTCATTTCTGATTTTTATATTAATCAAGTAGGAATTTTAAAATGGAAATTTTACATATAGAAAAAGTTTTCAAAGGTAAAGAACATCCATAAACACGCAGATTCCTGTATTACAAACGCTAGTATTTTGTAGAACCATGCTCTCTGAACCTTCAAGAAGATTCAGGACCTAAATATGTTATTTATTTATGTCGATAGCTTGGGTGCTATCCCTGTGCTCTTCAGCTCAAGGCGAGTGCTCTACCACTTGAGCCACAGCACCACTTCCAATTTTCTAGTGGATAATTGGAGATAAGAGTCTCACAGACTTTTCTGCCTGGGCTGGCTTTGAACTGTGATCCTCAGATCTCAGCCTCCTCAGTAGCTAGGAGTACAGGTGCAAGCCACCGACGCCTGGCTAAATATGTTTTTAGAATGATTACATTTAATTTTTTTTTGTTGGTTATGGGGCTTGACCTATGGGCCTGGGTGCTATCTTTCAGCAGTTCAGCTCAAGGCTACCACTTGAGCCACAGCTTTTTCTGTTTATGTGGTACTGAGGAATGGAACTCAGGGCCTCATGCATGCGAGGCAAGCATTCTACCACTGAGCCACCTTCCCAGCCCCTAAAAAAATTTTTTTTAGTGTACTTTTGAGTGTGCACAGGTTCCCATGCAACACTTTGTTGGTGCTGGAGTTAAAACTGAACACCAGAGGCCACACCCCACAGTATGTGGTTCAAGCTTTGCAAGGTCAATACCTCATCCTTGCTTTTTCCCGTTTCTTTCTCAGTCTGGTTGAGAGGGGTGGGAAGGGGGGGTGGGGGAGATACACAGCCTGCTGAGAATGGTACTGGGGCTGTTAGCAGCAGCTGTCAAAGTACTCCTAAATCTTGGTCTTGCCACCTGTCCTGTGAGGGTGAACACAATGATGGGGCATCTTCCAAACATACTCTCTGGGTGTCTCCAAAGGGACCAGGTGTGAGGAGAGATGCACAGCTCCCTTCTGACCACCCCAGCTTCCAGCCCTTGATTCACCCCGCCCCTCTTCCATGACTTTGGGCTGAGTCCTGAGTGGAACTCTGGTTTCCGTCCCGCCTCTGGCCCCAGGCCCCAGGGACTGACCTGGAGCCTGCAGTAGCACAGGACTGCAATGATACAGAGGAGGATCACAGTAGCCAGGATTCCGCCGGTGATCACAACCGTTCCCGCTGTCATCCGCCCGACGCCCCATCAAACTCTGCAAGATGGGTGCCGAGTGAGCAGTCATGGCAGGATACCTTCTGCATAGCTGGTGGCAGAGTGCCCTGACAGTAGCAGTAGCTGGGAGGGTCCTAGCCCCTAAGGACTGACTGAACACTGAGCATCTGCTCAGGACCTAAGCCAGGTCTCAGGTACCTGAAGCCAGGAACTCTAAGTCAAGGCAGGAGGCTTACGACTACTTTGTTGGGGGAGAGGGGGCAGAGTGCCAATTCTCTTCCCTGTCTCTGTCCAGCATCAAAGGTTCTTTCTGTCTTTCCTTTCAGTCCTCTACTCCTCCCCGTCTTTCTCTTTTCTTTTCGAAGCCTTGTGCATGCTATTGGAGCATTTTAAAGTGAGTATGTTCCCAGTCCTCTTTGCATCCTTCTTGATCTCCTCTTCTAGGGCTCCTCGACACAGGGCACACTAGATTAATTAGTGCCATGGACTGAGGGCTTTGTCTATGGGCGGCACCGTGCTACGTACTCCCTGAGTGCTCTCGTGAATCCTCACCATCACATTTTGGGGGGTAGCTACAAATTATCTCGACATTTGAGGAACTGAAGCTGTGATGAACTTGGCTGGGCCCAGGCTGTCCATTACTGCTACCCCAAGCACAAACTGCTGTCCTGAGCACAAACCCAAGTGTGTTGGCGGGGGAGGGGAGGGCCCCAAACTCAAACCCACACTCCTTTTGGGTATATCTCTCCTCTTCCCCAAACCACTGTGGAAAGCAAAGATGAGGTGAGTCCAGGGAGAATGGGCAGCAGCATTCTGACTCATGGATGGCTGTGGCCAGGCTGGGGAGATTGGTCCTGGCCTAGGGAACCAAATAAATAGGACAGAGACAAGCAATAGGTATAAGGCTACTCAGGCCTCAGGCAGGTCAGTGGGCAAGGATTTTCCAGCCTTCCAGGCTGATGGGATCAGGGACCAGGGCAGTGGGCCTTGACATCTGGAGGATAGAATGAATGAATGACAGTGATCACTTACGTTCAGTAAAGGGAATGGTGACCTGCAAGACAACAAAAAGAACAAAAGTGTTGAGAGAACAGTGTGGCTGGATGGAAAGCCCCAAGGATGGTGTATTCTCTAATCACCCCACTGTCATCTCTACTTCTCACCTAAATGTCCCGCTTCCCATTGTTACCTCAATATAAACAGGCTAAAGCTGTTGAAATGGAGCTCAGGGGTCCTCTCAGCTCTCTATGTGTGTAGTTCCACCAGGGCTGCTCTGAAGGGCTTTGTAGGATGTTTGTTCCTCAAAGGGCAAATGCAGGCTGAGCCTCAGCTCTGCACCTTGTGCTTTCACCCAGAGGAAGAGGCACCTTGCTCCTCATCCCAAGACACCACCTACCTGCCATGGTGCTCCTAGAGGATTCAACTGTCCAGTGACACTCTTCTTGCTGGTACTGACTGGTCTGGGTACCAGACTCATGGCATCTGTTCAATATGTCAGTTAAGACCTTGCATCTCAAGCCTGCTAGTACAATGGCTTCCTCCACTATCCTCTCTGGCTTTGTCTCTGGGCACCTTTGTTCCTACCATGGTTTGATCTTCCATTACGCCCCTGGGTCCATCAGTGCCGACAGCATCCTTCTGCTTGCACTGTCTGCAGGATACAGCCATCTGGGCACAAAGTTTCAGACTCTGCTTCGAAGGCATTGCCTTTCCCCACTTCCTTGCATCTGCACCCTTATCATTCCTGCCCTGCTTCCCATAGTTCTCTGTGAAGCCTCTGCCCCATCTGGCAGTCCTGTTCTTGGGACTTCTAGCTTATCAGTCTTATAGCTTAGTGATGAAGCACACTTGGCATACTCTGTGAGGCGGTGGAAGACTCACAACTCCAGCACAGACCAGAGGACTTGGGACAGGGGAGGGGGGTAGCTAATTATAGGGGAGATGTTCCATAGAAGGAGTCCTTTCTCAGCTAAATCCCACAGGAGACAAGGTGGGGAGGGGAGAATATGGGAGTTAGGAGAGCAGGAAGTGTAAGGAATCTGGAAGGCTTAGACAGGCTTGGGGTAGGAATGAAGCTGGAGAAGCTGGAGGCCAGACAAAGAACTGGGGTTTTGGAGGTTTTTTGGGCTTTCAGTTAGGGAAGTTCCTGAATGTTCTCCCTCTATCTATGCAAATCCAGCACATCCTTCAAGGCCCTGACTACTTCATCTATGATCTTATCCCTTAATTCTGGAAACTACTGTACTGTCTTCCCACTTTTCACTTTTCAAATCTTATCTTGGTGAGACGCAAGTCAATTTTTCACTGAGAATATCTTGATTCCTCCACTAAATTATAAAACCTTCATATTTAGGAATTGTTATGCTGTTTCCCAATCCCCTGTCCTCTAGTAGCATTATACCAGATGTCTGGCATACAGCAGGCCCTTAGTTAATAATACTAAATTGGGGTAGTCATTTCATTCTGTAATGCTTTCATGGCAATAATGACTTGAACTGACCACCAGAGGGCAGCAAGTAACAACGCTCAGCTAATCCCATCTGCACACTTGAGCATCCCAGTAAAAGACTTTGGATTTGACTTTGCTCAGGTATATGGTAGGCCATGCTTCTGGAGCTCCAGGGGGTTTCTGGTGAGGGAAGATGAATGTGAGGCTGGGGAGGATTTATGTGATTTTTATGATGTCGTTTCAATCTCCCTGATTTGCTAAAAGCTCACCAAGTGAGATGACCCACGTTACTGAATATCCGAGCCTAGCCCACTGACAGTTCTCAGCCTGTTTTAGGAGACAAAGGATCATGGAGAAGTCATGTAAGACAGTGCCCTCATTCCTCCCCGTCTCCTGGTTCTGGCCTCCCTTCTTTCCATGCCAGAAAGGCTGTCCAGCAGATGTGCTCTAGAAATGGGCGACCATGGAACTTAGCAGAGCCATGGCTATGAAGGTGCAAGTTCAAGCCCAACTGTGCCAATTTGCAGCTGCTTTGCTTTGGAAACTGACCTTTCTTGCGTAAAACCATATTAACATACTAAACACTATGTTGAAAATAAACCATATGACTTGTGGGTGGAGATGGGAGGAAAAAACTGGGAGAGAGTGACATTGTCCAAAAAGAAATGTACTTATTACCTGACGTATGTAACTGTAACCCCTCTGTACATCACTTTCATAATAACAATAACTAAAAATTATAAAAAGAAAAATGAAACATTTCTCTGCTTTGCCAGCAAAAAACAAACCATATAAAGGAGGAGGAGGAAGAAGAGGAGGAGAAAGAGAAGGAGAAGGAGGATGAGGAGGAGGAGGATTGTGCCAGGTACACTGGAGGCTGAGATCTGAGGATCATGGTTCAAAGCCAGCCTGGGCAGGAAAGTCTGTGAGACTCTTATCTCCAGTTAACCACCAGAAAACCAGAAGTGGTGAAATGGCTCAAAGTGGCAAAGTGCTAGCCTTGAGCAAAAAGACTTGAGTTAGCACCCAGTAATTTAGAAGATCCCACCAGATACAGTTATCATGGACACTAAGGTCTGGTCTTGAAATCATAAGCCAGGAAGGTACACACTGAGGACTAATATAATTTAGCATTTAAATTCTCACGGTGAGTGGCTCCATATGCTGTCAGGTGAGCTCATCGTCTTTTTATAATGAGGTGCAAATGATGACAATAACTCCTTACATCTGAAGAGCATCCTTCCCTCTTCAGGTGGCCAGGCTTTAAAGTGGCTCCAAGTGATTCCCCACCTCTGAGCAGTGAAGCCCTGTGTATTGCCCTCCCTCCCAGCGTGGGGGAAGCCTATGACATGCTTCTAACTAGAGAAAACAGAAAATCGGTTCCCAGACTCTTGCAATGCCAGACCATTTGGTGACTTGTCTAAAGTCATCAGACTGCATTGGTCTGAGCCAGGACTGCAGGGCCAGAGTGGAGAGTTTCTGTGATTCTCGCTGCCTATGCACTGTCCACTGTGCTCCTGAGAAAAGGTCCTGTGTTGCCACCCAGGTCCAAGCAGACATGAGGCAGAATGACTCACTAGTAGCCAGCTTGGATAAGGGGGCAGCTAAAGGGGAGAAACTTGTTCCTAACCCTACAGTCTGGCCTTTGTGATCAAGACTTCCTGAAGCTCCCCACTTTCCCTATCTTCCTCTCACTCAGAGCCCAGTCACTTAATGGGGTGGGCAGGGGGGACACAGGGGAGAGGACTTAGCCTTGGCTTACACTCACGTGAAAACAGCTAGAGGAGCAGAGGCTCGATCACACAGGTTGTGCCTGAGCAGATAGCAGTTTGGACGGTGTCATGGTCCAGGGCGTTTGCTCCCTGCCAGAAAAGAGAGGGGAAGGTCAGAGAGCTGGACACGGAGTCTGAGAATACACACAGGTCGGAGTGGAAGCTGGACCCAGTTATAGTCCCAGGATCGTGTGCGTTGCCTCTTGTCCTAGGTGGTTACGTGGGCTTCTGAGACGCCCAGCCTAAGAATTTGGAGGCAGGCTTGCAAGGTCAAATCTGATCCCATCCTTGTTTCCTTCCTTCCAGTGCTGTCTGGAGGCCTGTGCCCAGTGCTGCGGCAGGAGCCGGGGAAGGAAGCCTGGGCGGTGAGGCTCAGTGCCCGACGGGGTCAGCAGCTCTTTCAGGCTCCCCTATTTGGATCTATTCCCATGTGCTGGTGTTGTGCCGCCTGCATGACTGACCCTGCCCTTTATGGCTTCTTTCCGGGCCCTTCTCCCACTCTTCTTTGAATCAGTTTCTTCCAGTACTTGGAGCTGCACCTCCTTCCTCTGATCCAGTATCATGTCTTCTCTCAGGCCAGACATGCCAACTGGACAGTGGGATGAACAAGTTCAGGCTGCCATGTTGAAGGAGGAGGGGAAGCAGGATGCTGCCAGACATTTAGGAAACTAATCACTGGGCTCTCTTCAAGTGCCTTAAACATCCACTCAAGATTCCTTAGGCTGGGCACTGGTGGCTCACACCTGTAATCCTAGCTACTTAGGAGGCTGAGATCTGAGGATCACCATTCAAAGCCAGCCCAGGAAGGAAAAATCCATGAGATTCTTTTTTTTTTTTTTTTTTAGGTCTGGTCGTGGGGCCTGAACTCTGGGCCTGGGCGCTGTCCCTCAGCTCTTCTGCTCAAGGCTAGCGCTCTACCACTTGAGCCACAGCGCCACTTCCACCTCACTGCTGGGTGAATGCTGGCAGGAAATGCCTGCTACAGCTAGCACGGGCACACATAACCAATGACCACTGCCCCCTCTTCCCGCTTGTCCCTCTTAGGAACACGTTAATTGAGTGGAGTCCAAGCACCGGCTGATCTCCATTTCTTCCAATGCCATTAAGCCTTCTCTGATTGTTTATTAACTGGTGAAACTGAGCCAGCAGGTTAGCAGGAACTGCTTTTTCCTTGTTTCCTCTCCTCCTGAACTGCAACCCTCAGGCTGACTTTCAGAGGGAGGTCTGAAGAGTTGGTGATCAGCAATAACTGTAGCTGCACAGATGCCCTATGAAGCCCTGCCCTGTATGAGAAGGGGGTCCCTCTCAGATATACTCACGGGGCAACTCTAAAATCTACAAGAGATGAGGAAGAGGAGCAAGATGGTGATGAAAGACCCTGTGGTGACATCTCCCCCCAAAAATCGAACAATTAGTCACCCACCAAACAACTTTCGCAAGAACTAAGGAAACTGAACAAGACCCCGTGTTCACTTTTAGTATGGTGAAATGAAAAGTTGTATGAAAGAAGGCAGGAAGGAAATAGTGGCCAACACTATCCTAAATGCTAACTTCAAACTAGTCCAGCCTGGAGATTTAGTTCTTCCTCTTGGTGGAGGGAGAGGGAATGAATTCTAGGTCTTAGATCTGCCACAGTGAAGCTGGTTTTGGATAGAGCCCTAGAGACCTACCCCTACGTCAGCAGGAGCCATTGGTGCTGCCTTCGGCTGAGCTGAGGGCTTCCCCCACCTTTTCCTGAGCCCCAGGTAACAGATCAGGGAGCAGGATTTCACCCTCTGAAGAACAAATCTTCTAAGGCTTTGTCTAGGACCCCAGGGTCAGACCTACTACAGCAAGTGAGACTGAGCCTCACCCCCACCCAAACAGGCCAGAGCTCACCGATGGAGCCTCTAAACTAGGCTGACACTACATAAATCTGTGGGCCAGCAAGATACACTTGAGATTCAATCACATCATATCCAGCTTGGAAGTGAGTACCAGCCACACCTGCTTTCCTCCTGAGATGTTGTACAGGTCCCTGCATCTGTGAGAATCATATGCAACTCAGCTTAGTGTTGGTCTTGGTGGCCAGGGACCAAGCGTGGGCAGCACAGCTGTAGCCAGGCCAGTGGTCATAAGGCTCTCGAACTGTGAGTGGACAGTGAGCGCACTTAAAGCCTCTTAGCAGTTTTCAACTATTCAGTACATAGTTCTGAAGTATAGATTTCTTGAATTTATTGTTCCTCTCTCAACCTATTTTCTTTCTTTCTGGATTATATACTCTCATTTCTCTGGCTGAATCGTGTGTGTGTGTGTGTGTGTGTGTGTGTGTGTGTGTGTGTGTGTGTGTGTGTGTGTGTGTGTGTGTGTGACTGTCTGTCTGTCTGTCTGTGTCTATTTTACTGGGACTTGGAACTTAGAGCTTCTTACTTGCCAGGCAGGTGCTCGATAGCTCGAGGGACATCTCTAGCTCTTTTTTTTTTTTTTTTTGGTCCAGTTGTGGGGCCTGAACTCTGGGCCTGAGCGCTGTCCCTCAGCTCTTCAGCTCAAAGCTAGTGCCCTACCACTTGAGCCACAGCGCCACTTCCGGCTTTTTTCTTTTTGCTTATGTGGTGCTGAGGAATCAAACCCAGGTCCTCAGGCATGCAAGGCAAGCGCTCTACCACTGAGCCAACTTCCCAGCCCCATCTCTATCTCTTAAGAATAGAACCTTGGTCACTTTGTACTGGATAAGGGTAGCCTGCATGGGGAAGACTTGCGCTGATCCTAATCTGAAGCTTCTAACCCTTCCATACCCATGAGGAAAGCTTCAGAACAGGTAGATCCAAGTAAACCTGTGCTCTAGAGAACAGGTGAGCAGGGCTAACAAGAGAGCCCTTCACATTTCCTTCTTAGAGCAGGAAAGCATCTCAGGGTAAGATACAGTGGTACAGTCTTTCCTCTCTTCTGCTTTTGCTCAGTTATATCTACCTGCTCATCTTCTGGCCTGGACACTATAGGCTAGGAGGTAAATTGGGGGTACCACGCTGTTTGGATTGATGGAGGTTAGCAAGGTCTGGGCTTAGACAATGACAGCAGAGGGGATCTTAGGCAACCAGTATGAGACACAGTTGCAGAACATCTTGGAAGTAGAAATATATGGGAAAAAAGATTCTCATTCTCTCTCTCTCTCTCTCTCTCTCTCTCTCTCTCATGCCTCCAGTTCCAACTTTTTGAGTAGACATAAGAGTCTCTTGGATTTATCTGTTGAGGCTGGCTGTGAAAGGCAATTCTCAGATCTCAGCTTCCAGCATAGCTAGGATTACAGGATTGAGTCACTGACCCCTGGCTGTGCTGTACTTTTGTATGACAATAGTTCATTTTTACCAGCCCTATCTTGAGCACGTGAGTGATGAGTTTCACTATGATACTAGAATGGCCAGTGTCACTGGGTGTCCAATTCCTTTATAATTTTATGGGACCACCACCATATATACCTGGGCTACAATTGGCCGGAATGTCATTCTGCAGAGCATGACTGTAATCGCCAGATTTTAATAAACATTCACCAGCAGACAACTAGATAAATGAATTAAAGTTCTTCCATGGAACAGAACGCCATTGCTTGAGAGAATGGAGTAGAGTAAGATTCCACTGATATTAAAAATCATGCATGAGATGAACACCTAACCTAAATTAAGATTCAATATTCCTATTTCAGGAAATGATCCCAAATAAGGAAAATGTTAGTATCAGAAAAAAGGAGGGCTCACTATAGTATTTGTAGCAGAAAAAGAAAAGCTAAATATTTGATAGGGAAAACATTGATGCATAATATAGGTGTTCTGTGACTCACTGTAAGTTATGATTACAAGGAATTCATCATGAGAGGAAAAATGTGTTTGGTTTTGTTTTATGTTGTTGGTCATGGGCTTGAACTCTGGACTTGGGCACTATCCCTCAGCTCTTCAACTCAAGGCAAACACTCTACCACTTGAGCTACAGTGCCTCTTTCCATTTTCTGGTGGTTAATTGGAGATAAGAATCTCATGGACTTTTCTGCCTGGACTGGCTTTGAATGGCAATTCTTAGATCTCAGCCTCCTGAGGAGCTAGGATTACAAGTGGGAGCTACCAGTGTCTGGTAGAAAAATGGTTAAGTGGATAAACTTGGACACAAATTCCCATAAAATATGATGACAAGGGCTAGGAAGGTGGCTCAGTGGTAGCGCGCTTGCCTTGCATGCATGAGTCCTTGGGTTCGATTCCTCAGCACCACATAAGCAGAAAAGGCCGAAAGTGGCACTGTAGCTCAAGTGGTAGAGCGCTAACCTTGAGCTGAAAACTGAGGGACAGCACACAGGCCCAGAGTTCAGGCCCCACAACCAACCAAAAAAATAAAAATAAAAAGATGACAATCAGGCAAAGAATTAAATGTTAATGGTGGAATGAAGGAACAGCTAACTTGGGTGTGATATAGGAAAATTACGACTGGTTTTTCCCCTGTTTTTAACATTATTTCTTAATTTTTTTTTGTCAGTCCTGGGCTTGAACTCAAGGTCTGGGCACTGTCCGAACTTGATTTGCTCAAGGATAGCATTCTACCACTTGAGCCACAGCGCCACTTCTGGCATTTTCTGTGTATGTGGTACTGAGGAATCCAATCCAGGGCTTCATGCATGATAGGCAAACACTCCACCACTATGCCACATTCCCAGCCCATGTGGTTTTTTTTTTTACCTTATAATTCCATTTATGTTCAAATGTTTTTTACCATGTAGTAAAATTCTTTTTTGTACATTTTTTACTGTAAAAATGACGTACAGAGGGGTTACAGTTACATGAACAAGGTAATGAGCACATTTCCTATTGAGCATTGTTGCCTCCTTCTTTGTTTTCCCCTACCATCCCTTCCCTCCCACCCCCCCTGCCTAAATTGTAATTGTAAAGTTCGCTTTCAACATAGTGTCTTGTACATCTGATTGTTACAATGGGTCAACCTGTATCCCTATTTAAGCATTTTGTTTTTTCCCTTCCCCCAAATTACAGAAGTGTATATACAAGATGCAGGGCACTGACATTAAATACAGTAAAAACAGGGGTTATACCGTGGGGGAGGAACATACAAAGAAACAAAGATATCACATGGTTCATTATAAATACTTTAGAAACAATAGCAAGAAAGAAAAGAGATCTTTGTGTCCCTATCTTGGGGTTCATTTCTCTTAACATCATCTTATCTGGTCATATGTACATAGCTTTTGGCTTTTTCTGCTTGTCATACACATGTACTAGTTATTGCAAATAAGGGAAACCATGGGACCTATGTTTCTTTGGGCCTGGCTTACTTCACTTAATATAATTTTTTCCAAGTCTTTCCATTTCCTAACAATGTCAGTCTTTCTGATGGAGGCTTAGAATGAATATATATATATATATATATATATATATATATATATATATATATATATATTTATTTATATCACATTTTCTTGACCCATTCATCTATTGAGGGGCATCTGGGTTGGTTCCATATCTTAGCTATGGTAAATAATACTGCAATAAACATAGTTGTGCTGGTAGCTTTAGTATGGTCTTGTTTGTGATCATTCAGATAAATTTATGCCCCAAAGTGGGATTGCTGGGTCATAGGGGAGCTCTATGTGGAGTCTTCTGAGGAACCTCCATACTACTTTCCAAAGTGGTTGAACAAGTTTACACTCCCAGCCCATGTGTTTTAAAATAAAAATTTCTGAATTTCTTTTTGTCCCATGAATCTTGAATTTCCCATTGTTTTTTCACTAATTCTCATCATTCTGATAATCTCCTCTTTTCCCACCCACCTCTCACCACCTCGCCAAGTGCTTCTCTCTAGCATATTTCACACTGCTTTCTGGGTTGCTGCTGGTGGTGTTATGGGCACATGTCTTCATGAAGACTGTGCCGGACCTCAGAGATAGGAGGCTCGAGTAAGATTCATGGCTTAGTGGGACTTGGGATAGAGGTACTCAGCCTTTTTAGATCCCAATTTCTTTTCTTTTCCCACCTTCCCCCCCCCTCCCACCCCTAGGACTTAGAGCCTAGGCTCTGTCTCTGAGCCTCTTTGTGCTCAAGGATAGCTCTCTACCACTTGAGCTACTGGCTTTTTCTGAGTAGTTTATAAAGAGTCTCATGGACTTTCCTGCCCAGGCTAGCTTTGGAGCTGCAATCCTCAGATCTCAGCCTCCTGAGTAGCTGGGATTACAGTCATGAGCCACTAGTGCCCAGCCCCAATTTCTTAGTATTGCCTTCCTATTTTATACAGCATCACTTGGATGTCAGTGGCCCTTTAGAATCTCTCTGTTACTCAGCTTTCCCTTCCAGGCAATCTGTCTGAATCCCTTGCTAGACTTAAATTCCTTTGATGGCAGGACCTGTCTGCAATGGGATCTCAAGTGTCCTCCAGAGGCCATGTGTAAAGGCTTGGTCCCCATAGTGCTATTGAAAGATGAGGGTCTGGAGGGAGGGCTTAAGTCACTGGAGATGTGTTCTTGAACATGTAGGACTCCAAGGTTCTAATTCTTTGCTGGTGGGAACCGGGTGTCTTTCCCCAAACTCCCTTCACTTCACAGGGCTGAGCAGGCAGCTACAGCTGCCATCTTTATGCTGCACAGAAGCAGGTGTGGGCCAGAGAGTGAAGGCAAAGACAGGACTCCAGCCAGGTCCTGGCAAGCAGCCACCTCTTGGCACCATGGGAAATGTCGCCTGTGACCACTGAATGCAGCTGCAAGGGACGTGTGCTGGAGTCTCCTCCAGCTCGCCTTCAAGGACTTGGCTCTTAACTCATGGATGAGCATTAAGAGTAGGACCAAACCAATAATACCTGTCCTTCATAGCTAGAAGGAATACCTGGGTTGATTCAGGCAGCTAGGCCAACAATGGCAGCTCAATGTGTGACGATGCTATATTCCGACTAGATGTCCAATGTCATTTCGGATGGCAGCAGAGTCCCCATGCCAGTGCTAGGGCTCTTGTTTGCTTCCAGGGAAGCATTCCTTCCATTCACTTTGCTTTTCTTTTAGATTTACAGTCACAGAAAAGCACCAGCTCCATCAAAGCCAATTCTGAGACCTTTGAACCAAAGTGAGCTGTGAAATTGGAACTGAAACAGGTCCCAGAACCATCGCATCAGGATCCCTCGAGATTTACTCTGACAGAGTCTAGAACTGGGGTTTCACTGTCTCCTAGAAACACTGCACCAGCAGTGTACACTCATGTGTACACACCCACTTCTGGCTTTTTGCTGGTTAATTGGAGATAAATCTCTCAAGTTATTCTGAACAGGCTGGTTTCAAAGAGTAGTTAGGGTTACAGGTCAGAACACCAGTACCTGGCTTGTTAATTTTTTTTAAGACAGAGGCAAGGATCTCACTGTGTAGCTCAGGCTGTTTGATCAACCATCATCTAGCGTGTTTCTGCAAGTACATGAAAGAAGGGCTGTGCAGTGTTGGGTTAAGATATGGATTCGGAGTTAAGAGATAGTGGCTCACACCATCTAATCCTAGATACCCAGAGGCTGAGAACAGGAGGGTTGAGGTTTGAGGCCAGGTAGGACTGAAAAGTTCTCAAGACCTACTTCTCAATCCAGAGCTGTGTGCAGTAGCATGCACCTGTCACCCTAGACCATGTGGGAGTCTGAGACGGAAAGGATCATGGTGCCAGGTCAATGCAGGCAGAAAAATCCACGAGCCTGCATGTCAGCAGAGGGAAGCTGCGGAGACGGCCTGTGACTCCGGCATGGAGGTTTTCATTCTGTAGCATGGGGACAGTCATCTTACTACTGGCTGCCTGAAGATCTAGCCCCTAACAGTGATCTAAAATGGAGGAAGGCAGAAAGGATGATAGAAAGAAAGAAGAGCCTCATCTTCTCTCTGCTATCCTGGGAATGTATTTGGAGACTTATTTCAAGCTGTGGATTGTGTGTATATGTGTGTGTGTGTGTATGTGTGTGTGTGTGTGTGTGTGTGTGTGTGTGTGTGTGTGTGTGTGTGTGTGTGTGTGTGTGAATATAGGGCTTCATGCTTGGCAGGCAGGTACTCTACCACTTGAGCCCAGGCCACTGTCTTTTTTTGCTTTTGTTTTTCAAAAATCTTTTATTGTTATTATGAAGGTGATGTGCAGTGGGGTTACAGTTATGTAAGTCAGGTCGTGAGTTATATAGTTCATTTTCAACAGAGTGTCCAGTCAGAACCAAGGCTGCATTTTTTCAGTCCTTGTCTCCATTTCTCATCCTCCAAATACATATAAATGAACAAACAGAACAAAAAGAAAAGAAAACAAAAACAGCAAAAGAGAAAAAAATACCCTCTTGTTTTCATTTCCTGGAGTTCATTCTGATAAATATTATTTTGTATGACCAGATGCACACAGGCATTGTGCCTTTCTGCTCTTTTGTTAGTTTCCATGTAGAGTCTTGAGGCTTTCCTCAGCTGGCTTGGACCATAATTCCCTTTATATAATTCCCCTTATGCATAGCTGGGATTATAGACATGAACCACCACACTTAGGTTACTGCTTGAGATGGGGGTCCCACTAACTTTTTTGCCTAGATGGGCCTCCAATCATGATCCTCTTGATCTCTACCACTCAAGTATCTGGCATTACCAGCTGGGAGGCAGAGTAGGTATGGGCCAGAGTAGGCTTTCCCTGTAAGGTGCAGGTCAAGGATACTCCTGTGGGAGAAGGTAAATGGACTCTGGAGAATTCACATGGATAGGAACTAAACATTTCATTTCAAACCAGATGAATTTCATTTGGATTTACCTCATCTAGGAGCAGGTGAGTGGGTGGGAGGAAGGAAGGGAAGATTATTTATTTTCAAAATGCTTCCCTGCCTTGGCCAGGGAAACAGAGATGTGCAAGACTGAAGGTCAAACCCCACTGATTAACATCAAGAAAAAGTGATTAGAGGCTGGTGGACAAAATGACTTTGGGAAGAAACCCTGAGAGATACATCACTCATAGCTGCAGAGGATTTTTACAGCCTAGAGAGCCCATCCAATAACTTGTCCCTAACAATCTCTAATATCTCTGGGCAGGAGGACCTTGGGAGCAGTGCGTCCTGAGCCTGGCTGCCCTCAGTGCCATCCAGGCCCCTGGAGGCCCCCTGACCCATGGAACCAAGAAGCTGCTAGCACAACCACTGTGCCTTTTTACTACCTCTCCCCTGGGGCCCTGCACAGAGCCCTCCCTGGGCTCCATCTTTTTGTAGTCAGGCCCTCCTCCTCCCTGCCATGACTCTAGGCTCCAGGAAGCACATCTGCGCAGGACAAAGCCTGGCACTCTGGGGCAGAGTGGATCCTCTAGACCTGGCGGTGTTCATGCCCCGCCTATATCGTGTGCAAAGCTCCTGTGAGAGCTTCTGCTCTCACCCACCTGTGTAGCAAGCAGGTGCTTCGAATCTTCTATTAGAACTGCTGGGGGCGGGGAGGGGAGGTGAGGCTGGAGTTACTTGATTACAGGCCTATTTAGTCGCACAAGACTGTGGGTAAAGGGATTCTCTGGGAGGTGGGGCAGAGGCTGTGTTGTTTAGTTCTGTATCTTTCATGCCTGGTCCTGGGACCAGCGTGCTAAACAAAGCAATGGAATGAATACATGCACACTGGTACTTCCATCTGTTATTTATGTCAATTTTAGAACAAGCGAGTCTCAAAATAGAAGTGTCTAGGGTGAGCTCTCCTTGCGCAAAGGCCTAATAGCTCAGCTAAATAGCTTTAGTCTCTTTATTATAAATTAAGAAGAGCATTGGGCTAAAGAGATTGCTTAGGCACTTGGAAGAGTCTGCTTTGAGTTTGATAAACCCTTGTTTCTCGGTGGCTTAATGCTTTTGAAATAATCTCATTGCAAACGTTATTATGATGCTGCTTTGTATGTCAAAGGATGTCAAGCTTGGCCTAATGGACTTTATCTAATTCATCTTTCTTCATCTGCCATGGTTAGGAAGAGTCTTTTTTTCCTGGCATTAGGCTCCTGTGGCCAACATGCAGGCAGAGCTGGTGGTGGGGAACCACAGCTGAGCCCTGCAACTTCACACCCTTCCCCCCAGCCAGATCCATACACAGCTACACCCTCAGGAAACGGCCCTGAATCTCACACAAACCCATGAGAGCCAGGAGAGAGCACTTGAGCTGAGAAACTATAGAACTCCAGATGGGAAGGGTGACCTTGGAAGCACTCAGGGGCCTGAAGTCTGAACTTAAATCCTCATTTTCCTTGTGCAAATTACCCAATCTCTCTGAACCCAGTTTTGAAATGGGGATAATATGTGTATTCGCCTTATTTCATTACCTCAAGGATTAAGCCACAGGATGATGTCACAGGGTTTAGGCGGGTATGTGCTGTGCTTGTAGTGAAATTCCAAGAGACTGAACTGAGAAGTGCATGGTGCTCCTGCGCACAAGGCCTTGTGGGAAGCACAGGAGTTGGGATCTGCTATTGGGCCTGCCCGCTTGGTTCACAGGCAGGTCTGTGCATTCAGGCCTGCAGTTAAGCTGGACGTGGAGGTGTTCTTCCTTTGAGCTGAAAAGGACCCTTTGCCAAACTGTACCTGGCTCTGTGTCTACCTGTGGGAGACCTGAGCCCCTGCTGCTGCTGTCAGTCTTTGGAAGAGGAGGGCTGTCAGAGACGCTGGGAAGGCACACACTTCGTTAGGTTCCTGGGTAGTTCTAAGGGCCTTTTAAGATGGTTAGGTGCTAGGTGGCTTTTTAATTTTATTTAGTTATATATTTTTCATTACTGTACTGGGGCTTGAACTCAGGACCTTACATTCTTGCTTGGTTTTGTTGTTCAAGGCTGGTGTTCTACCACTTGAGCCACACTTCCACTTCTGGCTTTTTTTCCCTGGCTCTTAGATTTACCTGCCCAGGCTGACTTTGAACCTTGATCCTCAGATCTCAACCTCCTTAGTAGCTGGGAATACAAACATGAGCTACCAGTATCTGGCACTTGGTGACTTTTTAGATTAAAGCAAGATGACATCCTTTTTGAACACAAGTTGGTCAAGATGAAATCATGTGGCTTTTGGCAAGGGTGTAGGACACGGTCACAAGCCCACACTAGTGGAAGTGTGGATAAGAAATGTGTATAAGAATGACCTCTCAGCTGGGTGCCGTTGGCTCTGTAATCCTAGCTACTCAGGAGGCTGAGACCTGAGGATCCCAGTTCAAAGCCAGCCTGGGCAGGAAGTCCGTGAGACTCTTATCTCCAATAAAAATCACTAGAAAACTGGAAGTGGCTCAGTGGCTCAAAGCGGTAGAGCGCTGGCCTTGTGCTGAAGAGCGCCAGGACAGCGCCCAAGCCAAGAGTTCAAGCCCCACGACTGACCAAAAAAGAATGACCTCTCTATTTGGCAATTTGGCAACATGAACTAGTCTTAAATATCAAGGATTCAGCCACTCCAAGCGTTTACCTAAAGGAAATAATCATGGCTGGATGAAAATCTGAAGTCAATAATGTCCACTGCAGCATTCTGCATGAGTGAAAACTTGGAAGCAATCTAAACATTTAACAATGGGGAAAGTTACATCCTAGAACATGGAGAGTACTGTGCACACACATTAATAATACTGCTGAGCAAGCAGGCTACAAAAAAAGTACCACTGAATGACTCTTTAAAATGTTTCTATAAAGAAAAGAAAATGTGTACACATACAGCTTTGAAAAAAATCCCTAGAATAATCTACCCTATAGTATTAACTGTTTTGGCTTATTTGTTTGAGACAGGGGTCTTGCTAGGTTGCTCAAGTTTGCTTTGAACTTGCATTCTTTCTGTTTCAGTCTCCCAAAGGCTAGAACTACAGGCATCCACATCAACAGGCTTGCCTGCCTGCCTGCCTGCCTTCCTTCCTTCCTTCCCTCCTTCCTCCCTTCTTTCCCTCCTTCCTTCCTCTTCTCTTTCCTCCTCCCTTTCCTTTCCTTTCCTTTCCTTCCCTCCCTCCCTCCCTCCCTCCTTTCCTTTCCTTCTTCCCTTCCCTTTCCTTCCCTTCCCCTTCCTTCCTTCCTTCCCTTTTTTTGGTGCCAGTACTGGGGCTTGAACTCAGAGCCTGGGCTCTATCTCTTAGCTTTTTTTGGGGGGCGGGGGGTCCGGTCGTGGGGCCTGAACTCTGGGCCTGGGCGCTGTCCCTCAGCTCTTCAGCTCAAGGCTAGCGCTCTACCACTTGAGCCACAGCGCCACTTCTGGCTTTTTTCTTATGTGGTCCGAGAAATCGAACCCAGGGCCTCGAGCATGCAAGGCAAGTGCTCTACCACTGAGCCACCTTTCCAGCCCTCTCTTTGCTTTTTTATTCAAGGCTAGTGCTTTCTTCTTGAACCACAGCTCCTCTTTGGGGGTTTTGGTGGTTAATTGGAGATTAGAGTCTCCTGTACCATCCTACCCAGCTGCCTTTGAACCTCGGTTCTCAGATCTTGGCCTTCTGAGTAGGTGAGCCATTGGCACCCAGCCAGGCCTTCTTTTAAGGGGTAAGATCTTGAGTTCTTATTTCCCTACGGTGCTTTTTGGTGTTTTCCAAGTTTTTGCTTTAATACTCGAAGAAATAACTTCTGAAAAGAAAAATCCAAACAAACCAGAACGAAACCTGAAGAGCAGATTGGGTATTGAAGGTATACAGTCTTGTCGGAGGCTCAGAAGGCCCAGGTTCATCCCCGAGGGCGGACGGCAAAAATGAAAACCCAAGGAAGGTCTTTTTGATCCTTGGCTAGAGGTTCTCTCATTTTATCCAAGGAAAACCTCAGCTGGAGAGCGGGGGCGAGGAGAGCGATGGCTTTATAGCCTTGTGCACCCAGCTCCCAAACGCCTGTATCTACAGAGCGTGCAGTGACCTTTCTGGTTGATTGCAATTTATGGGATCTTAATTGGCTTTCTGGAAACAAGCAGTGGTAACTTATATACTCAGCAAGGGAGGACCAAATCTCATCAGAGGGAGGGCTGGGAGGAGGGGACCTTGCCTCAGGGGAAGTGTGGACTTATCCCTCCTCCCCTCTTCCCTGACACACTGAATTACTGTGCCTTTAATTGATCTGTGAATCACAGTGCAACATCGCAGAAGCAGGGCTCTAAATGAGTAATCTCTTCATGTTCTATATTTATTTGTCCTCCCACAGTGACATCCAAGGCCAATTTCTAAGGTTGGGAAGCATTTCTTTGACGTTTGGGACCACCTGCCTGGTAACCAGGCAACAGAACAGTCCAGGTTGTCTGACAGAATTGAAGGGACCAAATGGAGAGAATGAAACACACTTGTGAAGTTTGTGAAGTAAAATAACAAGGGAAGGACCTGGAAGGAATACCCCAAACCCAGAGCATTTAGCTTTTGAATATTATGACATGTCACCATTGTGGGTCATCTTCTCCATGCTTCTCTGGACTATGACAAGAATTCAGCAAATGTTTGTCTAGTTTTCCTTTTGATTCTCTGTTTCCTTAACAAACTCTCTGAAGGAAAAATTGCACACCCATTTTTCCCCCTGGGTCTGGGGTTTGCAGGTGTAAGGGGCAGTGCTGGATAGAGTGGGAAGAGAACTGCTTAAGATTAGTCTACATGGATATGTGTCGTGGGCTAGGCACTATATTAGCTGTGAGTCTAGCTCATCTCCATGACAAATTCTGTAATGCAGAATTGTATCTGATGCAACACCCTTGAACTAACAGTTAAAAAAAAAGAATACCAAGATGCAAAAACACGTTTCATGGGGAGGGAAGCAGATGAATGGAGACAGGATGGGTGAACAAACACAGTCAAGATCTTCAATACACACACATGATCCTGGAACCAGGTAATTTGAAGCTCAAGATGGCGGCTCAGGCGGCTCAGGGCCTTCTCCAAAGAAGACAGAAGGTTCTGGAAGGCTCAACTGCATGTGTATTCTCAAACATAAACCATTTATGTACAACCCTGAACTGCCCTAGCTTTCCAGGAGTCCTGAAGTTTAGTCACTATAGACCGGAGCCGATCTGAGCCTCATGCACAGAAGCACTGGACATTTAATGGCCATGAGGCAGGAATCTCACCTGCACATCTCTCCTTAGGGAATTCTATTCCAGATGTGTCTCCTGTGGGGATGGTGGTATTGCAGCAGATGAGGTATGTTCAGGGAGCTATTTCTTACAGCCAATAGCCTATCCCACTGCCAAGTGCCATTTATATTGGGGTTGTATATGGTCAGTTGGAGAAAATTTGGAAAATAGAGCAAAATACAAATAATGTAGCCATTCTCCCAGTGGTTGATGGCTCAGGAAGATTTAGGACCAATTTTGGATCTTGGACAAGCTTTTTATACTTTTCTGGAAAACTAATGTGATTATATTTCTCCATTCCTTCTAGTATTTCAACTGGATGTGTGTGTGGGGGCGGGGTAGATAAACATAGGTGTTTGGCCAGTTATTTTGAATTACAATTCTCTCTCTCTCTCTCTCTCTCTCTCTCTCTCTCTCTCTCTCTCTCTCTCTCTCTCTCTCTGTCCCCCCTTCCCTTGGGCTTGAATTCAGCACCCGGGCACTGTCCCTGAGCCTTTTTGTTCAAGGCTATAGCTCTACCCCTTGAATCACAGCTCCACTTCCAGATTTTCTGGTGCTTCAATGGAAATAAGAGTCTCGCAGACTTTCTGCCTGGGCTGGCTTCCCACAGTGATTTAGGTCTCAGCCTCCTGAGTGGCTAGGATGACAGGCCTGGGCCTCAGGTGCCTGGCTGAATTACAATACTTTCTACATTTAAAAAGTAAACGCTGTCAAACTATTTTCCCAAAGGACTTATAAAATTCAGCTGCCACCTAGCAACAGAGGAGCTGAATCACAAGGTCAACATAAGACTACTGCTCGGATGAATCCTAAAACTCAAACTCAATCATCATCATCATCATCATCATCATCATCATCATCATCATCATTATTTTAACAATAATCACTCCGTCACACAGAAACAAATCTTTCCTATTGTCTTCTTTAGTAGTGGAGGCTGTGCTGTGCGTGCAGTCTGGTATGCTGTGGTGCAGTCTGGTATCTGGCTTTGTGAATGAATGCTTTGTATATAAATCGCTAGGCTTTGTGCTTGCACACACACGGAGGCTGAGGAACATGAGGATGGTATGATGGTGCTGTGCCAATTAGTGGTAGGAGGTTGGATTGCAACTTTGACCCCTAAGGTCAAGTTCTAAACTTCTCTAGGAAATGGTTTCCCTCCTCTGAAAAAGGCCCTTCAAGGGATGCTCTGGCTCTAGTGCCATTTATTCTCCCTCCCCGGGGCTGCATGTTGGGGTGGGTCTGGAACTGAGGGTTCTAGAAAGGGGAGGAGAGATGGCAGCAGGTGCAGGATTCCTGATGAGGAAGGAGGACTCAAGAAACTGCCCAGAAGCCTGGACAGTGGCCTTGAAGAATCCAGATCCCCACAAGCAAAGTCCACCAGGCCTAGCTGACGAATACCGCATGCTGCTTGCGCAAGCTTCCCAGTTCAAATACAGCATTCCTGCGTCTTCACTGACCAACGCCTCTGGGCCTCCTTCACCCCCTCCCATCTCTACCCCAGGAAACCTTCCCTTCTACCCTGCTTTTTCCCTCCACAGGGGCTAATTCAATGAGTCCCGGGTCTGTTGAATTAAGCCCACTGCTGCCCCTGCCAGAATCTTCTAACCGCCCTAATTGGAAAAACAGCCTCAGCGACTGCTCATCAAAGCTGATTACATCCGGGAGCAGAGGGGCCTGGACCTTGTCCGGGGTGCGTTGTGCGGGCTGTGCACAGGCTGTGAGCTCATCCCGGATCCCTGGGGCTGTCTGCGGTCTGCTGCGCGCTGGAGTCAGCCCGGAGGGGCGCCCCGCCTTCTCCGCATCGAGGGGCACCAGCTGGCCCCCCAGCTTCTCCTTTGACGGCATAAACACTTTCGTGCTTATCACAGGCAACTGGAAACAACTCATGCACAAGGCCAGAGGTCCTTCACCTCCCCGCCCCCCAACCTGCACTAGGTCTCCCCACCGCAGAGTGAAGGTAAGGAAATCACTGCAAGGAAAGCGATAGCTTGACCCCCCAGGGAACCATCCCCTGGGAGCATGGCCCAATCAGGACGCTTTCCAGGTGCCAGCTTATTCAAACCCCGTCTTGGCCATCAGAGAGGTCAGCCTACCAAGAGCTCACTGAGTTGTGAACTGCAGCTAGATGTGGCAGGAGAGAAATGAAAAGTATGATTCTGCTTCCCCTTAGGGTCTAGGTTATAGAAATCATTCTTGAGATAAAATTCACAGCACATAAAATTCAAATTGAAACATGTTGAACCAGGCAAACCTTACCAAGTTGGGCAGTCGCTCGCGTGTTCTGGAGCAGTATATTACCCCCAAGAAACACTCCATGGGTTTCACAGTCCTTTCTCCACTCCTGTGCCTCTTTTGCAGACCTAGAAATGATCTACTTTCCAGCTCCATGAAATTACTGGGGTTAAAAAATGATCTTCTGTATTTTCTTTTCTTCCTTCATCTCTACATTTTACATAAATAGATACCAAAGAGCCTTTGTACAAGGCCTCTGGGATCTCCATGTACTTAAACCCCGCAGCTCCTCATTTCTTGCCACACATGATGGACCAGTGCCCTTTATCTTCTCACAACATAACGCTGAGAAGATTCTGGTCCTTTGGTGTAAGCCTGGGAATATAGCTCTAGCGTAGCTGCTGGAACTGGGAAATGTTAGAAGTTACACCAATGCCAAGGACGTTAGTTGTTTTGGTTTCATTTCAGCAAACAGAAGAAATCACTGAGACAGTTTAACACAAACTATCTGTGGTCAGGTACCTGTAGAAGAGTCAAACAATCTACAACAAGCATCAGAATCACCTGGAGAGCTTATTAAAATGCAGCTTACTGGCCAATCCAGCCATACCTCCATTTCTTTTTTCTGATTAATTAGAGATAAGGTTTGGAGATTTTTTTTTTTCCTGCCCAGCTGTCTTTTAACCTCAATCTTCAGGTCTCAGCCTCCCAAGTAGCTAGGATTACAGATATGAGCCACTAGCACTTAGCTTGCTCTGTTTATTTTTGAGATAAGACCTGACATTTTGCCTAGGCCTGCCTGGATTGTGGCCATCCTATTTGAGTGTTCTGCATAGTTGGGATGGCAGGTGTATGCCATAATACCAGATTTTTCTGTTGAGAATGAATGTCTTGCCTGGCCTTGCACCATGATCCTTCCAATGCGTATCTCTTGGGATTACATGCTTGTCCCACTTATATCCCCCTCCTTTTTATGGGAGTAGCAGTGTTTCAACTAGGCTTCATTATTGCTAGGCAGGTGCTTTATTCTTGAGCCACTCTGCCAGCCCCTTTTTGTGTCCACTCATTGTACTTCCCCCATACTTAGGATGACAGACATGCCACCACACATACCCATTGGTGGAGATAGAATAATGAGGATTTTTTTGTTTGTTTGTTTGTTGGTCGTGGGGCTTGAACTCTGGGCCTGGGCGCTGTCCCTGTGCTCTTCAACTCAAGGCGAGTGCTCTACTGCTTGAACTACAGCACCACTTCCGGTTTTCTAGTGGTTTGTTGGAGATAAGAGTCTCAAGGACTTTTCTGCCCGGGCTGGCTTCGAACCATGATCCTCAGATCTCAGCCTCCTGAGTAGCTAGGATTACAGGCATAAACCACCAGCGCCTGGCTTAATGAAGACTTTTTATGCTTGTTGTTTTTTTTTTTTTTTATCATAACCATATCAGCATATTCTCTGCCTCCCAAGTAGCTAGGATTACAGGCTTGAACTATAGCAGTTGGCTACATTTCTTCTTAAAGCTAACTGATTTTAGTTGGAGTCTTTATTACAATCATTAGTAAACAACATTGTTCATATTTCCACAAGTATGTTTTCTACCTATTTTCCATTTCACACTTCGGAGCCAAGATCCACAATTCCATAGTGTGCAACAATATATTATCAAATCATACACAATTTCCTTTCCAAACAGAAGTGAGACTGAATTTGCAGGTTTTTCCTCTTCGTTATGGTCACATTTGAGATCCTTAGCTATAACGTAAATACACATTTGATAATCATGTGGATTGGGCGGGGGGGGGGGCTCATCATCTAGAAGGTTCTTTGAACATGTGTCACAGTTTGTATTACGATATCCTGAACCTGCCTGACCCCGCCTTCCCCACGTCTTGTGCTGCCTTTGGGCCATGGCCAGTGCGTTGTTCAGCGCAAGCATCTTTTGTGCAATAGGAGCTGCATGCACAGTGATGTATGACACAATGATATTCAACAGTCCACAGCTTCTGTAGTATTACAACCTATGTCTATATAGTATACATATATAGTATGCATAGCATTATAACCTATTACATCTAATCTAAAGCTCAGAGCAACTCTATCACAACTCTGCTTCATGAATACACAGAGGATCATTGACCAGGATGACTTGCTCTGGACCGTCCAGCTAGTAATGAAGCCAGGCCCCTCACCAAGACCATGGCCGCATAGCCACGAATTTATCACTCATGTGGATTCCCAGAGTTAAAAATTCCACTTATTATTATACAGACCTTGAGATGTACACTTGAAAACAACATAAGCCTATCTGTTTATCTACAGCAGGACAGCAAAAATGAATAGGAACAGATAAGCAGGAAGTACAGATGCATATCTATATCCAATTTTTAGTTTCAGAAAACAAGACCATGTTCCCTAGAACATTTTGGCCATTTCATTTGGCTGAAACATCATCTTGTCATTGCTGCTTCTCGAAGACCCACTGGGGCTTCTAAGACCTTTGGAAGGAGGCAGCTCTCTGCACCAGCTAAGAGCCATTCACAGTCCCCAGTCCTTGCTAGCTCTCATTGACAGGGCAGGAAGCAGGAATGGAGGCAGGATGGGAGGTGCTTGTGCCCTCCGGTGGCTGCTTTAATCAGAGTATCAGCTGCTCTTGATTTGCTCCATCCATCCCTTCATAGTCACTCATTCAGTCCCTCATTCATTCCAGCTCAAACCCCAACCTAAACCAACTCCTCTTCTAGAGGGCTCAAATCCTGCCTACTCCTTCTAGCTCCGCTACCAATATCCTGTTTCAGAGTCATGATTGTCAGTATAACATGTGGGGACTCTTTGTGATGAATACTAATACAAATACTAGTAAAGCTATGGCCAGGTGCAGTGATGTGCACCTGTCACCCCAGATATATAGGAAGCATAGGTAAGAGGGTCATGACCTGAGAACCAGCCTGGGCAAAATTTCAAAACCTTATCTGAAAAATGATGAAAGTAAAAGAGGGCTGGAAGTGTGGCTCAAGTGGGAGGGCTCCTGCCTAGTAAGTACAAGGTCCTGAGCTCAAACTCTGGTACCTCCTGTCATTAGGAAAAAAAGGGGGTAAACATGTAAGGAAAATACCCAAGATAACCACTATTCATATTTTGTTATTTTCTATTGTTTATGAAGATATTGACTTGAATTTGGGTGTATAGTGAGAGCTTTCCATTTTATAACTTTTTTTTTTTTTTTTTTTTTTGTCGGTCGTGGGGCTTGAACTCTGGGCCTGGGCGCTGTCCCTCAGCTCTTCAGCTCAAGGCGAGCGCTCTACCACTTGAGCTACAGCGCCACTTCCGGTTTTTTTCTGGTGGTTTATTGGAGATAGGAGTCTCACGGTTTCTCCTGCCCGGGCTGGCTTTGAACCGCGATCCTCAGATCTCAGCCTCCTGAGTAGCTAGGATTACAGGCGTGAGCCACCAGCGCCCGGCTCATTTTATAACTTTTGAACCTCAACTAAGCTGCTCCTGTTGAAGCCTTTTAAACGTTCCTCCAGACCCTAAAATGCCCTACACTTCCAGCCTTCCTGAGCCAGCCTTCTGTTTCCTTAGGGTCCTCCCTCTCCAGCCTGCATGGAACCTGTCTGGCTATGCCCCACAGTGTTTAAAATAGCAATAGAGAGGATGGTTGTTTCCAGCTTCCCTACCACCCCTTGGCACCTCTGCCTTACCCTCTCCCAGACTTATGCACAGCCTCCAGGCCTGAGTTTGCAACTCGTGTGTCTAGCTACACTGACCCACACATCTTCCTTCACATCTGTCCCAGCTGTAGAAGGGACTCTTCCTGCTTAGAATGCTACTACCCTTCCCAAGTAACTCATCAGAAAACTGATCAAAGCCAGCTGGGGCAGGAAAGTCTTATCCCCAATTAAGTGCAAAAAAAAGAGCCAGAAACAGAACTGTGGCTCATGTGATAGAGTGATAGACTTGAGCATAAAATCTCAGGGGGGCTGGGAAGTTGGCTCAGTGGTAGAGCGCTTGCCTTGCATGCATAAGGCCCTGTGTTCAATTCCCCAACACCACATAAGCAAAAAGAAAAAAAGCCAGAAGTGGCACTGTGGCTCAAGTGGTAGAGCGCTAGCCTTGAGCTGAAGAGTTGAGGGACAGCGCCCAGGCCCAGAGTTCAGGCCCCATGACTGGACGCAAAAAAATAAAATAAAATAAAATAAAATAAAAGCTCAGGGATAGTGCTTAGTCCCTGAGTTCAAGCCTCAGAACCCAAATGTAGTTTCACCCCTCCCCCACTTCCTCCTGTTTCCTCTGGGCATGTGATGCTCCGCCCAATGCAGAGTTGTTGGTGAGCATCTCGCCCTCTGGGCCTGAAGTTATATTTATTTTGCCTCTTCTTCTGTAAGCTGGCTCTTAGAGTCAGTTGAACTGAAGCTGATAATGGCTGTATGAGGCCTCGGCTCGCCCACTTTCCCCATGGTCCTGGGGTGGTGTTCCCTCCTTGGAACCAGGACCACGCTGCGGGTGAGGTGAGATGTTCTTATCTTCCTCCCGGGCTCTCTTTCTGGGCCAGGGATCAGTGTTAGTGGTGTGGTGTGCAGCCAGACATTAGGTTAGGTTGCAGAATTGCTAGACATGGGCTACAAAGGTAATTCTGAGTCTCTTAGTAACCAAAGCAAAGAGAAGTACAGTCAGCTAAGACAAAACACAGTTTAGGAGGAATGGTTTTCCTTTCCAGCCTGGAGAGGCATTCACAGGAGGTTGAGAGGTAGGGAAAGGGACGAACTACAGCATTGCATATGTAAAAAGCAGCTTCTTACTAGAGACTGTATCTCATAGGTTCTGTCTGAGGACAACTCCCAAGTACAACCTGCAGAGTGGGAGTGTCCCGGGGCACAGCGGCCTCCAATGACACCGCAGCTCTCTGACAGATGGGTTTCTCAGGAGCCCAGGTGTACCTCAGGCCCACCTGGGAGGTCTGCTAGGCCCCTGGGACTTTGAAAGAGGTGATGAAGACTAGAAGCTGAGTTCCCGCAGCTCCCACCCCCTTCAGCCATCTCCCTTTTCACACAGAGAAGTGGCCATCTCTGCTTTCCTATGGTTTATGAACATATGACGTCGCTGCGTTTCAATGTTTGGGGTCAGCTGTCTAACAAAAGGGGTGTGTGTGTGTGTGTGTGTGTGTGTGTGTGTGTGTGTGTGTGTGTGTGTTTAAAATGAGTAATATTAAGTATCTGATAAATGATACATTTGACAAATGCTAGCAGTATTTAAGTTTATATTTATCTTTGGGAGCAAAAACCTTAGAGGATCTATAACATTACTTATTCATAACCCAAAGTTGCAAATAGTTGATTTCCAATGTTGATTAACTGAATGGATACATACAATGGAATACTGTTCAGTCATTAAAAAGTGACAGATGTCATATATAGCATAGCTGAGCCTTCAAAACATTGTGGTGATAAAAGCCAGAAGCAAAATTTCATACATTGCATATACAGACAGGATAAAGATTGGGGAAAGATTCTTAAATGACATAGGGTTTGATGCTGGAGTGACAGAAATGTGGAAGTAGGAAGTGATCGTGTTTGTGCAATGTATTCAGTGTCCCTGAACTGTACACTTCAGCATGGTTATATAAATTACACTGTGAAAAACAAAATAACCACATATATATATAAGCTGGGCACTTGCAGCTTAGCTCTATGGATCCCAATTTGAAGCCAGACAGGGCAGGAAAGTTTGTGAGACTCTTAACTACAGTTAACCACCAAAAAGCCAGAAGTGGAGGTATGGCTCAAGTGGTAGAACACTAGCCTTGAGCAAAAAAGCTCAGAGACAGTGCTGAGGCTCTGAGTTCAAGCCCTAGAACCATCACAACAACAACAAACCCACATATAAAACAACTATGGAGGGCAGATCATCGTTGGAGCATCTTACTGTAAAAAGGGGATTCTATGGGGTATAGCAGGTAGGGGAAGGAGGAAAGGAGGTGGAGACAGATGGTGACTATTATAAAGTACATTACCTATTATATATAAAAATAGCACAATGAAATCTACCAAAAAAGAAAGGAACAGGAAAGGATGATTAAGAAAGAGCAATAGAAAAAGTAAATTCAATCAAAGTACATTATATGCATGTTGTAAACTTCACAATTTATGCTAATAAATAGCTAGTCCTGGGACTTGAACTCCAGGCCTCTGGGCCCTATAACTTGAACCATGCCTCCAGTTTTGGCTTTTTTTTTGCTGGTTAATTGGACGTAAGAGTCCCTTGGGTTTGTTTCAAACTGACATCTTCAGATCTCAGCCACCTGATTAGGTAAGATGATAGACGTAAGCCACCAGCAGCCAGCTCAATAAAAAAATTAAGCCGGAAAAAAAAAGAAATGTACTCTTCACCTGACTGATTTAACTGGAACCCCTCTGCATATCTATAAGAAATAGAGAAATAATAAATAAAAAGATTCCTCCCTTAAATTTTTTTAAACCAAGTATAGTAGCTCATACTTGTAATCCTAGTTACTCAGGAAGTAGAGATCTGGCAGACTGAAGTTCAGGGCCAGCCTCTGCAGAAATGTTTACCAGATCTTTCCACTAAGAGCTGGCATGTTGGCAAGCACCTATCATTCCAGCTATGGTGCGAAGTGTAAAACAGGAGGATCATAGTCCAGGTGCTTATCCAGTCAAAAGGTGAGGCTACATCTCAAATAGGGTTGGGGTTGCAAGTGTGGCTCAATTGAGTTTAAGTCCCAGTCTTGGACAAAAAAAGTAAAAGAATAAGGAAAAGAAACAGTGTAAAATACGTTGGAAGTGTGGCCAAATGGTAGAGCGCATGCCTACAAGTGTGAGACCCTGCATGCAAACTCCCCTATCACCAAAAGAAAATACCTTTAAAGGCCACCTTCTAATGTGATCATTTCTCTTGCCTGTGATTCCTGCCCACAGCGTCTGCCATTCTTATCTCTGCAGCACGTGGCCCACAACAATCACTCTGGATGCTGATGCCGAGTAGACCTTGCCTGAGCGGAGACCTCCATCCCCTGGTAAGTCTGAATGCCTGCTTCACTATTTCACTAGCACATGTCCAATTCATGTGTAACCACTTCTCTATCTGATCCATTCATTCAGCCTCAGTTGCTTTTGAAGTTATAGCAAAGAATTCGTGAGGATCAATCTTGCCTGCCAAGGAGCCCAGCCTAGCTGTGCCTAGGATTTGGCTTGCCCTCCCTGGAGCTGGCTCATAGTGCCTGTCTTTGCTGATAGGTTAAAGAGTAGCCCCAACTCAGTCTCTGATCACACTCAGAATTCTCCCTGTCATGTCCTCACCAGGATATAACATATTGCTTTATATTTTCATCTACCCAATTAGATGCCCAGCATCTTGCCTACACTGGGCACTGGTGCCAGGCCACTGCTGAGGTGACTTCTGTGAATTAGCATTATATTTGAGTGACAGAACCAGCCACAATGACACATGTTCTGAGGAAGAAATATTCAGCGGGCCTGACAGGTCTGGAGGGGTCAGGGGAATGTCTGGAGTTCAAGGAAGCTGTAAAACTGGGAAACAAAGTTCAGTCAGCAGAAGTCTACATGGAGAAGCATCCTGAAACTGGATGCCCTGCCCAGAGACAGTGTGAACAGATGAGGACATAGAGTCTCTGGGACCTAGGAGGATGAGAGTTGCTGGTCCCACTGGGCTCACCACACTACGCAGAGAACTTCCTCATAGACATCTCCACTCTGGCTAGCTCCTACCCTACCTGACCCCTTAGCTTCCGCTCCTTCTCTCCCTCATCCAAGTCTTCCCTCAAACCCCTTTCAAATTACTAGGTGTCATTCATAGCTCTTGGGGTTCACCTTGCCTTTTGAAAATCTGATGCAAGCCATGGATACGCTAGTAAGAAAAAAAAAAAAAAGCATCCTGAGAGGATCTCACCTGTAAATTCAGGGGATTCACAGAAGCCCTTAGTTCCCTTTCTGCATCCCCAGGGAGCCCATGGGCTCAGAGCTGGGAAGCTAGAGAGACTGTGGACTCCACCAGGTCTGGCAGATGCCCCTCCACTGGCAGCACCTGCCCTGTGATGTGCTTAGTGCCCTCGGGGCCCGGGCTGGCCTGGGCAGCTTTTGGGGCAGTGCTCTGCCAGGCTTCTCTGTCAATATGCTTATTTTCAGCAATTCAGGCACAGTCTCTGTCCATGTGCTCACTCACAAGTGCTCCTAAGCCTGTTTACTGTTACCCTCCGACCCCTGTGCTTTGGGACTTTTTCCATCTCTCTCTCCTCAGAGTTTTTCTGCCGCCTTAGTGCTCCCTTTCCACTGTGTGGTTCTACGCCAGGCCTTCATGCGTTCCTTCCTTTGCAGTCCCTCCTCAGCCTCCCCTGGAGACATCTGAGTGTCAGAAAGCTATGGGGAAAAGCCTCTGGGCAGGATTCTGGTTGAGCAGAAGCTCCTGACAGGCGGGCTAATTCCTTCCCCATGGGGCACAGTCAAGTTCAGCAAAGCTGCTCGGGGATAGGCAGCAGCTGGCGCTGGGGAATGCTTTAAGGACCAGAGCTACGAGGGAGGTAGTTGTGGAGGTGGGAGGGAAGGGATGGTAAGGGAAAAACAGAGGAGGAGGCAACAATGCTTGATAAGAAATGTCCTCATTACCTTGCTCATGTAATTGTAACCCCTCTGTACAGTATTTTCACAATAAAAAAAAACTTATTTAAAAAAGAAAGAAATGTACTCTTTACCTGACATCTAACTGTAACCCCTTTGTATATCACCAATATTATAATAACAATAAAAATAATTTAAGTCCAGAAAAAAAAAAGACCAGAGATCCAGAACGCAGAAAAAGATGACTGGGTGGAAGTCTGTGACTCATTCAAAAATGTGCCTCTTGTACGGTGGCTTTGGGGTCCCTATAGCAGGATGTGGGGCTCAAAGGTCCATCTTCTTGCCTCTTTTAGTGAAACAAAGGGCATTTTTGTTCTGTGTCGGGTGGGCCACAGGTCTGAGAGTATTGGTGTTTTCTGGGAATGGAGGCTTCTGATGGCAGGAAAGGTACGTACTTCCTTGCAGCCCTTCAGGGCTGGCTGTACAGTGAAGAGTGAAGTGTACTAAAAGTGCAGGTGGCACCTTTGAGGCCCACCCGCCACAGGGGAATCATTTAGTGGCTGGCAAGCTGTGCTGCATGGGAGGTGCCCTGCTGCTCTGCCATGCCAGCTTGGGCCGGCCATCCCACAGGACAGCTAGGTGCACGGCAGAGACTGCGTTGCTTATCACACGTGATTTTAGTTTTGTTTCTTTACTTTCTCATTTGGAAGCAAGTATACATCTACAGCGGTTGCAAGAAAGAATGTCAAACCAGGAACCAGTGGCTACTCAGGAGCTGAGATCTGAGGATCACAGTTTAAAGCCAGCCCAGACAGAAAAGTCGATGAGACTCCTATCTCCCATTAACTATCCCCCCAAAAGCTGGAAGTGGAGCTGTGGCTCAAGTGGTAGAGCACTAGCCTTGAACAAAAAGTTCAAGCCCTAATACCAGCACATATACAGATTCATTCTCTCTCTCTCTCTCTCTCTCTCTCTCTCTCTCTCTCTCTCTCTCTCTCTCTCTCTCTCTCTCTCTCTCTCTCTCTCCCCCTCTTTTTCTCCCTTTTTTTTCCATCCCCCCTCTCAAGAATGCTGAGAAATCCCATATGCCCTTCATCCTATTCCCTGGTAATACCCGGAAAAACTACAGTGTAAAATCATAGCAGGACAATGATATTGATATCACCCACTGACATTCAGATGTCATAAGTTTTACATGAACAGGAGCAGGTGTCAGTTTTATGAATTTTTAATCACAGGTAAAGATTTGTGTGACCAATACCACAGTCAAAATGTATCACAATCTTTGATATCTGTATTCACATCCCTTCTTATTTCCCACCCCCTGTATCCATTGATCTGTTAAGCTTTCATTCATTCATTCTTTTGTATTGGTACTTCAATTTGAACTCAGGGCCTCATGCTTTTGCTTGGCCTTTTCACTCAAGGCTGGCACTCTATCCCTTGAGCTACATTGCCACTTGTGTTATTCATTTGTATCACTTGACCATTTTAGGAATGTTCCAGAAGCAAATAATTTACTTTGTTGCCTTTTGATGTTCCAGAAAGCAAATAATTTACTTTGTTGCCTTTTGAGAGAAACTTAATTTTTAGCTGGGCATATTGCCATTCAAAACAACAACAAAAACTATTTCCCAGCTTCCCTTGTTTTGGTGTGGTCATGTGACCAAATTCTGACTGACTAGATTTAGTGGAAGTATTAAACAGCAATGACTTAGCTAAAAGAGTCCCCCTTTTGGCTCTTGTGCTTTTCCTCCTTGTCCATAGCAGTATGCACTGGCTAGAATTCTAGCAGCCATGTTAAACCTTGAGGCAAATGATGCTATAAAGAGCCTGCATCTAGGATTTGAAACAGGAAGCCAGGACTCAGAGATCCCAATGACACCGTGAGACTTCTTTAAGAGTAAAGAAAAACAACAGATTTCTATTTTGTTTAAGCCATAGCTTTTTGTTTTTGTTTTTTTTTTTCACTTGTTCTATCCAGCTGAATCAGACTAACTAGAACAAAGTGTCTTAGGATTTTAAGCAGAGGAGAAATGACCAGAACAATGTTTCAGAGTGGTATGTCTTAGGGTCTACCCAAATCACCCAACACAGACTGCACTAAAGTACTTCTGAATCATAGGTGTGGGCGGAACCCAAGAGTGTGCGTTGTGGACAAGGCCTGGGGTGATGCGCAGCTGCTGGTGCAGGGATGTATCATGAAAGCCTCTTCTTTGGCTAGATGGGCTTGGCAGAAGAGTGCACCGTGGTCTGCAGGCATAGGAGTGGAAAAGAGGGTCCAGAGGAGAGTGAAGGTGATCAGATGACTGGCTGGGAAAATCAGGCCGATTGAAACAGGCTCAGTAGCAGAGTTGATAGATTCAGCAGCATTGGGAAACTTCCCTCAGTGATCATGGGACCTGGGAATGGACGGGATGGCCCTGAAGGATCAGGGATACTGGGGACACCTCGGGATACCACAACCTGCTATAATGTGTAGTTCTGTGTTCTTTCCTTTCCTGCAAATCAAATATATCCCATCAGTTCCAAAGCTATTTGCTGAACACTAAGCATCAAGGGGCTAAGTACTAAGATGGAGGAATTTCAGGTGAGCACAGAGCAGCAGCACCACTCCACCCCAGGGATATTTCCTGGGAAGTAAGCTTCAACTGAGGTCTATGGGATGCCTAAATTATCTAGACCAAGGGGCTCTCAGTGTTGGGGATAGGAAGGCAGAGTGTCCCAACAGAGGCCACAGCAGATACCAAGGCCTAGAAATGAGGAAAAAAACATGGTGTTGTTCATTTCTTCCCTTTTTCTTTTTTTTTCTTTTTCTTTCGTGTGTGTGTGTGTGTGTGCGCGCGCGAGCACGCATGTGTATCAGTGTGTGCCAGTACTGGGTCTTGAATACATGACCTGACTGTTGTCCCTTAGCTTATTCATTCAAGGCTAGAACTCTACCACTTGAGCTACAGCTCCACTTCTCGTGGTGGTTAATTGGAGATAAGAGTCTTCATAGACTTCTTCCTTGGCTTTGAACCACAATCCTCAGATCTCAGCCTCCTGAGTAGCGAGAATTACAGGCGTGAGCCCACAGACACCTGGCTAGAACATGGTGTTTTTGAAGACTGAAAGAATTGAATTTCAGGACACCTGGGGCACACAGAGAGAGGATGAGGAGGGAAAGGTGTAACAAGTAAGAATGGAGTAGCAAAGAGAAGCAGGGTCCCCAAGGACTTTCTGATTCATCACTGGAATTCAGACTTCATCCTGGGGGCAACAGAAAGACTTTGTGAATGCTGACTACAGGGATTAGTGATCAGGAGAATGAATGCAAAGAGGCCAAAAGAATACCAGTTCGCAGGAGCTATGATAACCTAGGCAGGTGATGGCAGTAGTTGGGACTGCAGTAGTGACCAGGGCTGTGGATTCACCTAGAGGTCATTAGGAGGCAAATTCAATCCTAGTGTTGGCTGACTGTGGTTGATTGGAAAATGCAGGAACAAGGGATAGGAACAAATGCATCAATGCAAGAGCAAACTAAGGTCTTTATTTCCTGTGCCCCAAGTGTCTACAAACTAGGGTGGAAGTGGCTGGGGAAGGATGTCTGGCAGGGAAGCTGTCCCAGTTCAGGAAGGAGGGCTGAGCCCCAAGCCCCAGAGGCTCCATGGAGAAACTTGAGCCTTTATGATACTGACACCCTGCAGCAGGTGGCTCTGGGACCTGGCGCTGTCACCACATCCTGCGGAGCTTCTGTGTTTGCATGTACTCTGCATGCAGCACTTGATTTTCCAGGAGACTATGGCGAGTTGCAACAGAGAGAAATTTGTAATAAAAACATTGTTATTTCAGCTATACTGTGCTAAGTTCTTGTGGCATGGGAGGCTCTAGGAAAATGTAAGATTAAATTTTTTTTAAAGATTCAGGAACTGGAAGTTCCTTGGATGTGGCCCACGTAATAGAGTGCCAGCTGTGGGCAAAAAAGCCAAGCGAGAACATGAGGTCCTAGCTTCAAGCCACTGGCTGGAATATGTGATTAAAACCTTGTTCTTGCAGTTTGCTAGTCTGATATTTGATTGACTTGAAAAAAAATAACCCAAAGTATTCCAAGCATTTTTACCTTGCATTTGATGTCCTCCATTAAACATCCATGAAATTGTTGGTGGTGGTTTTTGTTTTGGCCAGTTCTGGGGTTTGAACTCAGGGCCTGAGTGCTGTCCTTGGGCTTTTCTGCTCAAGTCAAGCACTCTACCACTTGAGCCCATAGCACCACTTACAGCTTTCTGGTGGTTAATTGGAGATAGGAGTCTCATGGATTTTCTTGCCTGCAATCCTCAGATCTCAGTCTCCTAACTCACTAAGATTACAGGGGTGAGCCACCAACATCCAGCGTATCTACCAAATTTAGAGTGAAAGAATATTAGAAAATTTTCAAAAGGCTTAAAAATTGGGAAGTAGAGGTGTGGCTCAGGTAGTAGAGTGACAGCAAAAAAAGCCAAGCAAGAGCACACAGCCCTGAGTTTAAGCTCCAGTACTGGCACATGTGTGGGCACACACACACACACACACACACACACACACAGGAAAGAAAAAATTAAACTCTTTTTATTTTAGAAATTCAAACCATACACAATAATGGGAGATCGCACCCAAAACATCTACTGATGATCTTGCACCTATCAAGCATTTTAAACATGCTCAATATCGTTTAATTTGTAAATGTTTCTGTGCACATCTCTGCAAGTCTTTAAAAAATGCAACACAATACCATTAACACACCTAAACCAATGAAGAGTTAATTCCCTAATGTCATAACAAATCCAGCATTCATGCCTACAGGTCTGGCCACATCCAAAGCCAAAGCTGGGTGTCCTCAGTTCTAGCCCAACTGCCAGAACCTTCCTCTGTGGCCCACAGAGATCTTTAAGGGCCTGTCCTAGCTCACCCCAAGTCTTACCAGAGGCCCCCTAAATGCTGATGCAGAGGGAAATAATCAAATCCTGAACAAATAAGTGTTTTATTGGCTACAGGGCTGTAGACCAGTCCCACTTTACTTATGTGGGTTAATAGTTGCAAACTAAATTCCTCAGGAAGCACTTCAAAATGTCCATTAACAGATAAATGGATAAAGAGGAGGTTCTGTGGACACAGGAATATTATGCAGTCTAATAAAGGGAAAACTGTCACAACATGAACAACCACAAGGATACTATGCTAAGTGGAAATAAGCCATTTACAGACAAATCCTATATGACTCTACTCATATCTAAAGTAATGAAAATCGTACAATCACAAAGTAGAAAGGTGGCTGCTAGGACTGGGGCAGGGGAAAGGGAGATTAGGGCTTAGTGGGCATAGACTTTCAGTGTTGCAAAGTGGGAAAAAGTTCATCTGTTGTGTATAAGAAACCATTAAAAATGGTTATGGTACATTTAATTGCATGGTTTTTACCACAATAAATGCGCATCTTTCTCACATCCCTTTTTGCTGTAGAAACTGGAGGGCTCTCACAGGTTTCTGGGATGCTATTACTGTTATTGTGTTGGGAGGGGCTTTGGCTCTTCTTTCAGGGAGCCATTTAGGGAAACTGGAGTTGGAGGAAACTGACAGCTCCTCAGCTGCTAACCCATGAGGAAGCAGGTGGCTGTGTTTCACCAGGCTTCCAGCAGGGGGTGCCAAGGAGGCTGGGCAGGCTCTGTAAGGTGTGTAGGGGTGTGTGTGCGTGTGTGTGTGTGTGTGTGTGTGTGTGTGTGTGTGTGTGTGTGTTGGGCGTGTCATTAAGTGAGAAATAAAAGGAAATGGAAGCCTTTATCAAGGGCTGGGCTGTCCTCAGGGAACATTCTGGGAAGAAAGGAGAAGGCTCCCAGTTGGCCAGAAGCAGCCATGCGCGGGGATCTGAAGTGACAGATACAAATGTGTAGTACACTGGGCAGGCAGACGTGGGGGAGATTAAAAGTGCACTGATGCTGGGGCGGGCGGGGGTGGTGGTGTGTGGAGATGGGGCTAGAAAAGGCCAAGTCCCTGAACCTCTTGCCAGGGAACCTGGGTCTGCCCAGTTGCTTTTAAGGCTCATTATGATAAGGCCATTTTCCAAATTAGCACAAGTCTGGTGTAAGGGAAGCCAGGCAACAGTAAGCAGAACTGGATTCCAACCTGCCCATAGCCTTCTCCTGACCGCTCCTGAGAAGATGCCTCTGGAATCTGAACACAGCAGAGGTTTCCTGAACTCCGTGGAAATAGAAGTTGGTGTCGGAGGGTGCATCAGAGGGAAGAATGTGGGAGAGGGAAGGCGGGCAGGGCTTCTGCTCAGGCTGATTTCTAGTTCTCTGATTTCTGTTTGGGAGAGCTTGTCCATCCCATATGAAGGTATGACAGCAGACTTGCTTCTGAGGAAACAGCGAGTGTGGCATCCCTCGCAGGGGAGACTCCGCAGGTGATGGAGCTCTGGAGAGGAAGCTGGAGGCCCTGTTTTGAAGACTAATGTCTTTTTGGGGCAACAGCGGTGAACCTTTCCTAGCTCCACTCATCACCGATGCTTGCTGAGCACTGTGGGCACACCCTTTGCCTCCTATGCAAGGGAGCAAATGGTAAATGCAGGAGAGAGGGAGGAATGTAGTTCAAGCAATGGTTGGGAACCAGCTCTGACTTAAAACTAAACCAGAGGTGAAGCCGGGCGCTGGTGGCTCACGCCTGTAATCCTAGCTACTCAGGAGGCTGAGATCTGAGGATCGTGGTTCAAAGCCAGCCCAGGCAGGAGAGACCGTGAGACTCCTATCTCCAATAAACCACCAGAAAACTGGAAGTGGCGCTGTGGCTCAAGTGGTAGAGTGCTAGCCTTGAGCTGAAGAGCTGAGGGACAGCGCCCAGGCCCAGAGTTCAAGCCCCACGACCAACCAAAAAAAAAAAAAAAAAAAAAAAACTAAACCAGATGTTCTCCAAGCTCAGTTCATTCTCTAGATCTCCACAATGGATTGGAGTTGTGGGAGTTCTGTAGATTTCTCTATTTCTTGAGCTACTCTCCTGAGACACCCTAAGAATCAGGATCACCCCTCAAAGCCCCCAGCACTCATGATCAACACCTTAAGAAGTTGTTGGCCATGACCACCGCAGGTGTCCGTTGGGACTCACACAGGCTGACATACGCATGGTTTGGCTCCATAGCATGATCCTCAGGCCAGGAGCAGCACCAGGAAGCTTCTTAGAAATGCAGAATCCCAGGCCCCAGCCCAGCCGGCTGAATCCAAATCCACATGGAACAACATACCCAAAGAGGTGACAGCCAGTGGTGTCCACTCTGAGACAGATGACACCAACCAACACAGTGTGGGAAAAGGAAGAGGGCGGGTGGGTGTGGAAGAGGGCTGCTGCAATGTGTCCAGTGCATTCAGATTTGAGACCACTAAGATGAAAACATAGGGGCTGTTTTATCAAGTGCAGGATCCTGTGTGTTTTGTGATTAACAGGTAGAGGCTGACAAAATACCTAACTAATACTAATGGAGTCCCTACTACCAGACAGGCACTAAAGAAAGCTGTTTTTCATGCATTGCTTTTTATCTTCTTGCGGAGCACTCTCTTGAGGTGTAGATCATGATGCCCATTTTATAGACAAGGCAGTTGAGGCACAGAGAGGTCAGCTGACTTGCTGCCCGAACTCACCTGGATGTGTGCCTGAGCCTGGATTTATGACCTAGTCCTGTGTCTAAAACCTATATATTTTTTTTCTGGTGGGAACTAGGGTTTGAACTCAGAACCTCAGACTTGCCAGACAGGTATGCTCTGTATAGTTTTTGCCATTTTCGAATAGGGCCTCACATTTTTGCCTAGACTATGAGCTGGGCTTCCTAAGTATATTCTACTGCATGGGTCAGTACATTTGGCTTATTGGCTGAGATGGGGTCTGGCTAACTTTTGCTCAGGCTGGTCCCAAACTTTTGCCTTCCTACAGCAACTAGGATATACAGGCATGAGATACCACACCTGGCTTTCCCTCACTCTTAACTACCACGTGCCAGTATTTCCAGAAGGGGTAGTGGGAAACACTCTCCCCACACTGGAAGTTCTTTTGAAGCAGTGACACTCTTCCAGCTATTTGATATGCCTGGGACCGAGGGGTTTCCCTGCATGAGAGACTTTCAGTGCTAAAACTGGAGCAGTCCTGGGCACAATGCTTGCCCACCGATAACTCCCTTCCCGTGAAAGAGCAGATGAAGAAATGTAGAACAGGAATAGTAGGAAATCCTTGAGATTACAAAACCAAAGTTGTTGTAGCATTAAATGAGTTGAGTAACCTGTTTGCATTTGAAAAACCCTGAAGTCATGTCTGGGGACTTTAAACAAGGCTCATTCTCTCTTTATGGCCTACTTTTCTTCAAACAGATGTACCACCTTTCTCTCTCTTGCTGTCTTCCTCCCTCTGCCCAGATGGTATAAGAATAAACAGGAGCTGGGTGCTGGTGGCTCACACCTGTAATCCTAGCTACTAAGGAGGCTGAGATCTGAGGATCATGATTCTAAGCCAGCCTGGACAGGAATGTCCATGAGACTCCTATTTCCAATAAACCACCAGAAAACTGGAAGTGGTGCTGTGGCTCAAGTGGTAGAGCGCTTGCCTTGAGCTGAAATGCTGAGGGACAGTGCCCAGGCCCAGAGTTCAAACCCCACGACCGACCCCCCCCCCCAAAAAAAAGAATAAACAGGAGCCTGTTTCTGGTGCATGCAACAGCAGGAAAGAAAAATCCCAACTAGTAACTGGGTTCAGTGGCTCCTGCCTGTCATTCAAGCTAACTGGGAGGTTGGAAAGGGAGGATCACAATTCAAGGCCAACCTAGGGACTTCTTTATGGAAAAGACTGGGTGTGGTGACATGTACCTGTCACCCCAGCTACTGTGAGGTGGCCCAGGCATAAATACATGACCCTATCTCAAAAACAAATCAAAAAGGGCTGGAGGCATGGTTCAAGTGATAAAAGCACCAGCCTAGCAAGTGCTAAGTACTGAGTTGAAACCCCAGTACTCCCAAAGAAAAAATACCTAGTTAAGGTCATGGCCGGAGACATGGGCATCTTTAACAGCTCTGCTTTCTGCAGTCAGCCAGTTCTGTGAATCTTGTTTCTTTTAAGCCCAAATTATTTGATTGCTTCAGGTTTCTAGTTAGCCTAAGAGATATTATTTCCTAACTAAAATGGGAAGAGCTCTGTGTGTGTGTGTGTGTGTGTATTTTTGTCAGTTGTAGGGCTTGAACTCAGCCCCTGGGTGCTATCCCTGAACTTTTTACTCAAGGTTAACAGCCTACAACTTCAAGCCACAGCTCTACTTCCAGTCTTCTGGTGGTTCATTGGAGATAAGTGTCTCATGAACTTTTCTGCCTGAGCTGGCTTCAAACCATGATTCTCAGATCTCAGCATCCTGAGTAGCTAGGATTACAGGTGTAAGCCACCAGTGCTCATACATCTGCATATTCACACAGTACACTGTATATTCACAGTTCCTGCTTACATACAGGCCTGGGCCCTGTCCCTTAGCTCTTCTCACGCAGGCTGGCACTTTAACACTTGAGTCACAGTTCCATTCCCAGCTTTTTGCTGGATAATTGAAGGTTAGTGTCTCACAGACTTTCCTACCCAGGCTGGCAGTCCTCAGATCTCAGCCTCTGGAATACCTAGGAGTATAGGCATGAACCACTGTTGCCCAGCCAGAAATAATTTTTAAAGGCAGTTTTCCTACCTAAATTGGATGAGATTGGAAAGGCAGCACCAGGACAAAGCTAGCTGGAAGGTCAGGGCATGAGTTCTTGCATTCGCCAGGACAGCTCCTCTTTGCAGCCATGGGAAGGCTTATACTTTGCAGCCATTGTACAGTGGCAAAGACTAGGCTTTCCCTGCTGTTTTTAGGAGGGAGGGGAAGGCTTAGGCCTCATTTTCCATATCTGTGGAATGGGACTAGCTACAGCCTGGCACCAGTGCGTCTCCTGTCAGGCTAAGCTACAGTTTTACAAAAGGTCTTGTACCCTCTCAACAGCAGCTCCTTCAGGTCTTTCCTGATATACCCTGCTAGACTTCGGATCAAAGTATAAATTCTTGAGCCGAAGGAGAAGAGGATGAGCAGAGCTGATGCTAGCTTCCTTCACCTTGCAGAAGACAAAACCAGCTGGTGCAGTGTTCTACAGCCTCTTTACTCACAGGCTTTCTGCAATGATTTCAATGGAGTTGCTGGGCAATTGTAAACTCATAATTCTCTTCTGGATTTCCAGATTCTAGTTGCAACTAGAATATACATCGCAAAAGGTGCCTCTTTGATATAAGGTGTATTTTGAGTAATGGCAGACATAGGAGAAGTTGTGCAGTCAATGTGATGTGGCCCTTTGTAAGGGAAATGAGTATATATCCCAAAGGAAATTTCCACTGGTGAATATGATGCCCTCTGCACTGGGAAGGGAAGCCTGACTAGATCACCCTGAAGACTCAAGAACTTAAGTCCTTCCTATAGTTAAGGATTAGTAAGAGAGCCTTCTTTCTCTTGTCTTCAGCTGAAGCTTAAAGTCTAAGCCACCTCTGAGATGTACATTTGTCTCCTGTACTTACCATGGATAGATCAGATTTGTGTTAATACACTGCCATTTTTTTTCTTTTTGATAGGGCGATTTCTTCATCTCTTTTCAAAACTTGTTATTATAAAGGTGATGGACAGAGGGTTACCGTTTCATAAGTCCGATAATGAGTACATTTCACTTCCTCCCAGTTTTCCCCTCCTGCCCCCACCCGCAAGTTGTATAGTTTGCTTTCAGTATAGTGACCATGACTGCATTTGTTCACCCTTTGCCCCTCATTTCTGTGTTTCCACCACAGTTGCTTTGAATTTGCTTTGCTACAGAGTTCCCAGCTAAAAACTACACAAGGTGGAGAGGAAATGACTTTCCTTCCATGTTTTCTGAACTCCTGGAGACAAGGTATCATGCCACCTCTGATTGTCTGTGAGACCCCACAGAGTTCTGAGTTCGCTGCCTTTCATTCCCAGCTCTGACAGGGCAGGAGCAAGGTGTTACATGCGCCTCTTCCAAGCAGGGCATGGGCGATGACTAAGGAGATGAGAGATGGGAACCAAAGCTTCCCCCGGCTTCTCCTTGCTGACCCAATAACCAATGTTGAGCGTTCCTAGAGTTGACAGCACACACATGGTGAAAAACAGCTCTTCATTTGAATTAAGGGAAGGCTGTCAGTTTGATGCAATCATGAAAAAAGGAATAAGAATAAAGAAAGAAAAAAAAAGCAAGCATTTTCTGCACAAAGTGGCTGGGGAAGCTTTGTTTAGGCCTCTGTGTCCTGAGACCATGAGTCTTAGAGGCAACCGAAAGCATACAGCAGAGCTCAGAGTTTATCTGCAAATGATAACAGCTGACACTTAGCTCTGTGCATGGAAACTCAACCAGGCTAGCCCCTCTCCTAAACAGAGACAGGACTGACTGCCCCACATATCCAGAACGACCCCAATTCCTCCCAGCCCCTGGGGGAGGGAAGGGTGGACAAGACTCTCCTGATGTCTGCTTCTGTTACAGCTATTTACTTGTAAATCTGGGTAGGAAACAGAATGATTGAATCCTGGCTGCATTCGCTTTGTGGCGACTAACTATGAGATAGGTTTCCAATGCAATGATCTCTCCCTGCCCTGATCTGATTATATGACATTGAAAAATCTGTCTTTCTTTTGTTCATTCATTTGTCCATCTACTTCCTGCTGGGTAACTTCTAAGCCCAAAGCAATATTTTCCATCTTAAAATTCCTTGCCTGTAAGCTGCATCCATTTAAATAGGGAAACAGAGGGGTGGGTTGCGTTCAGAAATAGCCACATTAAATACCAGCCTGTGCTATCTACTAATTATTTATTCTCTCTGAGGCCCAGTTTCAACAGCTGTAATATGAGCCGTATTCCATGTATGTTGTAAAGTTATAACATTTAAAAGGGAGGAAGTGGGGCTGGGAAGGTGGCTCAGTGGTAGACGCTTGCCTTGCATGCCTGAGGCCCTGGGTTCGATTCCTCAGCACCACATAAGCAAAAAAGAAAAAAAATGCCAGTAGTGGTGCTGTGGCTCAAGTGGTAGAACGCTAGCCTTGAGCTGAAGAGCTGAGGGACAGCGCCCAGGCCCAGAGTTCAGGCCCCACGACCGGACCCAAAAAAATAAAATAAAATAAAAAATAAAAGGGAGGAAGTGTATATGAAATGATAATTCATAACTTTACTGAAAAGGCAGGCAATAGGGGTGGCTCACGCCTGTAATCCTAGCTACTCAGGAGGCTGAGATCTGAGGATTACGGTTCAAAGACAGCCAGGGTAAGAAAAATCTGTGGGACTATCTCCAGTTAACCAGCAAAAAGATGGAGGTGGAGCTGTTAGCTTTAGAGCAGAAAAGCTCAGGAACAGCACCTGGGCCCTGAGTTCAAACCCCAGGACCCACACAAAAAATATAAATACACAAAATGAAAAGGCAGGCAATAATTGTCAGTTTAAAGAAAGTGATGTAACCCAGGTACCAGTGGCCTACATCTATAATCCTAGCTACTCAGGAGGCTGAGATCTGAGAATCGTGGTTCAAAGCCAGCCCAGGCAGGAAAGTCTGTGAGACTCTTATCTCCAGTAAACCACCAGAAAACCGGAAGTGGCGCTGTCTCATGTGGTAGGGCGCTTGCCTTGAGCTGAAGAGCTGAGGGACAGCATCCAGGCCCAGAGTTCAAGCCCCATGACCACCACCACCAACAACAACAAAAAAAGAGGCTGCAATCTGAGAACCATAGTTTGAAGACAGCCTGGGTAGGAATTTCAGAGAGACTCTATCTGAAATTCTAGAATGGAGGGTGGGCTTGAGTGGTACAGCATCTGCTGTGAGCAAGTGAGCTGTGTGAGAGCTTAAGACCCAGAATTCAATCCTTAACAACACACACACACACACACACACACACACACACACACACACACACACACACACACACACAGAGGAAGAAAAGAAAAGAAACATCAGTACTCTCTTTAGAGTACATTTGCTCCCTGGGACAGTGTCTGTGGGGTTTGAAGCCCCTGGAGACCAGGCCTTGGCTGTGTCCTGGCTTCTCGTGATGGGATCTGTATCAAGGGCAGCTGTGACGCTCTCCTGGAGCTTACGGGAGGATGGATACATAAAGTCCAGTTAATAAATAAACACACAGACATCAAGGCTACCAGCTGTCGTAGTAACAAGACTTTATGCTTTCCTGGCTCCTGTCATCCTTGGGACTGAAGGCACTTAATGAATTAGTCTCGCTTGCAGTCCTCCTGGACCAAAAATACTGCTGTGTCTACAATATGCAGTCACAGTCACCAGCCAGAGGCCAATCACTGCTGCGACCACCACCAGGCACATCCCTAGAGCAGCTTTGTCTGTTGTTGATTTCCTACCATGGCAATACCCATTGTGGATTAGAAAATTCACATTGTGTCAGTGAAAAGATCAAAATTAGAATCCTTTATTACTTCCTCTGCTGAGAGGCATAGTCCACGTTTGGTTGTGTCCTCAAATACAGCACACACACACACACACACACACACACACACACACACACACACACACACACACACACACACACACACACACACACACACACACACACACACACACACACACACACACACACACACACACACACACACACACACCCAGAGTAGTCTTTGTAACCTTGTACCTGCTGTTTATAATTTAGCAACACATCATAACTGTCTTCATGTCTATCCCATTTGAAGTGGCTGCTATTGGCTAAGCATCATTAGACATTTAGGTTAATTTTTCCCATGGTTTGGATTAGGTTTGAGCTTGTCCCTAGGGGTTCATTTGTTGGCAGTGTGGTCCCCAGGGTGGGTGTGTTGGGAGGTGGTAGGACCTAGAAAAGGTGGGGCGTAGCATGAAGTAATTAGGTCATTGCGGACAGCTCTCTCTAAAGGAATAGATTCAGTTCTCGCGGGACCCAGTTCAGCCTCCAGAGAGGGTTATAACAGAAAAGCACACCCGGCCCTCTCAGATCTCTCGCTGGCTCTCTGTCTTGCCATGTGATCTCTCCCTTTTGCCAGTGTTCAGCCATGATGGAAGAGAGCCAGGGGCCCTAGCCAGAGCCAGTCCATGTGTTTGGATTTCAGCCTCCAAGATTTCAAGTTAACATATCCAGCCTTAGGTTCATTGTTATAGCAATGGAAAATGAATGAAACAAATATTAGTTACTTTAGCTCTGAGGAAATCTTGTGTTTCATCCTATTAGGATTTAGGGAGCAGCAGGAGTGAGGGGACATGGCATGGAGAAGCATGGTGGGTTTATAAATTAAATGTCACTTAGTGTGTCAGGAGACCAGTGCAATGACAATGCTCTGGACAGATTGCTGGGGACCCTGGGGGAACATACAAGAGGAATATGAACAGTCTAAGCAGTTGGAGATCTGGGAGTCCCTCCAAGAGCTACCTACCTCATCTGTTCCTGCTATCATCCTGATACTAGCTGTCCTTTGAGCCTCTAGTGTTGAGTTCATTGGTTTTTGCCAAACTTTCTAGCCTCTTCTCTGCCCAGTCCCTGCTCTGGTTGTTGGCTTCTGTCCTCTGTTATTTTGTGCCAGTCATGGGGCTTGAACTCAGGACCTGGGCACTGTCCTGAGCTTTTATGGTCAAGGCTATCGCTCTATCACTTGAACCACAGCTCTACTTTCAGCTTTTGTGGTAGGTTTTTGAAATAAGAGTCTCATTGACTTTTCTGCCCAGGCTGGCTTCAAACCATGATCTTCAGATCTCAGCCTTCTGAGTAGCTAGGATTATACGCACGAGCCACCAGCACCCAGCAGTGCCTGTACTCTGTAGTAGTGGTAATCCCGAGTCGGCTAGGTGGTTCTAGGTGTGGCATGTCCATTCACCTCCAGTTCATTTGGATAAGTGCTTTAAAAAAATCTGTTTTTCCTCTCTCCTTTTTTCCTGAACCTCAACATCTCACACTGCAGAATTCCAGCTCTTCTACCAAGTCTGTCTCGCAAATAGATTTTTATCTACCCAAGTCTATGGCTACAAGTTCGGCATACAGTAAATGCTACCGCATAAGGCAAGGTGGTTACAGGACTAACCCCACGAATCTTTGAGTATGCACGAGGTATATGAGGCAGGAGAAACAAGCCGGGCCAATCCCAAATCTATCTCTGTCTCTCCATCTCCACTGCCACCCTCCAGGCTGCCTTCGGTCTCTGGCTTTGCCCACTCTAATCATTGCCTGAGTGCTTGCCACTTAGTAGATAGATGATCTTTAAAAAAATTCATCTGCGTCCATCTTACTCCATTACACCTGGATTCCTCTTAGAAGCTCATGGCTTGTAAGGCTCCATGAAATCTAGCTTTTTGTCCCCCATGCTCTCAAACAACTGAGGCCCTTCTTTGCCTTGGAATATTCTCTTGCCAGGAGTGTTCAGTCTGTTATTCCTCACGTGGCTGACTATCCATAGGCCTCGGTGTATTACTCCATCCATAGGCCTTGCTTCAGAGTGGAACTTGAAGTAAGTCTCTCTTCATGGCCTCCTGTGCTACCCACGTTTCACCTGAGCATCATTTTCCTATGTCATTGTATTTTTATTTATGGACTGGGTGTTTGGCAACCATTTTTAACCTTTCAATGAAAAGGGGAGTGATTTTCCTTACCACAGAGACAATGAACAATGTCTGATCACATTTTTTTGTTGTCACCTTGGGGGGGGGGGCATGTAATACCACCAGCACCTAGTGGGTATAGGTCAAAGATGCTTCTCAACACTCTACAATACCCAGGACAACCCTCTGCCCCAGCAAAGAATAATCAGGCCCCAAATGTCAAGCTCTAGACTAAGTTCCACAAAGACACAAGTCTCATCTTCCTTGTGCACTAGTGTATCTCCTGTACCTGGCCCGCCCAGTGTCTGACACATAGAGTGCTTAGTATGTAGTTAAGTAGAAAAAGAGATAAGTAGATTCAGGATGTTCCTGAAACTTTTTAATAAGTAATACACATCATGATCATTCAGAACTGATGCCAACCCCAGGGGTAGGGCTGGAAGGAGGAGGTGCTGGGCATCACCCCTGGGATTGCTGGACCACGGGAAAGACTACAGGAGGGGCCGAGGCAGCTCCAGGGGTGGAGGAGTCCAGGGAACCCAAGTATTAGCCTTTATTCATATGAGAAGGATATATGTGAGATTTGAACAACCTGAATGTAATTTTAGCAACCTGTATGCAAAATTTTAACAAACTGATTATCCCTACCTGCTAATCATCAATCCTAGACAGACAGGTGGGTGGACAGAGGCAAGAACACGAAAGAGTGTGCTAGTGTTGACATTAAGAAGGGAGCTAGTGTCTATGCAGACAAGAGGCTCTGCACCCTTCACGCTTACTCAAATGGCTTACTAAGAAAGTATGGAATAAGCCAGGTGCTGGTGGTTCACACCTGTAATCCTAGCTATTCAGGAGGCTAAGATTTGAGGATCATGGTTCAAAGCCAGCCTGGAAAGGAAAGCCTGTAAGACTCTTTTTTTTTGTCAAACAACTACCCAAAAAAGCTAGACGGGGTATTATGGTTCAAGTGGTAGAGTGCTAGCCTTGAGCAAAAGAAGCTCAGGGACGGGGCCCAGGGCCCTGAGTTCAAGCCCCAGGACCAGCACAAAAAAGGAAAGCAGATAGGTAGGCAAAGCAAGGAAGGAATGAAGGAAGAAAGGAAGGAAGGAAAGAAGGAAGGGAGGGAGGAAAGAAGGAAGGGAGGAAAGGAGTGAGGGAGGGAGGAAAGGGAAGGGAAAAGAAATGAAGCAAGAAAGGAAGGAAAGAAGTATGATAGATGCATTAGCATGCATAAAGATGGAGTAAGTATTACCTCTTTGGTTTTGTGGGAGAGAGTGTGTGTGTGTGTGTGTGTGTGTGTGTGTGTGTGTGTGTGTGTGTGTGTGTGTGTGTGTGTGTGTATGTATGTATGTACGTGTGCACATGTGTGCCCTGTTCGGGGCTAGAACTCAGGGTCTACCACTTGGCTTTTTTGTTCAAGGCTGGTGTTCTGCCACTTAAGCCATGCCTCCCCTTCCAGCTTTTTTTGCTGGTTATTTGGAGAGAAGAATCTCAGATTTGTGTACTTTGGATGTCTCTGAACCATGATTCTCAGAACTTGGCCTCCTGAGTAGGATTATGAGCATGAGCCACTGGCTTCTGGCTCACTTTGTTTTTGTTTTTCCCCCTAGAACATTGAAGACCTATTTCCTAGGCACTGATGCCTCTTCTCAAATATTGTAGTAAAATACCTTAATTTAGATTCTAAAAGAAGACGTCTTCATTTCGATTCAGAAAGATCCAGAGATACAGTTACAGTTTGTCTGCCAAAGGGGAAACATTTGGGAAGATCATCTGAACTGAGGAAAGCTTAAAATCCAAATGAACATCTCTCCCTAGAGCAGACCAGCATGTTCTCTGTGCAAAGAACTAAAAAGACAAAATTTTTTAAAAAGCACAAAGAGGTATTGCCCACCTTTCCCCAATGCTCTTTTCCGTTAGCCAGCCATCAAGAATCCAGTGATAACATCATCGCTAAGCCAAGGTCACTTTGTGTGTAGACACTCTCCCACCCCACGCTTGGATTCTACCAGCTTCTCTGACTGCAAGATTCCTCCCCGTGGCTGGGTTGAATACCTCTGGTAGGATGCCTGGAAGCTGGGAGGGATGCAGGCTTTCGTATCACACTCCTTGGAGAGAGTCTCAGTACCACAGACCTTGTTCACATGCATTTCCTGCCTCCGTCCTGAACTGAACAGGCTTAAGACATCCATCTAGTATTTTCCCCAAATAACTTGTTTCTGTCAACACAATCATTGTTTAATTGCTTGGGCCCAAAACCTGGAAGCCTTTTTAGTCTGGAAGAATTCCATAACCATTGAGGGACGGTCCCAAATTGTCATCCTGCTTTTCCTTCCTCACTTGGAGCAAACAATCTTGCCCCTGTTTTTAGTCCAACTTGAAATCGTACTCAGGACTACCCCAGCCCTCATTGTCTTCACATCTAAAGGCTCCCATCAGTCGGCCTCCTATGTGTGGTCCAATCTCCTGTGGCTCCTCCTGGTCCACGCTTGACTGTCCTCTTGTCCCCCTTGGCTTTATCAGTTCAGTTCCTGGACATTATCTAAACATTCTTCTATGCTTAGTCTTCTAAGCCTATTGCTTCTCCTCACATTCCTCCATTACTATTATCCCAATGCTATCTCTTCCTCCAGAACAGGCTCCAAGAAATAAATTCTGGACACTTGCAGGCCACAAACCATCATCTAACTCTGGCTGCATTTCTGCTCCACCCACAGCCAAACTTCTCCATTCTTTGTGTATACTTCCTGTCTCTGCTCTTTGAGCTCTGACTCAATTCTGAACTTGCAGAAATCTGATTTCCAGCTCCTACCTGCTGTTCTGATACAGCCTCTGACAAAGAGTCTTCCATGATCCTCATTTTGCCTCTTCCAAATGGCTCTGCAATTGACTAGTCACTCCTTGTAGCGTCTGATCTCTTCATTTTGTTCTTCTTCGATTATTCATGACCCCACCTCTCCTGCCTCAATTCATGCCTACTGCCTGTTCCCTCCTAACCCTACCATTGCTCCCCTAAACAGGTGTGTCTCAGCTTCTGTCCTTCCCCCACTGTGTCAGCTTTTGGCACTCCTAAGTTCATGATCATTTCCAAAGCTAGAATTTTGCACTGAATCTTCCTTGAGTCTCATATTTGTACCAAGAGGCTCCTTGACACTATCAGGAATCTCTAATTCACAGACCTTATCATGTTACCTACTCTTTTCCCAAAAGTACTTTAGCTTTCATTTTTCTCCTCCTTAATCAATGGCTCCACCATCCACCTGGTCCATAAGTCAAGCATTGTGAGTCTTCCCAGTCGCCTTCCTCTATCGTTTTCCCTACATCCAGTCCATTTGCTTTTGTTTTGTTTTTGCCAGTCCTGGGGCTTGAATTCAGGGCTTGGGCACTGACTCTGAGCTTCTTTTGCTCAAGACCAGCACTCTACCACTTGAGCCACAGCGCCATTTCAGGCTTCATGCATGCTAGGCAAGCACTCTATCACTAAGCCATCCTCCTAACCCCCAATCCACAAGTTTTATACTTCCATAATTCTATTTCTATAATTTTCTTTTTTTTCTTTTATATTGTGAAAATACTGTACAGAGGGGTTACAATTACATGGACAAGATGTGTACATTTCTTATCAAGCATTGTAGCCTCCTCCTTTGTTTCCCCTTCCCATCCCATCCTTCCCCCCGCCCCCCACCAAAGTCGTAAAGTTCGTTTTCGACATAACGACTTGCACATCTCATTGTTGCAATGGGTCCACCTGTATCCCTATTTACACGATTTGTTTTTTCCCTTCCCCTCCACAAATTATAACAACATCAAATACAGTGAAAGCAGGGGTTATACCCTGGGGGAGGGACATACAAAGCAACAAAGAAATAATCTTATAAATGTGTTAGAAACAATCGCATGAAAGAAAAAAACATTTGAATACATATCTTAGGGTTCATTTCCCTAACATCAACTTATCTGACCTATTTTGCTTGTCTCGGACATATACTAGTTATTGCAAATAAGGGAAACCATGGGACCTATGTTTCTTTGGGCCTGGCTTACTTCACTTAATATAATTTTTTCCAAGTCTTTCCATTTCCTAACAAATGGGGCAATGTCATTCTTTCTGATGGAGGCATAGAATTCCATTGGGTATATATACTACTTCTATAATTTTCTAGAGTATCTTACTCAGCTTTGCGTTGCTGTAACAAAATCCCGATAATTACCAATTATAATTGATAATTATAACTGACTTATAATGTGAAAGTGTTCATTTATCTCACAGTTCTGGAGCTTCTGGCCCCAAATCAAGCCAACTCATTACTTCAGGCCTCTGGTAAGGCTGCCAGATGACAATGGTAAAGAGTATATGGCAGAGCTCACTGGTTACTTTCTGGCCAGGGAACAGAGGAAGAGAAAGAAACCCGGCTCCCACAATCCCCTTTGATCCCATTCTTGATGACCTAATGACTTGCCGCTGCCCCATGTCATCAAGGTTCCACAAGCTTCCAACCGTGCCACCCTAGAGACCAAGCCTTTAAAACGTGAGGCCTGGGCTGGGCATGTGGCTTACGGTTAGGAGTGCTTGCCTAGCATACAGGAAGCCCTGGTTCAATTCCGCAGTACTACATAAACAGATAAAAGCTGGAAATGGTGTTGTGGCTCAAGTGATAGTGCACTAACCTTGAGCAAAAGAAGCTCAGGAACAGTGCCCAGGCCCTGAGTTCAAGCCCCAGGACTGACTGAAGGAGGCTGATCCAAGCCAGAGTATAGAATATATATTTTATTTTTTTAATATTGTCATCTTTATTTGTCTCATTAACTCTTGACTAGATAGTTACAACATCCCTCCTTCCTTTCCCTTCCCTGTCTTTCCTTCCCTCCCTCTCTCCTTTCCTCTTTCTTTTTTTTTTTTTTTTTGCCAGTACTGGGGCTTAAACATAAGGCCTTTGGCTCTCACTTGGATTTTTTGTTCGCCATGCCTCCCTTTTGGCATTTTGCTTGTGATCTGTTCCTCAGATCTCAGCCTATGATAGGCATGAACCACCATTTGCCTGTCTTATTTCTTTTCCACACTGTCTATATGAAACTCTACTCATTCATTACACCATGTAAAATATGCACAGTTTCTTATTGTTTACATGTACCAGTCTGGCTTTCCTAACTAGCCTATGAGATCTCGGAGAGCATGGATCATTTCTAATATTCTGCTAAATCCTCCAACATTTCTGGCACAGCAGTGGGCATACAAATAGAAACTAGGCAGCGGTGAAATTTATCTTCTAAGGGAAGGCCGATGCTGCATACCAGCATTGGCATGTTCACAGCATGAAGGATGCTGGTCCCCTGACTCCCTGACGCAGTGACAGGAGAGACCTCCAGCAAAGAGGTTGAAGATGGTTTACTTCAATGACTGGGAAGTTGTTCCTCCCAAGACTGCATAACAAAGTGTGATGTCAGCACGAGAGCTCAGCTGACTCTAGAGATCACACATCCATGGGCAGCCATCTGTAGGCTTCTACAGTGGGCCTGAAGCATTACGAAGCATCCTGGCATCTTAGAAACATGCCCTACCTATTTTGTGGTATTTATTTTACTTTGGTAATAAGAAGCAACACTTGTAGAAGCCAAGTCCAGAGTATTTGCAAAAATCCCTTCTCTCTTTGAGGTCCAGGCTATTTTCCATCCTTCTCTGTCCCCCTGCTCCCACACTGGTGCGCCCTCCCTCACTGAGAACTTCAGCTGTGTTCTCCCTTTCATCTAAAGTTCTACCATCATCCAAGAGAGTTTCACCGTGTACCCGAGCCTCGAACGCCATCATCTCCTCACACTTCACACACTCACAACCAACGGCCATACCTTGGATCCATTCCACTAGGACTGTCCTCTGAACACCTGGACTACCATCAGAGTCTCCTGACCATCACCCTGTCTCTAATTATAGTGATGGAGCCTTCAACCCATCCTCCATTCCCTTCCTACCCACCCCCTCCTCCCAAATGCTCCTCTACTGAGAGCCAGACTGGTCTTTGTAGCACTGAAACTGAGATGTGTCTCTGTTCAAAAATCCACATGGGCTCCGTGTCCACAGGATGACGTCGATGTCCTTAGCCCGCAGGCAGCACACCGCTGCTCTTCAGCCTCTCGTGTCCATAACCTGGCATTTGTTGTTCTGACATTACTAGATTATAGGCAGTGTCCGGTTTTCCTTGCTCTCTTGAGTCTCCCGTGCCTCCCACTGCCTGCAAAAGGCCATTTTCCTGTTCATCTGCAGAGATGTTCAGCTCATGCCCCAGCCCAAACACCAGCTCCTCAGGGAAGCCTGCTTGCCCTGGTGTGGACAAAGACTGGACTCTCCAGCACATTGTGATACAGCTATTACATTTATCCCATCAGATTCATGGCAGGAGCCGTTCCTATTCATTCCTGGGTCTCAGCCCTAGGTACAGGCCTGGCTCAAAGTTGGCTTCACTACAGGGTCTGAAGGGAATAAAGAATGAGTTCCAAAGACTCTCTGTCCTCTGTATATAAGCGAGGTCAGAAGAGATTGAGCTCTTGAATTAATTGAATCTCTTCTCTTTACCCTGGCTCAGTGCCCTGCCCATATGATTAAATCCCCTAATACAATCGGCCCTGGCTAAGCACCACATACAAATCCCCCAGCATTAAGTAGTGGAAAGGCTTCCAAGTACATAGAGAAGAAAGAGCCTCGGGCTTGAGAGATGTCTGCCTACTTCTGAGACACTAAGTACGTGAGAGAATTGGTGAATATTTTATATTCAAACCCATTAGCTCAGCACTGTGCTAGCCATTGACGGTGAAGAGAAAAGTTAAAACAGCCTACACTGGTTATCACTTCCTAGGTATCAGCCATGCTTCTATGAGGGTGAGCAATGTGGCTGTGACTCACAGTCTGAAGATAAGAAAATGGGCCCAATGGAACCCAGCTAGTAAGTCCTACAATATTTCCATCCCTCCTTGGTCTCTTTATTGAATCCAATCTCCCATTCTTCACATCCGTTCTAAAAGAAACAGCTTCCTCTGTCCTGTCTCCCCTCCCTCTTTCCCTCCTCTCTTACCTATTTCCCTTTTCCTTCCTTCCCTCCTCCTTCCTGCCTTCCTGCCCGCCTGCCTGCCTTGCACTTTCTAGGCAAGCACTTTACCCCTGAGCCAGGCCTCCAGTCTTTCTGCTTTTATTTTTCAGACAAGGTATCACACTGTTGCGTAGGCTAGCCTTAGACCGCCATTCTCCTATCTAGTATACTTCAGAGGAGCTGGGATTACAAGCATGTGCCATCACACTTGGTTTGTTTGTTTCTCCTGTTTGAAATAGTCTTATTAACTTTTTTGCTAGGCCTTGAACTTCAATCCTCCGATTTCTGTCTCCCAAGTAGTTGACACTGCAGGTAGGAGCCACCATCCTTGGCTTCCATCTCTTTTATAATTTTCCCTAACTGCACACAAACTGTTTATCCATCTCAGCATCCTGGGATGAAAGATGCTGTTCATTCTTGTTTGTCATGTGTGAGAAGTCTCTTTTCTTTCTAAGACCTTTCCACCAGCAGCATACTACTTTCCTCGCTTTTTAGGAATCCTACACTGTGAATTCTCCTTTCTTTCATTTACGAAAACTTTTCTATTAAATTGGATCATTTCCATTGGCTTTTAAAAACGTCGTGGTAAGAATGCTTAAGCATGAGACTTACCCTCTTAATGGATTTTTAAGTGCACACCACAGCAATATCTATAAACACAGTGTTGTACAGAACGCTTTTAGAAGTTAGAACTTAGGTTTTCAGAATTTATTTCTCTTTTGTCTCTTTTCTCTTTGGCAATACTAGCGGTTTGAACTTAAGACTTTGTACTTTCTAGGTGGGCACAATACTGCTGAACCATGCTTCCAGAACTGTTTCTCGCTGGTTATTAAGAACAGGGTCTTACTTCCTGCCCTCATTCACATGAGCTACAGTCCCCCTACCATAGGCTTCCCACCATCGCTGGGATCACAGGCGCACCACCTCACCCTGCCTCCCTTCCAGACACTTTCCTGTCTGGACTGGGCTGGTACTACAGTCCTTCCAATTTCAACCTCCAGTGTAGACTGGGATGATGGACGTGCACCACTGTGCCTAGGTATGAGTTGAGAAGAGATCTAGAAAGCTTTTCTTCCAGAGTTGGCTTGAATCACAATCCTTCCTGTCTCAGCCTTGCAAGTAGTTAGGATTACAGGAATGAGCAACCTACAGCTACCTATAGGAAACTCCAGGAAAGCAGGTAGTATAAAGTCAGGACAGTTACATACAGCACGGCTGTGGGACAAGCACACAAAAGAGACTCTTAGAATTGCTGACAAAGTTCTGTTTCTTGATGTAAGCCATATTTTTGGCTTTTATGGTATTCTGTATATTTTACAATATTTTTTTAGCTGAACAAGAAAGAGTGAGCATCATTTCATGCTCCCAGTATTTCCATTTTAACCATTCAGTAAATTTCACCATTAAAACAAATACAAGGTCTTCCTATGTAGCTCAAACTAGCCTAGAATTTACCATGTAGCCCAGGGCGGCTTCAGACTTGCAATTCCCCTTCCTTAGCATCCAAAGTTCTGAGACTACAGGTATGTACTACCTTTCCTGTTATCATTTTTTTTTTGTTTTTATTTTTGGTGCCAGTCTTGAGGCTTAAACTCAGGAACTAAGGACTGACCCTGAACTATTGTGCTCAAGGTTAGTGCTCTACCACTTCCAGTTTTCTGGTGGTTAATTGGAAATAAGAGTCTCATGGACTTTTCCTGCCTGGGCTGGCTTTGAACCATGATCCTCAGATCTCAGCCTCCTGAGTAGCTAGGATTACAGGCGTGAGCCACTGGGGCCTGGCTCCCCATTGGTTTTTAAATGTACTTAATCCCCTGTCATTAGAACAGAACAAAACAGCCCCATATCTCTAGATCATGCCCAAACTCTGGAAAGACTGATTTACACGTAGAGTTTCCATTTTCTTACCTCTATTTTCTCTTCCTCCAGCTACATGGGGCTTTTGTTCTTCATGTTACTGAAGTTCTTGCTTAAACAACCCATGATGCCCACACCCCTAAAGCCAATGGACATTTTTAGGGCCTCATCCTGACTGACTTCAGTTTCTCCTCTTCAAGAAACATTCTGTTCCTGGACTTCATGACATTTCCTTGTCTTGGTTTTCCTCCTAAGCCTCCGCTTCATCCTTTTGGTTACTTTTTGGGATCACCCTGTGGATTGGCTTAATGCCAGGCCTTCTCTTCTGAGCCTGCTCTTCCTCTCTGGCAGTCTCGTCATGTGGTGGCCCCTAGACATTGATGGTTCCCAGAGGGGGCTCTTCTGCCCAGCTCTCTCCACTGCATTCAGCTTGACTATCTATCTACCTGACATCTTGACCCCTCCACTTGGATAGTTCAAAGCCCACCTCAAGTACAACATGGCTGAGTTTCACACATAATGTTCATGTGGTTCTCTATCATCGCCTGCTGATTCAGGGCATGGTACCATGTGGTACCAAGCTGGAAGCTGGGGTCCCATCCTTAACACCATTATCCTTCAACTCCTGCATCCTGGTTCTCTTTACATTTTACCTCTAGAACTGCTCAGATCCATTTTTCTGCATGTCCTAGTCTAAACAACTGCCACCTCTCACCTGATCTGCTTTAAAGTATGCTCATAGGTTTCCTGGATCTTCTTTCTTCCTCAAACATGCTGTTCAGCTATATAATGCCAGAGTGACCTTCTTAAAATGGAAATTCTGAAGGTCGCCCTCCTGTTTGGTACTTTAGAACTATCCATCAGAATCTTTAATGTGGTTAAGACTTTGTGTTTTATAGCTCCTCCCAACCTCTTCTGCACATCTTGTGTGATTTCCTTTCAGTCCTTGAACTCCAGATCCATAGACTTTTGTCCGTTTCTGGAACTTCTTCTCGCAACTTCGAAGTGGCGGTCTCTCCTTAGTTCCTGCTCAGCCACCACTTCCAGAGATAACATCCCAGCTCTTTGGTGAATGGTCCCAGAGCACCATGTACCTGACCCTGAGACTTTATAGCTTTTGTCACATTTATTACACTTGTTTTGTGACTGCAAGTTTCACAAGGGCTGGGGCTTGGGACTGTCTTCCTCCTCCTCAGCAATGTATCCCCAACAGCATTTTATACATACTTGCGAATACCTTGAAAATGCAATGCTCACCTTTCATCCCAACCCATCCAGCCCCTGCCAGGCCTCCTTACTCTATTAAAATTGTCCTTGCTAAGGTCACCAACAACCTTCAGCCCGCTGACTGCTTCCTTTGACCCCTGGTGTGCTACAAGCTGATAGGCAGTGTTCCTGCACCAAAACAGCATCCTGGCTGGGCACTGCTGGCTCATGCCTCTAATCCTAACTACTCAGGAGGAGGCTGAGATATGAGAATGTCAGTTTAAAGCCAGCCCAGGCAGGAAACTCTGTGAGACTCTTAACTCCAATTAACCACTAGTGCCCCCCCCAAAAAAAAACACACAATAGAAGTGGTAGAGCACTTGAGCACAAAAGCTCGGGAACAATACCCAAACCCTGAGTCCAAGCACCAGAACTTGTGGGGGGGCGGGGGAGGGGAGGGGGTGGTGGTGATTCCGGGAGTTTTTCTGTACTATGTAGGAAAAAAGGGATCTGACAAGAGTATTGTCAGTTTAAAACTTTTGTTTCATATAGTTTTGTTTTTTGTTTTTAAATAATCTATGATAGAATCTAGCATAAGATGCTCTCTGGCTTGGCTCAAAATTGTAATTTTTAGCCATTTTACAACATGAATATTTTATAGTTATTCTCCAGACAGCCCCATGATTTCCATTGGTTTTATGGCAGAACTCTTACAGGCCCACGGGTCAAATCCAAAGAAATATCTTTTAGTCTTCTATTTTGTTCTCTTGGTAATATCTGATACTGTTTATCAGGCTGTTGATGTAGTTGTGTTTTTGTTTTTTTTTAGCAACCAGTTATTATTAAGCTCATTTTGGCTTCTAGCACCTTATCATGTGTGCTCTTCTACATACTATGGGTCTACGGAGAGAACAGGGATCCCGGCTTCTCTCTCTCCTTTTTTCCTCTTTCCATCATCATTTGTGAAGCAGACTCACAAATTCCATTCGCAGGAAAGATGAAGAGGGAAAAACAAATGAATAAAGTGCTGAGGACAGAGTTAAATCCTCATCGCCAGTACTCTAGCTCTTTCACCCGGCTGCCTTCCACTGCTAAAGCCATTGTGTCACAGCAGCTGGAGACAAGAGAAAATGTGATTTCCATATCTGAGCACCGCCCATTGTTGTTTAAAAAGGAAGGAGAACATGACACAAACTTGGTATGGTTTTAGAGGTCTTAGAAGGCTTCATTTGTAGTATTGAATCCATCAACAAACTCAACTGACTATAACAGTTGACTACAGGGATATAAACAGTCTGTTCTAGACACACTTTTTTTTTTTTTTTGTCGGTCATGGGGCTTGAACTCTGGGCCTGGGTGCTGTCCCTTAGCTCTTCAGCTCAAGGCTAGCACTCTACCACTTGAGCTACAGCGCCACTTCCGGTTTTCTGGTGATTTATTGGAGATAGGAGTCTCACGGTCTTTCCTGCCCGGGCTGGCTTTGAACCGCGATTCTCAGATCTCAGCCTCCTGAGTAGCTAGGATTACAGGCGTGAGCCACCGGCGCCCGGCCTCTATACACACTTTAAATGCCAGGTACTAGGCTGGGGATGTAGCTCAAGGGGCAGGGCTCTTACCTAGCATATGAGAGGCCACGGCAGAATTTGCTAAATGATACTACCATTCATGTTTCTTTAAATTCTCCACATCAATCACAACCGCATGCCTTGCCCAAGCTGCTGTATTACCTCTGCCCTTTCTCCTGAGCTGATCATCAAACTTTTTTTTTTTTTTTGTCGATCGTGGGGCTTGAACTCTGGGCTTGGGCCCTGTCCCTGCGCTCTTCAGCTCAAGGAGAGCACTCTACCGCTTGAGCCACAGCACCACTTCTGGTTTTCTAGTGGTTTTTTATTGGAGATAAGAGTCTCACAGGGGCTGGGAAGGTGGCTCAGTGGTAGAGTGCTTGCCTTGCATGCATGAGGCCCTGGGTTCGATTCCTCAGCACCACATAAGCAAAAAGAAAAAAGCCGGAAGTGGTGCTGTGTCTCAAGTGGTAGAGCGCTAGCTAGCCTTGAGCTGAAGAGCTGAGGGACAGCGCCCAGGCCCAGAGTTCAGGCCCCATGACCGGACCCAAAAAAAAAAAAAAGAGTCTCACAGACTTTCCTGCCAGGACTGACTTTGAACTGCAATCCTCAGATCTCAGCCTCCTGAGTAGCTAGGATTACAGGCATGAGCCACCGGCACCTGGCTCATCAAACTCTTCAATCAGCTGATCATCTCCAGTCAGAATCATTCCACCTTCAAGGTCCAGGCCAAAATTCATGTCTTCCAAGAGGACCTTAATAACTTAATAACTCATCAGAATCACTTGGGTCAGGCTCGAATTCACTTTAGCTCCTGCCATTTGTACCTCACCCAGCATTTCCTTCTTTAGTTTGCAGGATCTTAACAGTGATGTGAATAATCTCTCTCATACCACTTTGTAGGCAACTAGAGCCTGGAGACCAGCCTTGCTCATCTCTCTGATTTCCTAGAAAACAGTATGTATTTTCTGAATTTAAGTGGGCGACACTGATCATCTACCACCAGCCCAGTATGCAATGCAAGCATCATTTTATCCCTCCTTCCCACCCTCCCTCTTTTCCTCTCACTCCCCTCCCCTGACTCTCTTGTCCCCTGCTGCCGGATTTCTGGCAGCCTTGTCTGAGAACTCAGTCCAGCTTGTTGCTCCCATCCCTCTGGGTATCAGCAGCACATTTTTTTTTTAAAGCAGTTGTCTTGTATGCTCCAGAATTTATTTGGGGGGGAGGGGGAATCAAGTTGTTCCTTTGTGAAGTAGAATAGGAGTCAGAAGTGAGCCCTGGCTGGTGTTGTGTGGGAGGAAATGGTCTGCAGTAGGCAAAGCTCTTAGCTCTCAGCTGCTTTTTATTTTTGTTTTTGTTTTTTTAAATCTAAACAGCAAACAAACTCCCAGCCCAGCCCTGGGGCTCAGGAGACACTCACCGTTCTCTTCGGGTGTAGACTCCAGCCCTCACAAGCCTGACTTCACAGCCTTCCACACCACTGGTAGCTGGACCAAAACAATGAGTCACCTCTCTTTCCTCTCCCAATTCCTGGGGTAACATCACAGCTCAGTCTCCAGTTTCCAGCCTTCATGTACACCCACAGATAGAAGAGATGGAAATCTGACCTCTATGTAGAGGTACATGCCTCCAATCTCAGCACTTAAGAGGCTATGGCAAGAAGATTGTGAGTTTGAGCTCAGCTGGGCTGCAGAGGAAGACCCTGTCTGAGTGGGGAGTGGGGGAGGAAAGGAAGGAAGGAAGTGAAGTGAGAAAGGAGGAGAGGAGAGAAGAAGGGAGGGAAAGAACAGGAGGGGAGAGGAGGGAAGAGAACTCTAAACACGGCTTTGTCCCTAAACTGTGCATACTGCAAAGTTCCAACTTAATCAAAGCCACAGGCAGCTATGACCCAGTCTAGATCTGTACATGGACATACAGTGCCTGTGCTGTAGGTTACTGTGCAGAGAGCAGGAAGTCAGTGTTGCTTCACGCTGAAGAGCCTGCACCCTTATTCAGCCCAGGGGTAAACCTAGAGATGAAATGAGAGCATGCAGGAAAAGTGACTGGAACCCAGAAGGCCCTCAGTGATGTTCCTGTGTCATGATGCTGGAAGCTAGTCCCCTCTCACTGCTTCTGTTGTTCAACAGCCTGGCCTACCTGAAAACAAAAGGTGGTGTCCAATACTGCCATTCCATTCATACACTCATTGCTCCCACTGGTCAGCCAAAGAGAATTATTGGGGACAAGGGTACTAAGCTGGGTATCTGTGCTGATGAGAAGTAATCAGAGGGGCATTTAGGAACATTCTAGTGCAGTGAAAACTTCCTTACTCCCCTGGGTAATCCAACTCCACACCCCAGAATAACTTCCAACTGTTTTCTTTTTTTTTCTTGTCAGTCATGGAGCTTGAACTCTGGGCCTGAGCACTGTCCCTCAGCTCTTCAGCTCAAGGCTAGCGCTCTACCACTTGAGCCACTGCGCCGCTTTCAGGTTTTCTGGTGGTTATTTGGAGACAAGAGTCTCACGGAGTTTCCTGCCCAGGCTGGCTTTGAACCGCGATCTTCAGATCTCAGCCTCCTGAGTAGCTAGGATTACAGGCATGAGCCACTGGTGCCCGGCCCAACTGTTTTCTAAGTGTTTCTCTCTTTTCCTCTTCTTTTAGAGGTTCAAATACGCTCCCCAGCTGGGCACTGGTGGCTCACTCCTATACTGAGGAGGCAAGGAGCTGAGGATTGTGGTTCAAAGCCACAGAAAAGACTGTGAGACTCCTATCTTCAATTAACCACCAGAAAACCAGAAGTGGTGCTGTGGCTGAAAGTGGTAGAGTGCTAATCCTTGAGCAAAAAGAGTTCAAGCACCATGACTGACAAACAAATAAACCAAAAACCTCAAACAAATGCAATTCCCAGAAACAATCTCCTATATACCTTCTGCTCTCTCTGGAGTCCAATCACAGTGTTCCTTTCTCTCCCTTTCCCAATACTGTGGAGTTGCTGATAATTTATCTTGTACAGAGGAAGAGCAAAGCATAAAAGAAAGGCAGTTCCTATTTATTCATGTTGTTGTAAAGCTAGATGAACACATTGTGCTTGCCCACCTGTCCAAAGACACTCTTCTTCCCACTTTTCTAAACATAACTGAATATTTCAAAGGAATTCTGGGTGGCCCCACAGTCATTTGGCTCCTAAGCCAAATGGAACTTTTAGAGGAAGTAGGGAGTATTTTCCCAGACTATTCAGCTAGAGAAGTGTTTGAGGGAGCATGTCAGATGCAGGGAATGGAAAAGGAGTTTTTAATGCTTAATTCACAGTGTTCAAAATTCAAAAGTTACAAGTGGTTTTTAGGTCCACATCTCCTGGAGGGAATTTAGAATGTCTGTCTTTCTTGTTTTGTTGTTTGTTTGTTTTTTGGTGCCAGACTCGGGGCTTGAATTCAGGGCCTGGGTGTTGTCCCTGAGCTTTTCTGCTTAAGTTATCATTCTACCACTGCCTGTTTTTAGTGTTTAATTAGAGGTGAGAGTCTCACAGAGTTTCCTGCTAACTTCAAACCAGGATTCTCAGGTCTCAGCCCTCTAAGAAGCTGGGATTACAGGTGTGAGCCACAGGGTGTGGACAAGCCTGGCTTGTCTTCCTCTTTTATAAAATGAATAATAGCATGGTACAAATGTTCTATACAGCTTGCTTTTCCCACTAAACCCTATGTCTTGGGGAAATATTCCATATCAGCTTTGTAGTCTTTTTCTGTGGACAGTATTTGAGTATTTGATATTCAAATAGTTAAGTATTATTATATACTTTATAACATATGCTTTTATGAGAATTTAATTTCTTCCACAGCTCCAGCAATGCTATAAAGTCCGTATTTCTCTGTATTGATGTGCAAATGTAGTAGGAATCCCTGGGTCAAATGACATAGGTATTTCTAAACTGGACAGGTATTTCCTGCTGCCTTCCTCGTAAGTCCCAATTTACTTTCCTGCCAACAATATATAAGAATCTATTTTTTTTCAAAAACAACATCAACAATTCATCTATCTTTTCATTGTTCGTGAATTGAAAGGCAAATATGGCTGCTAAGGGTAGATTGCACTTTACATATTCAAGTCAATAAACAACATTTTCAGTTCTCCCAGGCCAGCATTTTCCTTGAAGCCTAATGGGGTGACAAATGTCTCTTGAGACTACAAATAATATTTATTCACGATGATCTGGGTTTTCTGCCAGCATGTGTGTGTGGTGTCTGTTCTTAAGGGAGGCGATTGACTGTGGAAGGAAGCAGAGAGACCTGAGCTGCAAGCTAAGCTCTTCCACTTGCTAGTTTTATGATTGTTAGCACAGCTTTAGCCTTCTCCCATGAAGTATGGGGTTGGTGGTATTGATTTTTAAAGCCTGACATCAGCCACACAGAGTATTTAATAAATGGTAGCCTGTTAACAATCACCAGGTCAGAATCAAACCTCAAGATGTTTTTCACAGATGACAGGCCTTCATCACCCAGCCAGTCCCAGATGTGTCCAATGATCAGCCAACTCCTCCTCGGAGCCACCTTAGCCTTCTTGAAAAGTTTGAAGCAGATCACTGAAATCATCCCTGGGCCTCTGGAGGAGGGCTGGGCTGATTCTTTTTTGCCAGATGATATTTGTACACAGACCAAGACAGTGCTCATTTCCAATTACAGAGAGGCAAGCCAGAGATAAAACAGAATCCTTGGACAAGACACAGGGGACTTTCTCTGCGCAACACCACAGTCCACATTGCCTTTCCTTTCCGTACTGCTGTTTCTGATAAGACCACTGAAAGCCTATCTCTCGTTCTGCCAAGATTGCCAACCATGCCAACAACTAGTGTTTCTATCCACATAAGACCTCCACACCTCAGAGGACTCCAGAGGCTTCCCATTCAGGCAAGGGCTCATCCTTTTCATCCCCAAGGATGGTGGGAATTATAACCTCATTTGTTATAAGGAGTGGGGCACTGAGGATGGGGCAGATGCTCATTGCCTAACGCCTGCTGAGCCCATCAGAGAGCCACATTTAGTTTCTCTCTGGATGCCATTGTGAGTCTGTCTTTATGCCGGCTTACATCCTCTATAGCATGGAGCTGGAAGCTTTGGAGAGAAGTCTGAGAAAGTGTAACTGTTTTCAAGAGTATACCTTTGCTCCTTCTTCTTTTTTTAGTCTACCCTCTGTCAATTTGAACAAAGGGAATAGGATCTCAATGTCCGTGGCTTTGAAGTACTTCTTTACTACAGAAAGAAGGCTTCCTTTTACCCAGAAAACTTCCCACGGCAGACCAAGTGAACACTAGGAATTTGAACTCCCCATCATTGTCTCTAGCCGGGTATAAAACATTCATCCAGTTCAGCTGTGGAAGGCACAGGCATCCAGCTGTGTAGACAGCCAGTTACACAGCTGCGCTCTGATGACCCCATCTCCAATCCCCGTCCTCCAGCCAGGCCAACAGTAGAGTTCTGGGTTAAGGAGAAGTAGCCACACCGCTCAGAATGAAAACAAATCAGAGAATGGAGGGCAACTGACTACAGGCCTCCTCGGCTGCCCGTGGGGTTGATTCCTGCACCCAGCCACCCCAAACTTGCTAAGAAGGGACAACTTTCAGGGCTCCACAACTCCAAGCAGAAGAAAGGAGGGGTGTGTGTGGGTTTGTGTGTGTGACACACCGTGCATTCGGTACATAGCCCAAGGTGCTGACAGAGGCAATAGATCTCTCCCAAACCCTTCTGCCCTGCCTGGCACCCAGGGGTTCTCTCAGAGCCACAGGCCATATCAGCCAGCCTCAGGGTGGCGAGGACCTGAGCAGCCGAATAAAGGCTTATCCCCTGCACTGGGTACTGCGTTCCGTTTGTCTCTTGGTCTGTCTACACCGGCCAGGACCTTCTCTGTGCCCCTAAGCCGAGGCTTCCATGTGGCTGGAGCTTGGAGTACCGCCAGCGCCAGGTCCTCCAGGATGCCGGCTTTGGAGCCTCGGGACCCCACAGAACAGCTATCCCTGGCCCACCCCCGAGCCCCTCTTTACTGGCCCAGGACTTGCTAGCAAAGATGACTGCCCTGCAAGTCTCCCGCTCGATGCCTCCTCCCCTTTGAACAGCCCAAGGACATCCGCCCTTGTTATTTTGCAAAACTTCAGGAAAATCACCCAGATGAGCCCAGGTCGCAGGGCTCTCTAGAGCCACGGGCGTGAACCTGGATATGCAGAACGCCGGCGAGCCGCTGGCTGGTCCCTGCGCCCCAGGTCCTAGCCCAGTCCCCTGCCCGGCGATCCCTCACCACAGCCGGCTTCGCCCGCCTGCTCCGCCAGCGCCCGAGGGTCCTCGCTGGTCTCGCCACGCCGAGGCGGGCTGTAGCACTGTGAAGCCGACCGATGTTGGCAAATGGCTTCAGTGTAACCCCGGAGGGTGGGGGCAGGGGGGACCCCCAGCTCACTTTCCAGCATCCGGGCCGCGCCCCTAGGGGAGCCACGCAGACCTAGCCCGGCACAACCTCGGTCAAGGTAGGGTGGGGGCTCAGGAGCACGCTTACCTGGGTGTCGAAGCTCTCCAAAGTGCTCCGCAGCTGGGCACCTCCAGGCGCCCACCGAGCCGGCGCCCCGCCGGGGTGCTCAGCCTGCAGGGTGCCCCGCCCCTCTCCCTGCTTTCCCCTTGCTCTCCCGCGCGCACAGCTCTGCTCCACCCGGCCCGCGCGTCCTGCCTGTCCGGGGCCGGGGAGGCCCACGTGAGCCCTCCGCCCTCCCTGCGCCCAGCGCCGGCCCCACACTGATCTGAGAACCTCATGGCTCCTCCAGGTGGCCGGGGCTGGGGGCAGGTAGGAGCTGTCTGATTGGTGCTGGCACGAGCCTGGGTGAATCCCGGCTCAGAGAGGCGGATTGCACGGGGAAAGGGGTGCGACTGGACAGCTGGTCTCCTCCAAAGACCCTTCTCTCGGCTCTGAGCCCTTCCCCCACCCCCACACTTTAAACCCCAGGGGATGGGTGCGCCTGGGATGCTACAGTGCAGGGGACTTGGCGCCCTCCAGATGGGGTCCAGCATGGAAAATCCTGGGCCAATGAGAATCTTAGGGAACACAATGTGTATGTGTCCGCAGGGAAAAATAAAAGGAGACTGTCTCGACGCCTTCCCATGGTTCAGCTGCTTTCCAGCCTGCCCTGCTTCCACTTGTCCGATGGCACTTGGATATCTTGCGGTTGAGGTGTACCCTGGTCCCTGTGATCTCCAGATCTGGGGTGGAGGGAGGCGGCAGCAAAGCGGAGGGAATCGAGGGCTGCTCTGGATTTCTCGTCTAAAGGCACTACGGGCTACCTGTGTGCTGTTCCCCAGACAGTAAGGTTCTGACATTAGTCATTTACAAGGTCTGCCGAGAGCGCATGAGGCTCAGAGAGGAGGGAACTGACCATTTTTAGCACTTCAAAGCATCTCAATTTGGAATTGTTTTGTTCTGGTCTGTTCCTCTTTCTCCTGACCCTGCTTTCCAGTCCTGCCTGCACTGAAGACAAATGCGCCCAGCTAAGATAAACTCAAGGAAAGGCATTCTACTACCTCAAATATGCTTTCTTCTCTCTAGTCTCCGTGGTCTGGGGAGTCAAGGTGAAAAGGTGATCAGGTATCAACTTGAAAACCAACCTGAAGAACCCCCAGAATGTGAAAACCTATGGCCTCTCAGCCAGGTCCAATGTGCAAAGGATGAGATTAAGTTGTGTAGCATCAAGGTTGGCCTTAATTGTGCCTCTTTCCTTTTATTTAAAGCAACCATCCAAAGGTTGCTTAATAACCCAGTAGTTATTCCAGCAGGTCTGCTGTACATTCAACACGCCACAAAACTCTCTCCCTCTTCACAGGTTTTAAATATTAGACTCAAATGTTCATGTGTCACCTTTTCTTAGCACAAGTGTCACACCTACTTTCTAGTCTCATCTCTTTTCAAAGGCAAAACAAGAAAATATGAAGGGTTTGTAATTTTGTTATGAACTGCTACACAGAGACGTGAAGACGTCATACATGTAAAGCTTAGTGAGTCATGGAGCCAAACACTGTGTAATCACCACCCCAGTATTGTCAGCACCCCCTAAATTCCCCTCTACCGTCTAGTCCTTCCTCGTAAAGCAACAATCATTCTAGCTTTATAGTAATCATTTCAGAATAGTCCTTTTGTTTTATCAGCTTGTCACGCATCCCTAAACACTATAATTTAGTTTTACTAGTTTGTATGTGTGTGTGCCAGTACTGGGGCTTGAACTCAGGACCTAGGTGCTTTCCCTTAGCTTTTTCACTCAAGGCTAACACTTTTGTCACTTGAGCCATAGCTATACTTCCAGCTTTCTTGCTGGTTCATTGGTGATAAGCGTCTTGGAGACTTTTCTGCCTCAGTTAGTTGCCAGGATTACAGGCATGAGCGGTTTCGTTTTGGTTTTGAACTTTTGGTTGGTCATGGGGCTTGAACTCTGGGCCTGGACGCTGTCCCTCAGCTTTTCAGCTCAAGGCTAGTGCTCTACCGCTTGAGCCACAGCACCACTTCCAGTTTTCTGGTGGTTTATTGGAGATACGAGTCTCACAGGCTTTCCTGTCCAGGCTGGCTTTAAACTGTGATGCTCAGATCTCAGCCTCCTGAGTAGCTAGGATTATAGGCACCTAGCTTGGTTTTGAACTTTCTATTAATGGAATGCTGTAGCATGTATATGTTTGTGTGTCATTTGTTTCCACAAATGATTCACTTTTATCGAGAACAGTTCTACTTTCTTCATTTTTATGGCTGTTTAATAATTCATTATTTGTGCATTCTAGTACATTTGGATTGTTTCCAGTTTGGGGCTATAAAAGTAATATTGTTAATAATATTTTGTGTATACTCTTGAAATACCAGTACAAACTTTTTTTAAGTATATACTTGTATGAGGTATTGCTGAAGAATAGGGTATGCTTACATTGAACTTTATTAGAGACTACTAAATTATTTTCCAAAGTATTCAGAAAATTAACATTCCCATCAGAGATATATGATGCATGGTAGTTCTAGTTGCTTTACACCCTTGCCCAATAGATTATCAGATTCATTAGTAGATTATCAGATTCATTAGTATTTTTGTCAATCTGGAGCATGTGTAATGGATGTGAATAGCTCTTGTTTCACTTCCCTAATTACTAATGGAGTTGGCACTGCAGAATGTATTTATAGGCTGTTTGAATTTTCTGTTTTACAAAGTGCCTGTTCAATTATTTGCTCATTTTTCTATAGAGCTGTCTGATGTGTGTGTGTGTGTGTGTGTGAGAGAGAGAGAGAGAGAGAGAGAGAGAGAGAGAGAGAGAGAGAGAGAGAGAGAGAGAGTATATTGGTACTAGGGCATGAATTCAGGGCCTGGGCTCCATCCTTTAGCTTTCTTGCTCAAGGCTAGTGTTCCCTACTTGAGCCACAGCTCCACTTCCAGCTTTTTGCTGGCTAATTGGAGATAAGAGTCTCATGAACTTCCCATCTGAACTGGCTTTGAACTATGATCCTCAGATCTTAGCCTCCTGAATAGCTAGGATTACAGGCATGAGCCACTGGTACCCAGTTAGCATTTTCTTACTGATACATAGTACTGTATTATATATGATACATAAAAGTACGTAGTATAATCACATGCCTTTGTTAATTATAGATTGCAAGTATCTTCTATTCAATGATATCATCTGATCAGGAACTGGTGGCTCATGCCTGAAATCCTAGCTATTCAGGAGGCTGAGATCTGAGGATTTCAGTTCAAAGCCAGCCAGTTCAAAGTCTGTGAGACTCTTATCTCCAATAAACCACCAGAAAACTGGAAGTGGTGCTATGGCTCAAGTGGTAGAGCACTAGCCTTGAAATCTGAAAGTGGTGCTGTGGTTTAAAGTGGTAGAATGCTAGCCTTGAGCAAAAGAGCTCAGGGAAAATGCCTTAGGCTCTGAGTTCAAGCCTCATGACTGATAGAAAAAAATAAAAAATTAGATTCTCAGTCATAGATTCACATGCAGAGAGGGACAGATATCGTGATACATGTTTTAATCCTAGATACTTAAGAAGAGGACGTCAGGAAGATTGAGTTTTGAAGCCAGACTAGGCAAAAAGTGAGACTCATCCCAATAGCTGAGCATGTAGTATGATAAAATACCGGTTATATGAGGAGTATAGGTAGGAATATAGAGGTCTAAGGCCACCCTGGGCAAAAATGGGAGACCCTATCTGAAAAATAGCAAGTAAAAAGGGCTGGATGCATGGCTCTAGTGGTAGATAGTCTGCCTAGCAAGCACAAGGCCCTGAGTTCAAACCCTAGTACTGCCCAAATATAATAATAGTAATAGTAGTGGTAGTGTAAAAAAAATAATGGTAATATAGAGAATTTCCAAAATTTCAAGTATTTTTTGCCTGGTTTCCCCTTCGGTAATACCTTATAAAATTACAGTGTTACAACTTTGATGTTGAGGTTGACTTAGGTAGAATACATTTCTACCACCAAGAATCCCTTTATATTGCCGTTTGGTAGCCTGCTGCTCTTCCATACATTCCCAACTTCTATGCCTATTTGCTCTATCAGTTTCCACATCCGAACTTCATCATCTTCTAGATGGTTTATCAATGGAATCATCCTGCCCTGTAGTCTTTCGAATCCTTTCCCACTTGGAACGACTCTCTGGGGCTCATCGCATTCACTGCATTCACATTGCCACTGTTGTCAATCCTTCATTTTATTACTGAGTAGTATTCTAAGATATGGGCGTGCCACTACTTCCTTTATCTCCTCCTCCCCATCTTCCTCCTCTTCCTTCTTTTCTGCTGAATCAGGGTCTCACTATGCAGCCCAGGTTGCCTTCATACATGACATTCTTCTACCTGCTGGAATTACAGGACTGCACCCAGTTGATACCACACTTTCTTTATTCATTCATCTATTGGTGAGCATTTGGGTGGTTGCCCATACCTAGACTAAGGTAGACAATGTTTGTGCATATAAGCCAGAAGTGGAGTTGTTCAATCATACCATAGTTTAGCTTTTAAGATTTTGAGCAGTCTCCATATCATTTTATTTTGTGGCTGCATGATTTTCTGTTCCTACAACAGTGACCAGATGTCCCAGTATTGTTTCCAGTATTGTTCCAGTTATTGTTTGACTTGCTGATAATTGTCATCATAATCAGGATAAGGAGATATCTCAGTATAGTTTTTTTTTGTTATTGTTTTTTGTTGGTTATGGGGCTTGAACTAGGCCTGGGTATTGTCCCTCAACTCTTCAGCTCAAGGCTAGCACTCTGCCGCTTGATCCACTGTGTCACTTCCGGTTTTCTGGTGGCTAATTGGAGATAAGAGTCTCACAGAGTTTCCTGCCCCGGCTGGCTTTGAACTGTGATCCTCAGATCTCAGCCTCCTGAGTAGCTAGGATTACAGGCATGATTACTGCACCCGGCTTCAGTATAGTTTTGACTTGTGTTTCCCTGATTTTTAGTGTTGCTGAGTGCCTTTTCACATACCTGCTAGCCATTTCTTTGTCTTCTTGGGAGAAATGTCTACTCAACTCTTTTGTCTAAAATTTTAGGATCATTTATCAATTTATGCAAAATATGCCATTGGTATTTTGATGGAGGTAGCATTAAGCTGCCATTGAGCACTATGAACATTTCAACAATATGTACCCCCCTAATCCAGGAACACAAGGTATTTTTTCATTTATTTACATTTTCTTTCATTCATGTTTGTAAACTTTCATCTCCTTGGTTAAGCTTATTTTGCTAACTATTTTAGTCTTTTGGTTGCTACTGTAAATGGAGTTGTTTTTCTGATTTTTTTTGAAAAGAAGGTTCACTGTGGAAGTATAGAAATGCTTTTGCATGCTGAAACAGTACTGAATTTATTGGTCCTATGGGGTTTCTGTATGTGTGGAGTATAGAGGAGTCTTTCTATATATTCTGTTTACAAGTAATTTGTTAAACAGATTTGCATTTATTTCATGAGAAAGAATTGTAAAGTGTTTCCTCTTCTTAGGCTGACTCTTATCTCTGCCTCCCAACTAGCTGAGACTACAGGTCTGAACAACTGTACTCGATGCATCATGAATGTAATTTTGTAGGATATTTTAAATACTCTTCCCCACAGAGTGGAGCTTCTTAATTTGATAGTTTGATGGTTCTATGTTCTCCCTATTTTAGCATCCATTCTATTTTGCAATATGACCTTGCTCTTTTTCCAGGAAGGGGTCAGGTCTGAATCTGGCTGCACTTACCAACAAAATATGCTGGAAGTGAAAGTGTCCTTGTTTGAGTTCCAAAGTTAAGCCTCAAGAGGCCTTGTATTGTCTGCCCCTTGACTTCTTGGAGTCCTGAGAGCCCCAAAGAATCAGAATAAGAGAATCTAGATTGCAGACCGTGTAAAAAGGGCATCACTTCTGCTGAACTGTTCATTAGAAATGAGTCCTAGTGGGCATGGTGGCTCACCCCTGTAATCCTAACTACTCAGGAGGCTGAGATCTGAGGATTAAGGGCTCAAAGCCTGCCCAAGGAAAAGTCCATGATACTTTTATCTCCAATTAACCACCAAAAATGAAATAAAAGGTGGGTGCTGGTAGCTCATACCTATAATCCTTGCTACTCAGGAAGCTGAGATTTGAGGATCCTGGTTCGGAAACCACACCAAGCAGGAAAGTCTTATCTCCAATTAAGCACCAAAAAATCCAGAAATTGAGCTGTGACTCAAAGTAGTAAAGTGCTAGCCTGGAGCACAAAAACTCAGGGATAGTGCCCAAGCCCTGAGTTCAAACCCTGCGACTGACAAAAAATAAAATAAAGCTGGAAGTGGAGCTGTGGCTTAACTGGTAGAGCACTAGCCTAGAGCAGAAAAGCTAAGTGACAGGATTCAGGCCTTGAGTTTAAGCCCTAGTACTAGCACACACACCCCCCAAAAAAGTGAGTCCTACACCAGCTCTCACCTAAATGCAAGTTCTCCTTTTCCCAGTCACCACACCCTAGAGTGTAAAAACTCCTTTAGAGTCCCGACCCATAACCGGGGAGATTTGATAGCACTCATATCTTGGCTGGGACATAGAATTCAACTTTTGACCTCTAGGCAAGATTATCAAATATCCTTGTGATGCTAAATCTAAATCACCTCTCTGATCCCTGTCTCCTCTTGGGGCTTAAACTAGTAATCCCTTTATTAACTTATTAACTCTTTCTTTTTTATTTTAAACACATTTTTATCCAGTTTTTAAGTTATTTTCAGCTTATCTTTCAAGATGATGGATCGGAACTATTTATTCTTTTATTACCAAAAGGTCTCCAGTTGCATGTGTGCATGTGTTATTTAAGCTGGAAGATCTGAGAAATCTGTAGGGCTTGACCACCCCCATATTAGGGTTGAAATCCTAACTCCCAAGGTGATAGCAGGAGGAGGTAGGGCCGTGGGAAGGGATTAGGTCATGGGGGTGGAGCTTATCAAACAGGATAAGTTACAGGTGCCTTTATAAAAGAGAGGCCCCCTTGGCGGTTTGGGCTTGTTTATTCCTTCACCCCGAGAAGACAGAGCAAGAGGGCAGCTTTTCTCTGAAGCAGGAAGTTGGCTCCCCCAGACACCGAGTCTGCCAGCATCTTGACCTGAGGACCGCCCAGATGACACCATGAGACATCTCCGTTTTTGTAAGCCCCACCCCCTCCCCCAATTTATGGTATGGTTCTATCTGCCTGAAAAGACTCAGGCAGATGCAGATATGAAAAAGAAATATCAGTTTAATTTCTTGTGATTGGCCAACTTTGCCATCTGGCATTCAAGCCATAAATGAAACCAAAGCCAGGATTCAAGTTTCCCTTTTTAAAGATGTCAAGTACTGTTTAATCGGTGATTAAAACTACGGCTTTCTCTAGAGAGGAGCCAGATTATTAAGCTAAAGTGAGGGGCTTTCAAGGTTTTTAAAATTTCTTTTATTTTATTTCACTTGTGTTCATTTTGTTGCAGAAACATACTGTTTGCTCTTGCAGACTTGAGAAGTGTGTTACGCTAGTGCACAGGAAATGTTCCAAATGACTTGCTTAAAGCTGGAGAAGGGATTTGAGGTTTTGAGAAACTGCTCAAGAGGCAGGGCTTTGTTGTTCGAATATGAGGAGCAAGAAGAGAAAGGCTGGTGGGTACAGGCACGAGGTACAGACTGAGCTGTGTGCAACCTTCCCCAAGTCTTCAGCAAATTTTCAAAGTGCTGACATGTGTTTCTGTGTTTTTGTGGGCACTCAGGAACAGGTGAAGAGAGTTGACTTACTGTCTGTCTCCCATGTAGATCAGAGAAGAGGCAGGGTGGGGCTGCCTGGGCACAGGTTGAGGGAAATTGGGGCAGGGAATGCCTTCTCTCACAAGGCCTTGGAAACTGATTCTGGTAAGATGTAATCAGTCATCTAAAGATCAGGGCTGTGCTAACCCTGTGAAGGTCTGGATTTCATCTGGGCGAGAAATGTATTTAGCCTTGCATCTTCTTTGGTAATTTCCTCTGTCTCCTGCTCTCCCTAATACAAGTAAATTATCTTTCTTCCCTTGAGACCTAATCGTGCATTTCACAGTCATTTTGGGTGGGAATCATGAATTGCTTAAATACATTTCATATAAGCATACTGTAAAAGCAGTATAGTCAGTAGGCAAATGATTTAAGTGCTTGAACCTTATAACCAAACTGACTTTGAATCCATCCTCAGCACAGGGCCCTGGAAAGTTAATGTTTCTTATAGTTCCTCAGCAGACAAAGGGGACATAAAGCCTGCGTACCTCTTACGGCTGTGCCTATGGGAGGGCAGAATGTGAGGCATTTAGGATACACAACGGTAGCTTTACATAAAGCACAGCATGGATCAATTTCTGACTCCCCTGAATCACTAGTCAAGTGTCCCCCATTTTCATGCTGTAGGTGGCCCTTCCTTTTTGTCTATGATCAGGGCTAGGGTTTGAACTAGTAGCTTGGGCAAGGTCCCTGAACTTTTTTGCTTAAGGCTGGCCCTTTGCCTCTTGAGCCATCTCCCCTACTGGCTTTTTGGGTGGTTAATTGGAGGTAAGAGTCTCATAGACTTTCCTGCCCGCATTGGCCTTGAACTTCTGTCCTCAGATTCCAGCCTCCTGTAGCTATGAGTCAAGGCTGAGCCATTGGCACCTGGTTTTATAGGTGGCCCTTCTGAGCAGGTCTCTGTTTCTGTCCTCTTCTCTGGCTTCCATCCTCAGCAGTTATCAGGACAGCACAATCACAACCAACACAGCTGCTCTCAAGGCTGAATATGGTCTATCTGCTCTGTTGTGAGAGTACAAATGTTACTCAGTAATGCATAATGCTGCAAAGTCTAGCCATCATGAAGTATACCTTCTCTTAACTGAGGTAAAGTGACTGGTGTAGTAGCAAATAGAGGGTTAAAAATGTATGTGTAGCCAGGCGGCGGTGGCTCACGCCTGTAATCCTAGCTACTCAGGAGGCTGAGGTCTGTGGATCACAGTTCAAAGCCAGCCCGGGCAGGGCAGGAAAGTCCGTTAGACTCTTATCTCCAATAAACCACTAGAAAACTGGAAGTGGTGTTGTGGCTGAAATGATAGAGTGCTAGCCTTGAGCTGAAGAGTTGAGGGACAGTGCCCAAGCCCAGAGTTCAAGCCCTACAACCGACATACATAAATAAAATGTGTGTGGGTGTCTTTGTGGGACCATAGTATCAGGGCCCAAACCCAATAAAGCACCACTTAACACCAGAGTTTTAGGACATCTGTTTCCATATAAAGCAACGCTGACATTCAATTTTCATTGTGGCATTGTCACTGGAAGATATTTCAGGCTAAACCAGTTCTTGAACACTAAGTCATGAGAGAGCTATGGGGTAATTCAGTAAATGAAGAAGGAACAATTTCATATTCTGATTTATAACCTAATTGGTTTGTGCAACTGTTTCAAAACTGTAAATCAAAAGAGAATTCTTTTAGGAAATAGAATGAGTTGAATTTCCAGCTGTTTTCAGCCACCCCAAACAGAGATGCCATGAACATATTTATGTTTTCACAACACGTCACCACAACAAATTCCCATGGTTGGCGTCTTCTCCAGGGAGAATTTCCCCACAAGAAATAGGGTTGTTACTCCATTTTCTACTTCAGAATCAAAATGTGAGGTGGTTAACTCTGAATTTTGCCAAAAGATCTGAACAGACTTGGAACTTTGTCATCAATCATGTGATCTCTCTTTGTTATCAAGGATGTCATATTTGTCTTCAGTGACCTCTCTAAGGACAGATAATTTCAAATACCACTTTACAAATACCACTTTATATAGCAGATTTATAAACAGATGGGTGGGCACAAGGGAGAATGGCATTGCGCAATTGGGCCAATGGCATAAAGTCATCATAGTCCCGTCATGATGAGACTGTTGTGAACACGGCCACTTGAGCAGTACCTAGCCTTGACGGAATGTCCTGAGTCCAGGGTATCATTGATTTTGCCCAAGCGGGGCACCACAAGTCAATATTTTCTTCTGATACCAGAAATGATGTTAAATGCTCTCCACCTAAGTTTGCTTTTCGTCTTGTATTTCACATCTTAGAGAGCCAACTGCCCTCTTCCCCCGGAAATCTCGATTGCTTTCAATGCTGTCATCGCCATCTAGAGAAAAGCTATGAATCACTGGCCACAGGTCAGCTCTGCTCTCTGAGGGACTCGCATTAGAAAAATAATTTGCTCACTGTCTCAAGGGACTGTCCCCGCTTCTCAGTCCCTGCCGGGCTCCTCCTCATCTCCAGCAACACTTGTCACATTTCATAGCTTGTTACCTCATCCATCTACCTTTCTCTCTGCCCAAGTTATTCGTCTCAACTTGTTTCTGACCCCCAATGCAAACTATGTTTGTCCAGCTTGTTGTACACACAACACTAGAAAATCTTCATCTCAGGGAAGGAAGACAATTAGCCATTTCACTAAACAGAAGTGTGTCAGGTTTGTATCACTAAAGTGTCTTGTAGGCACCAATTTCCAAATTAATTGCAAGTTCATTTTGATTCTAAATTAAAATAATTAAGTGGAAAGAAATTAAATAATAAAGAAATTAAATAAATAGCTGTGGAAGAGATGATAAGGGATCAACATTCACAGTCTTTCTCTGTTTTTTGTTTGTTTGTCGGTCATGGGGCTTGAACTCTGGGCCTGGGCGCTGTTCCTCAGCTCTTCAGCTCAAGGAGAGCACTCTACCACTTGAGCCACAACACAGCACCACTTCCAGTTTTCTAGTGGATTATTGGAGATAAGAGTCTTACGGACTTTCCTGTCCTGGCTGGCTTTGAACTGTGATCCACAGATCTTAGCCTCCTAGTAGCTAGAATTACAGGCGTGAGCCACCAGCTCCTGGCTCTCTTTGCTTTTTGAGCCAGCACTAATTTTGAGCTTCACATCCCATCTATTTAGCCATTGTTCATGTCATTTTCAAGATATGCTGGATGTAAATCAGCTCTTTTACACAAAAAAATCCTATAAGAAAAAAATCTCATAATTAAGAACTTTAAAAGTCACATGGACACTTATGCAGAAACTCACACATGGTGATTGTACATCTAGCTTTGACAACGAAGTTGTTCACTTTGATTATGGATATAAATACTTTAGAGTCCTTCTGTATGCTGTATTTTGTTCTCTGTATGTGTGTGTTGGTACTGGGGCTTGACCTCAGGTCTTGTACACGGTCCTTTAGCTATTTTGCTCAAGGCTGGCACTTTAACCATTTGAGCCAGAGTACTTCTTTGGCCTTTTGGTGGCTAATTGGAAATAAGAGTCTCACAGACTTTCTGGCCCAGGCTGTTTTCTGAGATCCTCAGATCTCAGCCTTCTGAATAGCTATGATTACATTCACTGGTGCCTGACTCTGGTTTCTTCTTTATATTAAATGTAGTGTGTGTGTTGAGTGTGCGCATGTGTGTGTGTGTGTGTGTGTGTGTGTGTGTGTGTTGCTTTTCTCATTGCCAGTCCTCTGAGACAAGAGTCCAAGTATTGCTTCAGTCTCACCAAAGCTACCTAGCTCATACCACTGCTGCCTCTGTGGCCCATGATCATGCATTGAAAGAACGACTTTGCCTACTTTTTTTGGGGGGGGGGTCCGGTTGTGGGGCTTGAACTCTGGGCCTGGGCGCTGTCCCTCAGCTCTTCAGCTCAAGGCTAGCGCTCTACCACTTGAGCCACAGTGCCACTTCAGGCTTTTTTCTTTTTGCTTATGTGGTGCTGAGGAATCGAACCCAGGGCCTCAGGCATGCAAGGCAAGCGCTCTACCACTGAGCCACCTTCTTAGCCCCGATTTTGCCTACTTCGATGGAGGAGGGGATTCATGAATGCCAGCCCAGATCTGTATTCCCAGACAGAGGAGACACATTGCTTGGCTTTGATCTGCTGTTTTCAACCATGTTATGGCTGCCAGCTCTGGCATTTTGCTAGGCTTTCCCCGATGGCTGTCATTGCTTGCACATAGGTGAACGAAGGGTCCGGGTGCTGTGTAAGGTGGCAAGGTCTGTGGTAGTGAGTCACTCCTGGGCTCTTTTCTACCCTCAGCCTGTTTGGCTTGTTGATCTCAATCTTAAACACCACCTTGGTTTCAGCAGGTGCTAATGGGAGGCCAGGCCCCAAAGGTAGGAGGCTGACGCTCCAGGCTCCTAATGGAGCTTGACAGCGGCTGGATTAAAAGCAGGAGTGCAGCAGCAGGAGCAGCGCAGGGAAGCATCTGCATTCTTGCCAGCCAGGGCTGCTACCTGCGCTGAACCAGAAAGATGATTCTTTTCATAGAAACAGAGGTTGGGGGATACAGAGCGGCACTGAAAGAGGTTTGGAGGGTTGGAAAAGAGGACAGAAGTAAAGTTTGCTGTGAATGTTTCCAGGGGCCAGACAGAGCTGGACTTTTGGGAAGCAGAGTTATTGGTGTGCAAAGAAGAAAATGAGAGTTAGCCTAATGCTACCAGGCTAGTTGGATTCATTTGCAAAAACCAGGCCAACTTTGAAAGCAGCGACTGACTTCTTCTCTAGGGCAGATAACCTAGGGCCTGGGAAGTAGCTGGGCCTGGGAAGTAGCTGGGCCTGGGAAGTAGCTGGGCCTGGGCCAGCCCCAGGCTTCTCCTCTGCCATCCGCCACACAAGCATCCTGAGCCTATATTTTGTATTTGGCACTAAACTGTCATCTCTTTGCCCTATTTTTTAAAAAAATTGTCTTGCCTCCCCAGTGACATTCTTAAGATCCTGGCAGTTAGAGAAAGGCATTCAAACGCTAAAACTATTTACAGAGCAGCTGAAAGGAACTCAAAAGAGATTCCGGGGCTTGCAATTACAATGGGTAAAAGAAGATACGCCAGGGATAGCTTTCTGGCACTGTAAAGCAACGGACTGACTGATGTCGCAGGTCCCTGGAGACATGTAATGGACACACATACCAAGTGGCTTTGGAAGGAGACCAGGCTGGAGAGAGAACAAGGGAGGGATCCGAGAAGCAAGGACTCCCAAGTGGAAAAGCTTCGGGATGCGGAGAGAAGAGGAACAGAAGGCCCGCGTCTGTGCTGCCACGGGAAAAGAACCGATTAGCCAGCACAGCCACCACAGGAGAGAACCGATTAGCCAGCAAGATGCCTTTGCTGGGAAGTTCAGTCACCTGATTTCTTCAGTAGGATTTACAAGCTGCTCCTGTGGCCCAGAACGATGACATAAGGACCGCCTAGCCTTTCCCTCCGGTGGGGATGATTAGCTTTGCCTGCAGGGGTCTAGCTAGCTTTGTGGCTGTATCCCTGTGGCTAAGCTCTAGCTAGGAAAATGTGGCTTCCTGGCGGACACTTAGCAGACACAAGGCCCAACACAAACCTCAATCCACAAGCACAAAGTCTTTCCCCAGTGGTCCCTGGAAGGTACAGAAGTGCCAGCAGACCTGTGTGGAGATGAGGAATTCCCTGGGTGCACTCATTCTGTCTTGTCCTGTGATGGATCATGCTGCCAGCACCAAGTACGTTCCAAAGGGCACTTCAGCCCACAGCCCTACTCTTTTTTTTTTTTTTTTTTTTTTTTTAATTGTATTTTATTTTATTTGAGAACATACTGTACAGGGGGGCTACAATTACATGGGCAGGATAATGCATACATTTCTTACCAAGCATTGCAGCCTCCTCCTTTGTTTACCCTTCACTTCCCTTCCCGGCCTCCCCCCTCCCCCCACCCAATTTTACCCCCCCCCACCCAATTATACCCCCCTCCCCCCCCACACACCGACATTGTAAAGCTGGTTTTCACATGACATTTTGTTCTTCTCATTGTTGCAACAGGTCCACCTGAATCCTTAAACGACTTGTTTGTCCCCATCTCCTCCACATGTTATACTGACATCAAATATAGTGAAAGCGGGGGTTACACTGTGGGGGAGGGACATACAAAGCAACAAAGAAATAATCTTATAAATGCGTTAGAAACACATGCATGAAAGAAACGAAAACATTAAAATACATATTTAAGGGTTCATTTTCCTAACATCACATTATCTGACCTTTTCCGCTTGACTCATACCTATACTACATATTGCAAATAAGGGAAACAATGGGACCTATGCTTCTTTGGGCCTGGCTTACTTCACTTAATATAATTTTTTCCAAACCTTTCCATTTCCTAACAAATGGGGAAATGTCATTCTTTCTGATGGAGGCATAGAATTCCATTGTGTATATATACCACATTTTCTTGATCCATTCATCTACTGAGGGGCATCTGGGTTGGTTCCATATCTTAGCTATGGTAAATAATGCTGCAATAAACATAGTTGTGCACAGCCCTACTCTTCAAAGTCCCTGGAAAAGAAATCTTGTCTGTGTTGCTCACACACTTGATCCTTCATAACTGTGGGTGTCTCTCCAGTCACCCTGTACATTCCCACCATGGGAGGAAGACCTCATCGTTTGGAAACAGAGGAAAATACATTTGAGTAGAGGTAGAAAGGACAGGGTTAGGGAGTATAAGAATGGCCAGGCCACACGCACTGGGCTCAGCGCTTTCTCTGTGGTAGTTCAACACCTTCTGACTGCCTCCCACTGTCCTGCCCCCTCACTCAAAGATCTTGGACCAGTGCCCAACGCCATCTTGTTTCTCTTCATTCTTTCATGCAATACAGCCCAGCTCCTCCCCCTATCCACCCATCCTCCTGTTGGCAAATCCTCCTTTCTGTTCCTGAGAAAAAATGTAGCCACAGGGCCTTTGCATATCTGCTCTTTGCCTAGAAAGTTCTCCCACCTCACCATAGGGTGGGTTCCTTTTTAATATTTGTTTAACTTAATAGCTCTTCCTTGGAGTGGCCTTTCCCGACTGCCTTGCCTAAAGCATTTGCTTACCATCTACTGGGTTTGCCTGTGTTCCCCCCAAAAGTTGTGTGTGGACCTTGAATTCCCAAAGCAGTGGTCTTAAGCTGTGGTGAGATCTTTGAGGTGGTTAGATCATGAGGGCTCACACTTCTAACACTTCTGTGGTGGGGCTGGGTTCGGCTCCTGGGAGTTGGTTTGGCTCTTGAGAGTGGGTTGTTACAAAGTGAGTCTGCCCTTGTGTTCTAGTCTCTTCTGCTTTTTACTGTATTCGGTCACAATGCACAAGCCCTTGGCAGATACAGCCACTTGATCTTGGACCTGTAGCCCCCAGAACCATGGACTAACGTATGTATGGAAATATCACAGTGAAAGCCCTTTCTACCGTTAAAATGCCAGTGAGGGAAATGTGTAGAGAAAGTTCACAGCCAAGAAAATATAGAGGCTGAATGATGCTCAACCTTGTGTAATAAGATACATGCAGCTACACCAAGAGATAAAATTTTTCACCAGTGAGGCTGATAAATATGAAAGTGTTTTGAATACTGAGTACATAAGGCAGAAACAAGCCTGCTAATATATATTTAGGTTTCTAAATTAGGCACAATTTGATAAGTTCCCCAGATTAAAAATGTCCATTCTGTTTGGCCTAGCAATTTCATTCTTACTCATTTATTCTGAAGCTACAACAAGATCTTTGTACAAAACAATTCATTAAAACATTGTTAGCGAGAAATAACTGCAAATGACCAATGTCCATTACTAGAGGATTAAAAGTAAATTATGATGTAATAATCAAGGGTAATATTTGTTAGGCCCCGGCCCAGAGAAATGGCCCCTTCCCTTGGTTCTCGTCCTGGGTACCCTACAATTCCCCACCGCATCTGTAACGTGGGAAAGTGGCATGCCTGGGGCATGGGGGCCCCCAGGTTCTGATTCCCCATCCTCTGAGGTCACCTCCACATCTGCTGTGACCACACCCCCTCCCCCTCCCCCTCCCCCTCCCATATACTCTCTTGCTCCGCACACCTCCATCTAGTAAGGTCTGTGGCTTGGTCTTTCTTCTCTCAAATAAACCCTCTTCCCCTGAATCAAGTGGGAGTTTTCTTTCGGCAGTCCCCACAATATCATGCAGCTATCAAAAGGAATAAGAAAGGCACTAAGTATAAATTCAAATACATTGTTTTTGTTTTCACGCAAGAAGCTGGGTACTATGTCTCAAGATTGTAATGCTAGCTACTTAGGGAGGTAGAGGCTGAGGGATTTATGTTCGAGGCCAGCCTGAGCAAAAAGTTGACACTCCATCTCAACCAATGGCTGCATACAGTGGTGTGAGCCTGTCATCCCAGAAATAAATAGGAGATCCCAGTCCAGGCCATCCTGGACATAAAACAAGACCCTGGTCCAGTCTGTGTGTTGCATTTGTGGAAGAGGAAGTGATTTTTTTTTAGATCACTGTGATAAGTAGTTAACTTTAGTTTCCTTCCCATCTCACTCAAACACAGATGTATTAGTGTGTGGGATATTTTTTTTTCTTTCTTGGTGCCAGTCCCAGGGCTTGAACTCAGGGCCTGAGCTGCTTTTTTGCTCAAGGCTAATGCTCTACAACTTGAGCCACAGCTCCACTTCTGGCTTTTATTTTGGTGCTTAGTCTCACAGATTTTCCTGCCTGGCCTGGCTTTGAACCTCAGGTCTCAGCCACCTTAGTAGCTAGGATTATAGGTATGAGCCACCAGCATCTAGCACTAGTTGATGTTTTTTATTAGCAGTGATCCATAGCCATCCATAGATCTGAAAACGAGCTATTTTCATCAGCCCTGTAGTTTCAGAAAAGCAAGCAGTGGGAGTCCCTGATGTTAACTGACCTTGGAAACCCCGGCCAGCTCAGGTGTCATGAAACCTGGCTCTGGTTCCTGGCCACAGATGCAAACTTATCTTCCCTAATGAAGCAGCTGGTGACTTTGAAGGGAAGAGAGGTGATTCGTGAGCTCAGTGAGCCTGATGAGCCCAAGATAGATTTGGAGGGTACATGCCTGTCCTTCTGCTAAAGTGCTGCACACAGCCTCTTGTGGTCTGGACCAAATGGTGGAGTCATTACTGAGGCAAGGAGGCTGTAAATCACAGAGGCAGATTGATGCCCTTTCTCAGGGCTCCTGTCACCAGTCATCCTTCTTCTTTCTGGAACCCACTGTTCTTGGGAAAACCCAGGAGATTTCATATTGTAATATTTGCCAAGAATGAGGCTGTGAGCCATGGACTTATATAAGCCCGTCAGTGATGGAGATTTCTACTTCCTTTTTTATTAACAATATTATTCTTTAAATTATTTTTTCATATTTCATATTTTAAAGCTACTGTTAGGAAACTTCGTTGCTGAAGGTTTGGAGGTGCAGACATCCATTGATGTAATGAAGGGGAAGTGAATAGCATTTATTGAGTCCCTCTAGATTCTTGATGCAGTGAGACTTTTGACATGAATTTGGGAAAAGAAGGATCAGGATCAATATCATTGGTAAAGAGGTCTTTAGTGAAATGAGAAATCTGGATAGCAATTACCTGTAAAGTATGGACAATAAGGCTTGGCATAAGATCTAATGATTTATCATGAGAGACATTCAAATTTCCTGATTTTGATATTTAATACTGTTCTATAACAACTGTAAAGTCCTGAACACCAAAACCAGAAAGGTCCAGCCTTACATTTTTAATAAAGTGGGGACAGGGCATGGAAACCATCATGGAGCTATACAATTTCTGATGATCCCCTGGGATGATCTAGGCCTGCTACATCCAAAAGTTTGAAAGTGGGTTTGTACATCTTCCTTCTACGCCTCCTGTGGAGTCTGTGAAATCACCAGCTCCCTGCGCGATCACACGTGGGCTTTTGCTCTCATCCAAATGCTATTTTTTTAATGAATTAAAAATAACAGAATTGCTTGGGTACTGGTATCTCACACCTGTACCCCTAACTACTGAGAATCCTGTGATCTGGAGGAGAAATTCTGCATCCACCAGCGGTTGCTCCTCCATTTCCTCTCCCCAGTGCTGGCCAGCATTACTCTACTTTGTCTTATGGGATTGGCTATTCTGGATATTTTATATAGATCCAATATGTATCTTTTGGGTGTCCTTAATTTACATATGGTTGTAACAAAAACCAGTACTTCACGTTTTGGTTATGTGTGTGTGTGTGTGTGTGTGTGTGTGTGTGTGTGTGTGTGTGTTTGTCAGTCATGAGGCTTGAACTCTAGGCCTGGGTGCTGTCCCTGAGCTCTTCAGCTCAAGGTGAGCACTCTACCACGTGAGCCACAATACTACTACTGATTTTCTGGTGGTTAATTGGAGATGAGTATCAGGGACTTTCCTGTCCTGGCTGGCTTTGAACTGCGATTCTCAGATCTCAGCTACGTGAGTAGCTAGGATGACAGGTGTGAGCCACGGGTGCCTGGCTTCACACATTTTTGAGACTGAATGATATTCCATTGTATGGCTATACCACCTTTTTTTTTTTTTTCTTTTTTGGTGGGTCGTGGGACTTGAACTCTGGGCTTGGGTGCTATCCCTCAGCTCTTCAGCTCAAGGCGAGTGCTCTACCATTTGAGCCACAGTGCCACTTCTGGTTTTCTAGTGGTTTATTGGAGATAAGAGTCTTACGGACTTTCTTTGCCGGGGCTGGCTTTGAACCGTGATCCTCAGATCTCAGCCTCCTCAGTAGCTAGGATTATAGGCATGAGCCACCGGCTCCTGGCGGGCTATACCACTTTTTATCCATTCATCAGTTGTCATGAGTCATCTGAGTTGTGTTATGCTTTGAATATGAAATGCCTCCCACAAGTTAATGTGTTGAACTCTAGGTCCTCAGCTGATGGCACTATTTGGAGAGGTTTTGGAAACTTTAGGAGTGGGAAGATAATCCTTGGGCTATCTTATCTCTGGTTCCAGTCTGCTTCCTACCTGCTATGGATTGAACAGCTCTTCTGCATCTTCCTGCCACCATGTTCTGGCCAACTAAGTGCATTGGGTTAAGCAACCATGGATGCAACCCTTTGAAACAATGAGCAAAATCAATCTTTCCTTCCCTTTAGTTGCTCATGTAAGGTCTTCAAATAGTCACTGTGAGACAAAAGTTATCAAAATAGAAAGCTGACATTAAAAAAGAAGAGTTGTTGGGACTAAACACAGTCATGTAGTTCCTAAGCCTTTGGGTATTTTGCAGGATGAACTTGGAAACGTTTGGGGAAGAAAGCTAAAGAAAGCCTACTATCCTGTCGTGGAAACTTAGTGGGACTTCAAAAGACAAAACACCAGGAAATGTGAACAGGCTCATGAGGGTTCAAGTGAGAATGGGACCTTTGTTGGGACTTGGAAGAGGCCATTTATAACAACTTATAACGTCCACATCCGACACCATGAGGGGGCTGAATTGTAAAGTTATGGACTAATGAACTGGGCAGAGGAAATGTTAGGACACGATAGCATTCAGGCGTGGTATGGGGATTGCCGGCTGCTTTTAGTGAAATTTATAGTGAGACTTGAGACTTCCCATTGATGAGACAGCTTTTGGGGTTCTGTGCTCACACAGGGACACCTGGGAAAGTGTTGTTACCAGAATCACTCACATAGACACTCAAGCTCCTGCAGCCATGGTCTAAGGGGGCCACTACTTAGATGGGTGCCAGGCCTTGGCATTGTCCATATAATGCAGGCATGTGGAAGGCAAGAGCAACAGGGCGATGGAGGCTTCCACTGAGCCTTCAAATGAAGATCTGTGTAGCCTGGCCAGGCAGCAACCTGAGTGCAGTGTGCAAAGCTGAATCCTAAGCTGCTGGGAAGATGGACGCTCTATGGAGGAGAGCCACAGGCAGCCAAGGAACCCAATGAGAGAGGCTGGGTAGGTGGTAGGACTCGCTGGAGGAAATAAGTCTTACTGGGGGTTGGGCCTTGGATATATTATGTCCCTGGCCCCTTCCCACCCCCATTCAGAGGGGTGGCTCAGCAGTTAAGTTCCTGCCTACCAAGCATGAGGCCAGGAGTTCAAACCCTGGTACAGAAAAAAAAAAATCACTGAACTGGAAAATGTCAGTCTTCCACATTAGCAACCAGTGAAGGCTGTGCTGAAATGAGGGGGAAAGAAGAAACAGAGGTTTTGAAAACCTTCTTTCCCCAAGATATTTTCCCCTGCTTTTTGTGCATTCTAGTATTAAGGATCGAGTGCTTCCAAGGGGCTGATGGCTCACACCTGTGAGCCTAGCTACTCAGAAGGCTGAGATAGCTGAGGATCGAGGTTGGAAGCTAGCCCAGGCAGGAAAGTCTGTGAGACTCTGATCTCCAAAGTAAACCATCAAAAGGCCAGAAGCAGAAGTGTGGCTCGCGTGGTCGAGCCTCAGCCTTGAAAAAGAAAGCTAAGGGACAATACCCAGGCCCTGAGTTTAAGCTCCAATACACACACACACACACACACACACACACACAACCTATGCAGACAATATTGCTCTAATCTATCATTCAGGAAGATTCAATAGTGCAGAAATAAGGTGGGTCAATACAGAGCTATTGAGTAAACATTATTATCAGAGTTCTAATGATTTCCCCCCCTCCTGGGGCTTTCTGGGGGAGATGACTTCTCAGCTGCCAATCTGCTCCTGAGCTCCACTTTCCTGTTGGCGTCAGTGGAGATGAGGCCACAGACTTCCTCCCTGTAATTCACTGCTGCTGAAGCCCACACAGGGTCACGGAGAGGTTGCAGCACACGTGCCTCTCAAGGCTCCTGCTTAGTATTCACATTGGATTCCTCTTGAGGATTGTCAGAGTAGGAAACAGCTAGTAGGGGTAGGGAGGGTGGTTAAAGGATATAAGGAAATGTGGCTTTTGCAGTGATGTTGGTCAGTTAGGCCCAATTCCCTTTGATCAGCTAGGCAAAAGCCTGATGCATTGTGTGCCAAGTGCTTTGTTCTAGCATCTCAGGATACAAGAATGCACAAAGTAGACAAAATTCTTTGTGCTTCGGAGTTTAGATTCTGCTGGAGACCATGAAAAGAAGTTCGTCTGTGTGTTAGAAGTTAGAGGGAAAAGGAGGTCAGGGAAGTGTAGGGGCGAGAAGTAATTTTGAAAATACATTTTTCGCCGGAGGTGTAGCTCAGGTGGTAGAGCACCTGCAGGCAGGTATAGGCCCCTAAGTTCAAGCTCCGGTGTAGCCCCCAAATTCCCTCTTTGAGAAGATGCAGATGTCAGAGGAAGCCAAGCTGGGGTGGAAGGTGGGAGCTACTTGGGAAGAGGTGCTAGCGATGAAGCTTCTGTGTTGCCTCTGCCAATGTTGCTTTCTTGGATTCTTGTCTCGAGTAAATCAGTAAGATCCACAGACAACCAAAGGTGAGTGGAAAGAACTTCATTCAGAAGTGTCTCAGTCCATGGCCAGCTGCTGCTGCTCTCTACCTAGGTGGCTGAGTCTAGGGGTTTTTATATTCTAAGGTGTGCTCTAATTAGCTCCTCTATTAATAAGAAGGTGTCTGGAAGTTGACTTTATCCCCTTGACATTCTGATTGGTTAATTCCTCATTAGTTCTGCACAACCCCTCCCCAGAATCCTGGGACGGTTATTGAAATTTGAGCTAGATGGAGCTGATACAGAGCTGTGCAGCATGTTGTGTTTCCTGCTGGAATCTCTTTTGAAATAATGTTTTATCATTCACATTCCCCTCTCCCCCCAAACCAGGCCATGCTGCTGTCCACATGCCCTGGGTCCTAACTAATCTACCCCCTTTTTTTCTTCCATCTGTCCTTCCTGCCTTCTTTCTTTTCTTCCTTCTCTCTTCTTTTTTTTCCTCTGCCTCTCCTCTCTCTCCTCTCCCTCCTTTCCCTCCTCTTTTTCTTCTCCTGTCTCTCCCCCTTCCCTTCTCTGTCCCTTTGTCCGTTCCTTTCCTGTGCTGGGTTCAATCCCATGAGCTCATATGCAAAGGCCATGTTCTTTTTTTCCTTAGAACTTTTTAGTGGAGCATTAAAAATGGCATCTATGGTGTGTAGCTTCCAATGTGATTAGGGGTTTCAGTAGTTTGAGAGTCATTTAAGAAGGGCATTTTCTGGCAAGTTGCCTGAAGGGCAAAAGCAAACTTCCAAAGAATTCACTTGAGTTGCTTTTTTTTTTTTTTCAAAAATAAAGAAGGGGCTGGATGAAGTGAGCTGAAGCTCCATTCCCTGCAATGCTCATTAAACACCAAATTCAAGATCATAGAAGCCCGTTCAGCAGCAAAGATCTTGTCCTACAGCGCCACCTAGCAGCATGGAAAAAGCAAACCCCAGCTTTTGAAAAGTAACTCCATTTGACTTTTGTAAAACAAGTTTAAAAACAAATACAGCTTTGATGAAATATTCCCCTCATCAAGTCTGCTCCAAAGAATAATTAAGTAGAGAAATCCTGAGATACTGCGACCTGGATCTTATTGTCCTTTATCTAAATTCTTGAATCTCCCTTGCTGGCATTCTTCTACCACATAGGCAAAGATTTACTGTGAGTTTTATAAAATAGAATGGTTTTTTGTTTGTTTGTTTGTTTTTGCCAGTCCTGGGGCCTGAACACTGTCCCTGAGCCTCTGTGCTCAAGGCTAGCACTCTACCACTTGAGCCACAGAGCCACTTCTGGCTTTTTTTTGGAGTTGAGTCTCATAGACTTTCCTGCCTGGGCTGGTTTTGACCCGCAATCCTCTGATCTCAGCCTTCTGAGTAGCTAGGATTACAGGCATGAGCCACTGGCACATGGCTACAACAGATTTTTGCCCTATGCACAATGGCTTGACCTCCTTGGTGACCCTATTACAAAACCACCATTTCCATGTGCTACCCAGTCCTTTTCTTGTTTGGGAACCATAAAAACTTAAGACACATCTGTGTCTTCCCACAATGTCTATGCTTATTGAATAACAGATTCACAAGCTATCAACTTCATTGGGTCCATTTGCCAAGTACTACTAATTTTGCTTCGTAGGCATGAGCCAACTGACACACACTTTCTTCTATTCTTAACATTATATTTCACAATAAGGCTACAGAAAGCTTAGAAAGATTTAAAGCTGCTGGAGGGTTCAAAGAGAATTGATATCTGATACCAATGCAAAGAGAGTCACTGAAGGTAATGGGATAAGGTAGAGGAAGGAACCTGACAGAGCTAGTGAGGAAGGAAATGAGGTCAAAATGAAACCAAGGCTAAACAGAGCTAGCTCAGCGTATAATACTGGTTCAAGGTGCAGCATTGATTCCAGGCTTCCTGGGTCCAGACAGACAGTAAATTTAAGTCGAGAAAGGAATCGATCTGAACGGTAGCCCTGGGGATACCCTGACTATCCTGGATACATGGTCACTGTGTGCCACCATAGCCCGGTGTCCTGCCCCTCTCCAGGTGAGGGGTTCACATTACTCCTGAGGGTGGTGTGTTCCATTGGTCATGATATGGCTTTTCTGATAGAGTCCAGGTGTTCTTGATTTAGTTTGATAGAATCAGTCTGTTCTAGGGTTTGGACTGAACCATTGTTCCCTTGCACAGTAACAATTTAATCATTCTGTCTCCACCTTTGCACTGAAAATGCAGTGGAATCACTGAAGGCAAGACAGAGCCCCAGCGCCACCGGCTCCTTACTTCCACAATTGATTTCATATTCTCTTTGAAAAGAGTGGCCTGGCTGCCAAGGGCACTGGCCAGGGCGTCCGGGTCACACTGCCCTGGGCAAGGGCTACTTTAATTCATCACTAACTACAGTTGAGTCCTTCCGGGAACCAGCAGAATAAGAGAGAGAGCAGGCAAAGGCGTGTAGACACCTCATTAGACTTTTCCTGGGATTTGTTTTTTAAAAAATGACTGCATAGCAATTCATTCTCCACCTCATTTCCACAGCAATGTGTCTGAGGGACAAAGCATTTGATTGGTCGCACACTTCTCCACTTGGACAGTGAAACCAGGACAAAGTGGGTCAGGGGCGGGCAGGGGAGGAAGGCGGGGAGTTTGAAAATATCCGCATCCTAAAGGCCATATGTTCTGTCTTTCAACCCCTTCCCCGAGACCCACCATCCTGAAGTCTAAAGCTCTGGTGGTAAGTCTCTCGTGGTTGTAGTTTTCTCCCGTATGGGCTCCTCATTCTGCACAGTGGCGCTCGGCCCGCAATTATCAGGAGAGCAATTATCAGATGCCTGGGGTTACGTGGTCCACAGCGGAGGAAGTTTTAAAGTTCCCCATGGAGGAAAGGGCAAGGTTAAACTTGCGAACTGCTTTCGCGGCGGCCGTGGTAATGATTCTTTCTTTTTGGGTAGGCAGGTATTCTCAACACTTGAGCTACTGCTCTCAGATTTGTTTTCATACTTAACACAAAACTGCACGTATTAATGGGGGGTACTACATAATAGTGTATATACTGCATGTTTAAATCAGATCATACACATTTATCTCCTTTTACCACTTCTTTATGGTAAAACTTTGAAAATCCCTTCTTTTGTGTTTTGGAATGCATAATGCATTTTTCCATTTATGTACTTTTTTTAAAAATTCATTTACTTTATTATAAAGGTAATGTAAAGGGAAATTACAATTAATTACATGTATTTCCTTTTTTTTTTTTTTTTTTGGTGGGTCATGGGGCTTGAACTCTGGGTCTGGGCTGTCTCTCAGCTCTTCAGCTCAAGGATAGCTAGTGCTCTACCACTTGAGCTACAACACCATTTCCAGTTTTCTGGTGGTTTATTGAAGATAAGAGTTTCATGGACTTTCCTGCCTGGGCTGGCTTTGAACTGCGATCCTCAGATCTCAGCCTCCTGAGTAGCTAGGATTACAGGTGTGAGCCACTGCCCCCGGCTAGTACATTTCCTTTCATACAGTGTCTTCTGTTCTCTCACTCTCTCCCAGTATGTTTTTTCTGTTTTTGTTTTTCTGCTGGTCCTGGGACTTAAACTTAAGGGTGTGAGCACTGTCCCTGAGTCTCTGTGTGCTGAAGGCTAGCTCCTCTACCATTTGAGCCACAGTGCCACTTCTAGCTTTTTCTGAATAGTTTATTGAAGATAGGAGTCTCACGGACTTTCCTGACTGGGCTGGCTTTGAACCACAATCCTCAAATCTCTGCCTCCTGAGTAGCTAGGATTACAGGCATGAGCCACCAGTACCTGACTAAATACTTCTTTGTTTTTTGAAGGGGGGGTTTAGTTGTGGGGTCTGAACTCTGGGCCTGGGCGCTGTCCCTCAGCTCTTCAGCCCAAGGCTAGTGCTCTACCACTTGAGCCATAGTGCCACTTCTAGCTTTTTCTGCTTATGTGGTACTGAGGAATCGAACCCAGGGCCTCAATGCATGCAAGGCAAGCACTCTACCACTGAGCCACCTTCCCAGCCCCACTTTTTTTTGGGGGGGGTCTTCCGTGGGGCTTGAACTTGGCTTGGGCACTTTTTCCACTCAAGGCTAGTTCTCTACCGCTTTGAGCCACAGCTCCACTCAAGTATAATGTATATTGTCACCTGACTCTGTGACAGCCCCAAGATCTTGCTCCTCTCTCACTGCAACTCAGTACCCAGTGATCAACTTCCACCTGGCCTCTTCCCATCCCCCACCGAGCCGTATCCTTTGGTAGCCATAATGAGCGCTCTACTGTCAACTTCTATGGAAGCAACTCTTGTACGTTTTTATTTTTTCCTTCTTTTCCTTTTTTCTCTTATTCTCTTCCTTTTCTCTCCACCCCCACCCCCGTTCCCTTTTTTCTCTCCTTCCCTTGAGATGAAATTTCACTTATTTTGTCCAGACTGATCTCCACCTTGAAGGCTCAAGCGGTCTCCCTACTTCAGCCTCCCCAGTAGCAGGGACTACAAATGTACTCCCTATGTACTTCGCTTTGTTTATATGTTCCGTATTTTGTGTATGTGTTCCATATCTGTATGTGTGTATATATATCATTTTTGTTTACCCACTTGTCAAGTGATGGACGGTAGACATTTGGTTCTTTCTGTTTCTGAGCCATGGTGAGTAGTGCTACAGCGAGCCTGGCAGTGCAGCTGTCTCTGATTTGCTCTGAAGGTATTAGGAGTGCGATTGCTGGATTATATGGTCACTCTGGTTTTCCCTATTTGAAGCAGCTCCATGTTTTCTGTAATTTACATTCCCATCAGCAGTGCACCAGGTTACTTACGTTTCTTCACATTGTCACTAGCACCAGTCATCTTTAGTCTTTTTTTGGTAAAAACCATTCCAACTGGAGGTAATTTTTGTTTGTTGACAGAACCAGCATTTTAACTGCGAGGCCATCAGCTTGCTCTCTTAACTATCACCCTACCAATTGAGCCACATCTCCTGCTTCTTGTTGGTTATTTGAGAAATGGAGTTTTTCTTGGGCACAAAACACTACCAAGCTGGCTTTAAAACTCAATTCTCCAGATTCTCCGGCACCTGGCCTTCCTGTGTTTTTGCATTTCTCTGACGATATTGCTGGGCATTTTTCATATAGTTGTTGGCCATGCATAGATCTTTTCAGAAATGTGTATTTAGTATTGTCCATTTTAAAACTGGGTTATTTGGGTACTTTTATAATTCCCTCTTGAGTCTTTGGAGTTTTTTTTTATACATTCAACCTATTGTTAGATGAATAATTTGCAAATATTTCCTCCCTTTCTATAGGTTGTCTCCACAATCTGTTTCCTTTGCTGTGTAGAATCCTTTTATGTAATCCCATTGTCTATTTTTAATTTTGTATCCAGAGCTTTGGAGTCTTAAAAAATGTTTTCCTGGGCTGGGAAGGTGGCTCAGTGGTAGAGTGCTTGCCTTGCATACATGAGGCCCAGGTTCGATTCCTCAGCACCACATAAACAGAAAAAGTCAGAAGTGGCGCTGTGGCTCAAGTAGTAGAGCGCTTGCCTTGAGCTGAAGAGCTGAGGGACAGCATCCAGGCCCAGAGTTCAAGCCCCACAACCGACAAAAAAAAAATCCCATTTCAATATCCTGAAGTGTTTTCCCTATGTTCTAGTAATTTTATAGTTTGGGCATTTATATTTTTAAGTCTTCAACTTTGAATTGATTTTTATTATGGGTTGAAGTTAGGTATCCAATTTTAATCTTTCTTCATGTAGATAGCTAAGTTCCCTACCACTATACATTTAAAATATTTCTCTTGTGTGTTCTTAGCATCTTTGTCAAAAACTAGTTAGCTACAGATGTATGAGTCTGTATGTCTGTCATATGCTAATATAAGCTATTTTGGATTTCCATTTTGGTTTGGTAGTATGCTTTGAAATTAAGTACAAAATGTCTGCTTTGTCCTTTTTGTTCAAAATGGCTTTCACTAGTCATGTTTTTGTAGCTCTATATAAATTTAAGATTTTTTTCTAGTTCCGTGAAGATGATTTTGATATGGGTTGATTGGATGGCACTGAATCTTTCATCTCTTTGGTGACAGAACACTGGTTCTTTCGATGTGTAAGCATGGTTGTCTTTCCACATGTGTGTCCTCTTCAGTTTCTTTTTCAAATGTTTTATAATTTTTTTTTTTGGGTCCGGTCGTGGGGCCTGAACTCTGGGCCTGGGTGCTGTCCCTCAGCTCTTCAGCTCAAAGCTAGTGCTGTACCACTTGAGCCACAGCGCCACTTCCGGCTTTTTTCTTTTTGCTTATGTGGTGCTGAGGAATCGAACCCAGGGCCTCTGGCATGCAAGGCAAGCGCTCTACCACTGAGCCACCTTCCCAGCCCCATAAATGTTTTATAATTTTTGTTGTGATCTATCACTTGCTGGTTTAATTCATTCCTAGATTTTTTTGTAGCTATTTTAAATAGGATTGCTTTATTTCTCTTCTAGATACTTTATTAGCACATATCAGTGCTACCCATCTTACGTTGATTTTTGGATCCTGCAACTTTGCTGAAATCATTTTGTCAGTTGTGGGTCTTGAACTCTGGGCCTGGGCACTGTCCCTCAGCTCCTCAGCTCAAGGTGAACACTTACCACTTGAGCCATGGCACTACTTCTGGTTTTCTGGTGCTTAATTGGAGATGAGTCTCATGGACATTCCTGCCCTGGCTGGCTTTGAACTGCGATCCTCAGATCTCCGTCTCCTGAGTAGGTAGGATTAATAGGCATGAGCCACTAGCGCCTGGCTTGAAATCATTCTTTTAAAAGTTTGTGGTTTTGAGGATTTTCTGTATATGAGATCATATCATCTTCAAAGTGAAATTTTATTTCATTTGCACACTTTGAATACCCACTATTACTTTGTCTTGCCTAATTTCTCTGGATAGGATTTTAAGACCTATATTGAATAAAAATGGACATCATTGTCTTCTCCCAGGCAGGATGTTAGCTGTTGGCTTATTATAAATGGCCTTGATTATGCTTACATTCTTTGTAGGCCTAATTTGTTCAGCATTATCATAAAGTATTGCTGAATTTTATCAAATGCCATTTTTACATCAACTGAATGGACCAACATTGGTTATTTCTTCTGTGTTCTAGTGATCATGTATATTGAACCATGCTCACGCCCTTACCTGTTCTCACTCAATGATGAATAATCTTTTGTGCTTTTTTTTTCTTCATGGGACAAACTGAATTTCACTGAATTTTCATATATATATATATATATATATATATATATAATTTTTATGTGTTGTTAGATTCATTTTGCTAGTATTTTGTGGAGGGTCCATGTGTCCATGTTCTTCAAGAATATTGGTCTGCAGTCTGCTCTCTTCTGTCCTTACCCCCTTCCCCACTGTATGTTCTTATCTAGTTTTAATATCAGAGTAATTCTAGACTTGAAAATATGTGTGGAGGGCTGGGAAGGTGGCTCAGTGGTAGAGTGTTTGCCTTGCATGCGTGAAGCCCTGGGTTCGTTTCCTCAGCACCACATAAGCAGAAAAAGCCAGAAGTGGCACTGTGGCTCAAGTGGTAGAGTGCTAGCTTTGAGCTGAAGAGCTGAGGGACAGCACCTAGGAACTGAGTTCAGGCCCCACAACCGACAAAAAAAAAAAAAATGTGTGGAGGGGCTGGGAAGGTGGCTCAGTGGTAGAGCGCTTGCCTTGCATGCATGAGGCCCTGGGTTCGATTCCTCAGCACCACATAGCAAAAAAAGAAAAAAGCAGGGAGTAGCGCTGTGGCTCAAGTGGTAGAGCACTAGCCTTGAGGTGAAGAGCTGAGGGACAGCGCCCAGGCCAAGTTCAGGCCCCACAACCAGACCCCCCCCCCAAAAAATGTGTGGAAGTATTCCTGTTTGTTTGTTTTTCTTTAAATAACAAGAATTGATAGTTGTTCTTTGAATGACTGGTAGGATCCAGCAGTAAAGCCTGCTGGTTGTGGGTCTTGAAATTTTCTTTGGGACATTTTTTTGTCAGTGGTGGGTCTTGAACTCAGGTCCTGTGTGCTGTCCCTGAGCTCAAGGCTAACACGCTACCACTTGAGTCACAGTACCACTTGTAGCTTTCTAAGTTTATTGGAGACAAGTCTCACAGACATTCCTGCCTGAGCTGGCTTTGAACCACTATCCACAGATCTTGGCCTCCTGAGTAGCTAGGATTACAGGTGTGAACCACTGGTGACCAGCTAGTAGACTGTTAGTGACTCATCCTCATTGTTATTGATTTGCTCAAGTGAATATATACAGGAATTCTAGGTCATCCCTGATCATTTGTGTTTCTATGATGTCAGTTTTTTCATTAGTCTTTTAAAGGTCTATCTTGCATCTTTTTGATGAGTCAGCTATTTTTAAAAATTTAGTCTGTATTTCCTTTATTTTTTGGTATTTTTTTCCTTCTAATTTTTGGTTTGTTCTTGTCTTTCTAGTTCCTTGAGATGTAGTAACAGGTTGAGATTTTTCTGCCTTTTTTTTTTTGTTGTTGTTTGTTGTTTGTCAGTCATGGGGCCTGAACTCTGGGCCTGGGTGCTGTCTCTCAGCTCTTCAGCTCATGGCTAGTGCTCTACCACTTGAGCCACAGTGCCACTTCCAGCTTTTCCTGCTTATGTGGTGCTGAGAAATCGAACCCAGAGCCTCAGGCATGCAAGGCAAGCACTTTACCACTGAGCCACCTTCCCAGCCCCTGCTTTTTTTTTTTTTTTTTAATGTATTGAGTGGTATAAACTTTCCTGTTTAGCATGTTTTAGTATATTTTATTATGTTGTCCCTGCATCTTCATTTGGTTCAAAAAAATTTCAGTTGGATGCCAGTGGTTTAAACTTGTAATCCCAGCTATTCAAGAGAATGAATTTTTTCCTGTGTTCTACTTATTTTTTTTGGGGGGGGGGGATCATGGAGCTTGAACTCTGGGCCTGGGCGCTGTCCCTGAGCTCTTCAGCTCAAGGCGAGCTCTCTACCGCTCGAGCCACAGTGCCACTTTTGGTTTTCTAGTGGTTTATTGGAGATAGGAGTCTCACGGACTTTCCTGCCTGGGTTGGCTTTGAACTGCGATCCTCAGATTTCAGCCTCCTGAGTAGCTAAGGATTACAGGCATGAGCCACTGGTGCCTGGCTTGTTCTAGTAATTTTATGGTTTGGGGACTTACATTTTTAAAGTCTTCAATTTTGAGTTTATTTTTTTATATTTTTAATGCTTTATTGTAAATGAAAATTAAGAGACTACAAAATTATGAAACAGAAGGCACCCATTATATGTTAAACCGACTCACTCTGTAGGGAGCACAAGGACCACACCCACAAAGGTCATCAATAGTGAGATTACTGACAGCATGTCATCTACCATCTGAAATTTCACTTTAAAAACAAATTTAAGGGGACACTGGCTACTGTTGACCGCTTAGCCAGGGAATATAGAAAAGAAATCATCTACAGGTGCCTCAAGTCTCCACACATAGTTTTACAGAAATAAGCCTAAATTAAGCAAGAATGTCCGGTGATGTTGAAGCCTGCTCTTGAGAGGTAAGCTGCATTTTAGGATGTTTGATCACACTCTTTCTCCTGCTGGATAGTTTCCTTTGAAGGAAGAGTGTTTTTTTCCTCAGTATTAGTTTTCTTCAGTTTTGATCTCTCAAACTTCTCCACTTTGGACATGTCTGGCTTATCACTCATCTTGACTGGAGGCCTGGTGGCTCCCGCGAGGACGCTGGCAAGGGTAAAACACTGGCTGGCTCGGAGCCGGTTGGGTACGAGTTTATTTTTTATTATGGGTTGAAATTAGGAATTGAGGATCATGTTCAAGTCTGGTCTGGGTAAGAAAGTCCATTGAGCCTCTCTCTCATCTCCAAGTAATTGTGGAATTGTGGCTCAAGAGGTAGAATGCTAGTGTTGAGCAAAAAACCTCAGGGACAGAGATCAAAACCCAGGCCCTGAGATCAAAACCAGGACAGCACAAAAACATTTCTTTTTTTAATTTCTTCTTGGTTGCTTAGAAATGTTTGAACTACAAATATTTGTGGTTTCCAGCATTTTCTGTTACTTACTTTACATCATTCTATACTATTGACATATTAATGCAATTCTTTAGTGTTTTGAATTGGTCTTCATACTAAAGGTTGAATAACTTCTAATAATTTTTTTATAGAATAAGTCTGACAGATATTCACTTAGCTTTTGTCTGGGAACAACTTTATCATTCTTTCATTTCTAAAGATTAGTGATTCTGGGTACAGTATTCTGTCGACAGTTAAAAATGTCATGACACTCTTCTGGCCTGTAAAGTTTCTGCAGAGCAGTCTGCTGTCAGGTGCAATGTTACATGTGGTATTTGTTCCTTTTGTTTTAGAGCTTTGGGAATCTTTTCATCTTTTAAGAGCTTCATTCTATCTTGGGGGTTTGGATGGTGACCTCTGATCGTCCAACACCTGGATACTTGCATCCTCCAAGTTTAATATTCCTTTTGAATAATCTTTTAACCCTCTGGCATTTTAAAGTTTTCTTGAAAATATGAATATTCTGCCCCCAAAGTTCCTGTGAATTTAATTCTTCATTTTTCTCCTTTAAATGACTGGGTACTAAGAACCTGTCCTTAATTTTTCTGTTTTCTCTATCTTACCATTGATGCCTCCTGTTGCATTTTATTTCACTGAGTACATTTTGTAGCTGAAGAATTTTTAAAATTGTTTCTACTCTGTGAAGAGTATTTTTGTTTCCAAGACCATGGAATTTCCTTTCAATACCTGCTTTAAATTCTCAGAGCATTCTCCCACACTAACAGTTTCTGGTACTATTTATTCTGTGAGATCATAACTTGTGGAAATTCTTGATGTAGGTGTGCAATGTTATTATCTGGGCACTTCCTAATCTGCTTTTCTTGTACCTCTCTTTCCAGAGTTTCTAAGTAGGCTGCTTATTTTCTCTATACCTGCACTTACTTTTACATTTCATGCTTGGATGTGTTCCTAACTAAAGGGTAATTTGAACTCAGGTTTGTTCCAAATACCCTATTGTATTATTCAGAGACAAGACAGCACCTAGCAAGAGTAGTCTGTTGATATTAAATCTCTCTGGTGCCGAGGCAGGATTTTATGATAATTTTACCCTTTCTCAAATCAACTTTTTGAGGCACTCTTGCTGAGCTTCAGAATTCTACTGGGCTTTGGGCAGTTAGTGTGGGCAGACTATTTCCAGGTTTCTGTCATATATATTTATTTTTTAGAATCCCATTTTTTCGGGGGGGGGTGCGGTCATGGGGCTTGAACCCTGGGCCTGGGTGCTGTCCCTCAGCTCTTCAGCTCAAGGTGAGCTCTCTACCACTTGAGCCACAGCACCACTTCCGGTTTTCTGTTACTCGACTAGGAGTAACAAACCACAGACTGGTGATATCCTGAGTGGTGGATAGCTTTTACACACTGACCTAACTTGGAACCCATTTCCTCTTCTACCATGGATCCCAGGCCTTGATACAGTGGGGCAGGCCTTCAAGTAGAGTCCTTAAGTTCCCCCACAAGCCTTTTTAAAATCAGAAATAGCCCCTTCCCTACCCAAGCATGGCCAAACAAAAACAAATAAAAAGGTCTTAGGCCAAGACTTGTGGTTACTACAGGAACCCAGACTCCAAGGTGCCAGGAATTGATAGGAGAGGATGCAAAGCCACTGAAGAGAACCTACTTGTCCTTTTTGCTTTCTCTAAATGGCACTGTGATGGGAGTGGAAGCCACAGGCTCCTCCTCCTCAGGGACCTAGTCTCCACCCTTTGATAACTTCTTGGCTTGATGGTAGAGCTCATGCACATTAAATTCACGAATCACATTCTCCTCAGAGAAGGATCAAGAGACAGCTCATCCTTTCTTGTCTTGATATCAATGTGTCCATATACTTACCACACTCTGAGCCCACAACCGCCTGAGGTAGAACCAAGATCCACATTGCTGGTGGCTTATTGGCCCAAAGTCCCTGCAGTAAGCCACAGGTGATTTAGGCTGACATAGAAGTCTGACAGCAAGCCATGTCTCTTCCCCTGGCACTGAAGCTATTCCAGAAGCTCAAGAGAGAAAGGGAACAGGAAGACAAGATACATCATTCATCAAAGGCATGCTCACAGTGACCTGCTTCCTCATAATAGCCCATTCCACTGTGACTCATCAATGGATTACATTGATGCTAATACCACAAATACTAAGCTCCTTGGTTGCACCAACAACTGGAGAATGACATTTTCAACAGATGACCTTTGGGAATGGAATTTTATATTGAAACTGTGTCACAAATGGGTTCTTACAATATGTTGATGACTTTCTATCTGAAAAGACCCAAAGCCAAGCCAGTATACCATGCAGATACTGATAATTACATGACGTTTGGTACAACAAATTTGGCTTTTGATGTAAACTATTTTTTCTCTTGTTTCTGACTTGGCTGAGCCTCAGGAGTATGGATAATGACAACTAGATGACAGTTCCAGTTAGAAGCTGGATAAACTTCATTTAATTTCTTGGAGGTTTTTTTTGTTTTTGGCCAGTCCTGGGGCTTGAGCTCAGGTCCTGGGCACAGTCCCTGAGCTGCTTTTGCTCAAGGCTAGCACTCTACGACTTGAGCCACAACGCCACTTCCAGCTTTTTCTGTTTATGTGGTATTGAGGAATTGAACCCAGGGCTTCATGCATGCTAGGCAAGCATTCTACCACTAATGCACATTCCCAGCCCCTTGAAGTTGCTTTTGAAAGTGAAAATTTTGGCAAAGAAGGTTGCTACAAAGCACATTTTGTCTACCTAAGCAGATGCTCTATGACTTAAAATATTTTCTCTCCTACTCCAGGACAGTAAAGCAAAGTTCCTACTTTTCCATTTCAGAAAGGAAAGTTATGCTTATAACCAAGGAAATATGAATACTGGGTTTTGATGTATGGCCAGTGTACCAGTTCATGAAAAAGGGGCCCAGAAGTCAATTTTAAGTGTCAATTATAATACTAAATATGGGAGAAGTCCTCAACTAGGCAGATAAGTCTTTCTGTGATGTTTAAAAGTGTTTAAAGTATTGTGGTGCTGGGAGTGAGTAATACCAAAAACTTGCTAGGCTTTCTAGTGACAGACTACATTAGACAAACATATGTTAGGAATGAGCTTAAATGCAATGTAGATGGGCAGAATTTATTACTTCGGTTACTATCTTAGAAAAGGCGTAGATCTCATTGTGATCTAGGAAATGAAGTATTTTCAATGTGTGATGGCTCCTAGAAATTTAAGAATAAGACACAGTGCATGCCATCTGTGGCAATGAGAAGAATTAATTCTGAAAATATAGAAAATACATTAGCAAAGATGTATTAAGGAGCATCAATGTTAGCAGGAAACTTCAGAGAGATTTCTCTAAGACGCTGGCTTCATTCCTCATGGTATTGCCCTCTTCTTCATTGTTGGCTGTTATTTTTTCTATCCATGTTCAAGCACGTAAGGTCTTTGGCATTGGTGAGGAGGGTTTACAAAAGTTGTCTGCTGTCAAATCTATTTTTTTGGACTAAACTATTAGATGCGTATCTTTGGCACATATCATTTCAAGCATACAAGATGGAGTTGCCCTATTTTGCTATGGAAAAGGTCCTTGGATAGGAGTCAACAGATACAGAGAGTCAAACTCTGACTTTAGGCAAGCAAAACTTTCAGCCTTCACCTTTCCTCATCAAAACTCTACAGTTCTAAGTTTCAAGGTTAAGAATAGGTTGAATGCAGGCAGAAGACTTTGGTCATTTCTATGCCTTGAAACTGGCAGCTGGCATCATGGATGTGAGGTTCTGAGGGAAACGGGAGCGTATTAGTCTTGACTGTGGGCTACTGGAATTGTGTAACCTGAGTGGCTATTCGTAAGGGTCAAGAACCAGGATATTCCTCTATGTTCTTACCCTGCTCCCTCTCTCTCAGGCTCTCATCTGCTAGCCAGCATTCCTGAGGATTTTCAATACTAATTGCTCTTTCACACATGTTTAAAGGGTAGGTGTCAATCCATTTTTAGACAATAAATTGTAACTGTATGTAAACCACAGGGCATCTACATACTTCCCTCCCTCCATTTTTTCAGATATTCTCATTATATAGCTGAAGCTGGCCTGTAACTCTCAATCCTCCTGCCTCAATTACTGAGATCTGGGATTATAGGTGGTTTCTTCTGTACACTCATTCCTGGCCTTATACAGAAATATTTTCAAATAGCCTACTAAATTTGATGTTTTGGGTGAGTTAATTACCAAACAATGCCCACACTAGGGACAAAATAGGTAAGCAGGTTCACATAGTCAAAGCCAAGTAATAAAAATATATATGTCTGTCAAAGGTTCATTCTTAATTCTAACTTAAGATGTTGCGTGCTAACCACTCACTTATCAATTTGAGATGGCTCTAAGATTCTCTACCCAACAATTTGCAAAAGAATAGGAGCCTGGAAAGCCCGAGTGGAGTTATTTCCTAATTTCTAACTTTCAGAATATACAATTAGTTCCTGTCAGGTTATAAATTCAATGGTCAGATTTAGGCCAAATTGAACATAGTGGCTCTGTCTATGGCCATACCACCCTGAACATGCCTGATCTCCTCTGAACATAGTGGCTCAAGTTTGAAATCCTACTTTAAAGAGGAATTTCAAAAGGCGTTATTTAAACATGAAAAACAGCACTTCATCTCATGAATATTGCATATGGTATTTAACCCTTTAATGACCATACCATTCTCTAATAACAGTGTTTGAAAAATAATAAAAATCCCCAATGGGAGCCCACTGAAACTGTTGGAACAACTATTAGTGCTATATCCGGATACTTTATAGTCTTTTGTCAGTGTATCATCATTCTTATATGTTATATATTAGACTGAAAAGTAAATCTGGAGTTTAGATCTTAAACATTCTAAGGATTAAGAAGAAAATCAAAGATTTTGGGTTTGGCTTTATGATTACTTAACTTGCTTTGGCCAACAGTACCTTAAGTGTGCTTCTATATTTATTGCTATCCCATTTTCTTTCTTGGCATGTGTACTATATAACAAGCAGTATTCTCATTTTACAAAAAGGAGACCAGGCATGTCACATTATATGCAACATGTTAGCAATTTTATTTTTTCCATGCCGGTTTCTGGGGCTTGAGCACATCTCTGTTCTGGATTCTGGCTGGCTAACTGGCTTTGAACTGCAATCCTCTAGGTCAGAGCCTCCTGTGCACAGTAAGAAATGATTCTATACTAGAAATAATCTTTATTAAAATTTGGGGATAAGTCTGGCATTTTAGCACAAAAACGTCCCTCAATTTTACTTGTCTATGATTTGTCAGTCTTTTGCACACTATAAGAACATGTCTAAAGCCAGGCGCTGGTGGCTCATGCCTGTAATCCTAGCTACTCTCCTGAGATCTGAGGATTGCAGTTCAAAGGCAGCCTAAAGGAAAGTCAGTAAGACTCTTATCTCCAATAAACCATTCAGAAAAGCGGTGCTGTGGCTCAAATGGAAGAGTGCTAGTCTTGAACTGAAGGGCTGAGGAACACACCCAGGCCCAGAGTTCAAGCCCCACCACCACTAACAACAACAAAAGTCTAAATGCTTAAAGAATACTACTGCTGCTGGGCATAGTGGGGTATGCCTGCAATCTCAGCTACTTGGTAGGCAGAGATCAGGAGAATTAGTATGAGGTCAGCCAAGCCAAAAATGGGACACCAATCTCAATCAAGATGGTTTTATTGGTTGTTAGTCCCCGCTGCACAGGAAGCATAGACAGGATTGTGGTGCAAGGCCAGCCCCACACACAAAAAATAGACCCAATCTAAATAACAAGCTGGAGGCATACCTCAAGTAGTACAGTACCTGTAGTCATTAGTTCAAAACCCTTGTACCACAAAAAGTGACAAGCAGGGAATTTTAGACATGACTCAACTATGTCTCAGGTATTTATTCTGAAAAATAGCCTTTCTTAATTTTTAGGAATGGGGGTACAAAGTACATGGACAGGTTTAGTTGACATAGTTACATAGTTTGGTTGAAATAAATGGTGCTCTATGATAGAAAACCTAAGATTTTAAAGATTCAAACATTCTCTTTCTGGAGATAGGTAAGAATACTTTTGTCTTGCTAAATATGGATCACAAAACATCAGATTTTCGGTTTTCATTTATCAGTGATGATATGTACAAGAAACATTTATAGAAACAAAAACTCCTTTGAACTGTTGCATTAAAAATAAAGGTGAACAAAATCATACACAATGAAATAAAATCATGAAAATGAAATAAAAATCAACATCCACTCAGCTAAGTGAACAGCAAACTTGAACTAGAAGACAAAACCTCACTACAAATGCTATTTCTCTCCAGCCGCCTCCCCGCCCTGCCCCGCGTGCTGCCACCCTTTCATACTAGGGTACCAGTGCAAGAGGCTCGTGGATGTAGCCAGCCGGGCAGCAGCTCCTAAGGCAGCAGTGGCTGTGCTTCGAGGAATGTAGAGCTTCTGAGAAATCTGGTGCGTGGGAGACAAAATCAGAGAGAGCTGGTCTATGCCACCTTGACTCTTGTCCTTGAACACAGTGACAGCATCATTACTAGAAAAATCTTCATTCTTTATGCTCCCTGGAGAGCTCTCCACTAAAAATGAGAGAAAACAGGAATCTTTTCAAGAGGTTTTCAAATCAGTCTTTACCAACATGTCGTACAACCACCATCTGTTAGGTGGTGATAACAACCAATAGCCAAGCAGAGAGGCTGAGTCAGAAACTAGGCAACAAAAAGAAACATGAATCGGAAGAATATTTCAGAATTGTATAAATTCATATCCAGTAAGTTCTTTCAGCACTGAGAAAAATGGTATCCCCTAGGCATTTCTTATTGCCAGTGGTTCCAATGAAAAGTCTCTGCCAATAAGAACAAAATCATAAAAAAAAAAAGAACAAAATCATACTAGACTGGGAACTAACAAGAACTAGTCATCACATTAAATTATCACCATACCACACACATTAGTGTGTAGTGTAGAAATGACCAAGAAAGAGGATGTTATACATTCTTAGAAGGTGAAGTAGCTGGTCTATGTGCCTGCCACAGTGAGAGGAGAGGAGGAAAGTAGTTCTTCATCTAAGATAACATGCTTCTTATATTCGCTTGGCATAGTGGTACATTCCTGTAATCCCAAATCCTTGGAGGAAAACCCAAGCTGAGGCAGGAGGATAATGAGTTTGACTGAGCCAGACTGGGGGGGTGGGGAGGAGAATACCTGCTTTAAAAAATTCAGCAACAGTGCCATGACAGGCACTGCTGTCAATCTTAAAAACAGATTTCAAAACTTTAGAGCAGGGCTGGGAAGGTGGCTCAGTGGTAGAGTGCTTGCCTCGCATCGAACCTTGGTTCGATTCCTCGACACCACATAAGCAAAAAGAAAAAAGCCGGAAGTGGTGCTGTGGCTCAAGTGGTAGAGCGCTAGCCTTGAGCTGAAGAGCTGAGGGACAGCGCCCAGACCCAGAGTTCAGGCCCCACAACCGGACCCCCACCCCCCCAAAAACAATTTTAAAGCTAAAGTAGGCATAGTGCAATTCTTTATAGTTTTTTATGTTCAGTTATGTTAAAGAGGATTTGTTCCATTTGTTAATGAAATTCTAAAGTACAAAACTAATGCTCACAGAGAGAAAAGGAGATATTTCTAATGAAAAAATGTAGTTTTATAAGAGATACTAGATGAGTTCATATTTTAAAAGGTATCTATCTATCTATCTGAATGAATGGAAGCAAGAACAAATGGCCAAAGAAGAGTAGCAAAATGCCTACGTTCAGCCAGATTGAACAGGAATTGTATATATTCTCCCCCACTACAGAACTAGGAACCTGGAAGGATTGTATGGAGCAACTTAAGACTAGTGCAGGACAGTGATGCCTAAGAGAAGGGAAACAAATTAGAGGCGCTTTCACTTACTCCTAGAAAAAATGTTCAGGTTATGAATATAGGAAAAGAAGTGCAGGCTGAGTGTGAGGCCTTCCTCAGAAGACAAAGTTCAATATTGAGGGAGGACAGCTATCTAGAATTTGTGAGTATAAAGCTCCAGGAGAGAGCAGCTATAGAGGGCAAAGAGCTGGGGACCTATAGCAAGAGATCTTACACTTAGACTGAGCAGTGATCTGCTTCCTGTGCAAAAAAACTGCTCAGGCCAGCATAGGGTACCACCTCAAAATAGTGGGACAAACAATTATAAGAACTTGCATCAAGCCCCAACCATTTTGAATTCTCACCTACTACAGTGGAAATGACATGTTAATACATGTGACATCAAATCCCAACCAGTATCCTGAGAAACAGCAGTTAGTACCCAGACTAAAAAGTCTGTCCCAGTACAGCCTAATAAAAAAAACAAACACAAAGAAGCTGGGCAGTTGTGGCTCACACCTATAATTCTAGCTACTCAGGAAGCTGAGATTTGAGGATTACAGTTGGAAGCCAGCCCAGATAGGGAAGTCTGTGAGAATCTAATTAATCTCAGAAAAAGCCAGAAATGGCACAGTGGCTTAGTAGTAGAATGCGAACTTTGAGCAAATAGTAGCTCAAGGACAGCGTCCAAGCCCTAGGACTGGCGGAAAAAAAAAAAATCCACAAAGAATCAAACCAATCGAGACCAAACTGCATGTCATTTATACAAAAATCTATTGATGCAGATAGGAAAAATGAAATATAATCAAAGCAGGGTACTACCAAGAGGGTGCAGATAGGAAAAATGAAATATAATTAAAGCAGGGTACTATCAACAGGGTGAAAAGTCCTAATAAAGCTTCAAAATATTTGAAGCAAAACCTTAGAAAACTGACAATCCACTATAACGGGAAAGTTCAACAATTACATCTTTAATACATGAGCAAAAGTTATATAGAATACAACACTATCAATTGATCTACCCATTGTCAGTTTGTACATTGTTCTATAGAGCATGAGCGCTGGTGGCTCACACCTGTAATCCTAGCTACTCTAGAGGCGGAGATCTGAGGATTGTGGTTCAAAGCCAACCCAGGACAGGAAAGTCTGTGAGACTCTATCTCCGATAAACCACTCAGAAAACCAGAAGTGTTAGAGTGCTTGCCTTGAGCTGAAGAGCTGAGTGGCAATGCCCAGGCCCAGAATTCAAGTTCCACAACCGACAAAAAAAAAAAAAAAGAACCTACTCTAGGCTATTAAATATCAACAATTAAAAGGTTTGAGAGAATTTTTTCTTTGATCACAATCAAGTTACTTAGAAATCAATAATTATAAAAAAGTAATGATTGACACCTGGGATGGAGAAAAGTATATTATTGGAAGGTAATAAGGAATAAAGATGAATGGCAAGTACATGAAAGATTGTTATTGGAAAGTAATAAACAAAGATATGAATGGCAAGTCCACAAAAAGATTGCCAATATCATAGTAAACAAAAATGCAAATTATAATACTGCTTCTGCCAAAATTAAAATAGATAAAAAATACCATCTGGTGGCTGAGGACCAACTGGAACTTTTACTTCTGACTGAAGAAATGTGAATTATAAGGCCATTTTAGAAAACAGTTATTATATGGTCCAGAAAATTTAGTTACAGATAAATGAAATCATAACATTTTGGTAAATGAAAGAAGCCAGACATAAAAACTATTTACATGATTCTAGGCAGTGACAGGTTCAGAGGCCAGTAAATAGGTGGGGGACTGACTACAAAGAGGTGCAAGGGCACTTTTCAGGTTGCTACAAATACTATGAGTGTATGCACTTGTTGAGAACCATTTGAAAATGGCACATTTTGCTCTATATAAATATGAAACCAGCTATAAAAACAGTAGTGGCTCACACCTATAATCCTAGCTACTCAGGAGGCTGAGATCTGAGGATTGTGGGTCAAAGCCAGCCCAGACAGGAAAGTCTTCAATTAACCACCAGAAAATCAGAAGTGGTTCTGTGGCTCAAGGGGTAGAGTGCTTACCTTGAGCTGAAGTGCTCAGGGACAGCACCCAGGCCCCAGAATACAAGGCCCATGACAGACCCCCCCCCAAAAAAAAGTCAACAACAACAAAAGAAGATAGGTCTTAGGACAAATGTTTGTTAATGTCAGCAATCTTTCAAGAAATGTTCCGAGAAAGGTTAAGTGAAGATTTTTAGCAACACAGCTACAATGTATTTGTCAAGTGTGAGCACACAATTATATGTAAACCTACCAGATGGAGAGAATTTTTCTGGAGAGTCATCCATTGCAGGAGTTGAATTGGACAACTGTGTGGACAACTGACTGTATTTTGGTTGAGTCTTAATGTGTCTAGTTTCAAACTGGATCCCTTCTGTCGATAGCTGTGATGGGGTAAGAGAGATGTAGAGTTCCTCCAGTTTAGGCAGTGTGGAAGAATCCAAAGGACCCTTTTAAGTTTGTTAAAAAATGGAGCAAAGAAAGTGACATGAATTAAGTCTTTTTTGTTTCCTTACTCAAAACACAAATATTTTCATATAATAAAACTTTCAAAAAGCTAGATGTTCAGATCAAGCTCTTCTCAACATATAATGTTCATAATAATGTTCACATTACAATATATGCAAATATGATACATCAGTGAGGAGCAGTCAGATCACAGAAATGATCATGAAAGCTACTTAGTCATAATTAAATAATCTAGAGAGAAAATGGTATAAGCTTTTCTGCTGGTTTCAAGATGCTCCTTATATATTTGAGAAACAAATGGTTTTTTTTTTTTTTTTTGCCATGGTTAATGCTTTCTGCCAAAACAGTATGGTACTGGTCTATACTGAGGAAGATACCTAAGTTATGGGAGGAACCTATTTATCCCTATGTGAGTTTAATCAACTTTTTAGTTCTGGGTCTAACATTATCTTCTGAAGGAGACAAAAACTATATTAAAATTAATTTAAATCCCATTATGTATTTTATGTATCAGTATCCTACCAAATGCTAAGAGCCATCATTTTTACTCTGAAAACCATCACAGTAACACTCACTACATATTTACCATTTCAATTCTGGCTGTGCCAGTATTTTTTTCTTGAGCAGCCAGCCCTTCTGCTTTCTGAATTTCTATATTCATTCCATTAACAAGGCCTGAATGTTGCCCTGAACCATCCCATACATCTTCAGATGGAGAAAAACACCAGTCCTAAAGAAAGAAAAAATATGCAACAATAAACAAGTAACAGTGATACACCAGCCTAGAACAGAATGACTTGGGCTTGGAAGGTAATGTGACTTTTCTCATTGCCTCACTGTACCCAATATCTTAAGCCCTTGGGTCTAATCTCATAAAAATAAATACAGGGTTTACTACCACTTTTCTGCCTAGATGCTTTTTTTTATGATTAACATTTAAAAGGTACAGATAAATACTAAGGAACATTTCTAAGGCCTATTTCTTCATTCTTATAACTGTAGGAAAGTTAGTTAAATTTCAGTCATACACTTAGGTACAATTAGCAACTATCCTGACTGCAGAAACTCCAAGAATAATCCAACAAAAATAAAATTAGAGAAAATAATTAAATTGCTAAAGCTCTGACTAGGGGTCAATGATAAAAATAGAAATCATTAATACTTAAAATGTCAACTATTCAAATAGTCTTTCATATCTCTCTATTCTAGCCTTTACTACCACCACTTAAAAAAACTTTCATAACTTCTTTTAAATTATAGCCTGACCAATCCTCATAGCTTTCTCAAGGCCAATTAAATATGAATTTTCTTTTTCCCAGTATTGATTTGGTGTTATTCTTAGGATCTAACCTTCTGTGGTATTTCTTCACATGATGAGTACTGTTCCTTTCCAGCAAGGCTTGAGGTGAACAGATGGGGGACAGCAGCGTCACCTTTTCCCATTCTAGCCCGCAGTGGTAACCAGTTCTCATCCCAAATATCATCACCTGTGGTCACTGATTCCAGGCATGGCATTCCAGTAGGAATCTCATCCTAGAAGGCATCAGAACACAAAGGAAATCATGGCTTATACTTCTTATACAGCATAGTTTAAAATTTAGGTTTACAATTTTGTCTCTTAGTAGGGAAGACAGTATAAATACACCAAAGCGTCAAACCCATGGTCAAAAAGGACCCAAAGGAAAAACTGCTATCTGCATCCTGGATATAGGAAAGCAAACAACTAGTTAAGGAATACTCAGAAAGTGCAATAATCCAAATTCAGGAGAATTTTAGAAGTGAACTTTTTAGGAGTGTAAAAGGGAACTGGAAATTAAGAGCTGTACTATCTACAAACAGCCTTCCCTATCCAAGAACTCAAGCACCTACCTCTCTTCCAACTGTGGAAGACCAGAGGGCCTTCTGGAGAGTCAAAAGGTTTCTAAAGGGTAAAACTGAGTGTGACACAAACATAAGAAAAGTTCTGGTTGTTACATAGTTTGCCACAGTGATGGAAAGTTAAGAGAAACAATGTAAAAGGAGAAAAAGTTTGTTTTGCTTCATGCTTTCAGAAATTTCAGTTTCTGGTTTTGCATCTATTGCTATAGGACTAAAGCAAAGCACAATATACAGCAGTGGGCAAAAAAAAAACACACACCACCCTTCAAAGACATGCCCCCAATGAGCTATTCCCTCCAACTAGGCCCTGCATCTGAAAGTTTTTACCATTATATTTGATATACACTATGTAAAAGTTAAACTGCATAACTTGAGGGTAGAGATGGAATGGGAAAAGATGAGGAAGAACACTAGAGGGGTGACATTAATCACGATGCATTGTGTTCATAACCTTACTTCTGGTACAGCTATTTAATAAAAATATTTTTAAATTACAAAAATTTTCAGCCTCAAGATTTTCCTTCCTTCTCCAATCACTCTCCCAATTGAACACTTCTGTCTGCAAATTGAGCAGCTTTCTCACTTATACTTCATCTATTGCTATTTATCCACCCACAATCCTTTGTTAGCTATGTAATTTGTAGATAACTGGATTGCCAGATCATTTTTGTTTACTTTGTTTTTATTAGTTGGTTTATCTTTTATTCTCTTTTGCTTCTCTTTCCCAGTATATCATTACCTAGACTTTTCTACCTATTTTTAACTGTCATTACCCCACCACCACCTTCTAATAACTGTAGCTGCTACCTTTTCCTAGTCTTCTAATAGCATATACCTTGTGACTATAATAGGCCTATCCCCCAATCACCATTCCATTACTATGCTTATTATTAAAGGTCTTCTTTTTCACACACGCGCACACACGCGCACACACACACACACACACACACACAGACACTTTGCTTCTGTATTTCAACATACTGGAACAGTAGTGATGATTTGTCATTACTAGGAACTGTTGTGATCTCAGGGTGTATATTATCTGACTTCCTCCAAGCTACGCTTCTTTTCCCTGAATAGCACATTGGACCCAGCACTTAAACGAGGGTGGCCAAATCTTTGACTACTGAACCATGACCTCTCCCAGGATAGCAATAAGAATTCACCATAACCCTGTTACTACTCAATTGTATCCAAACACTAGGACATTTCCAACCAAAAGATCCTATGAGATTACACTCTCCCCCCACCCAAAACCTTGCATGCAAATGTATAAATACCAACAGAGAAATACTAGTAAAATGAAAAAAAAACCTAAGGAAACATGTCTCCTTCAGATGCCAACAATTTCACAACAAAGGAACTAAATGAAAGTGAAGTGGATTAAATTTCGAACAATGTACTCCAAAGAATGACAAGAACGATAAAAGTGGAGGAATCAAAACAAACAGGTGACAAAGAGAATTACAACAAACAAATGAACTAAAGTAGACAATGTAAGATATAAAAGAATTTAATAAAGATATAGACAGCCTGAAAAAATGAAATTTTAAAAGAAAAAAACCCTAAAAACCCAAATACCTAAAATCTTGCTAGTAGATTAGAACAAGTTGAAAAATGCAGAATAATGATAAATTAGGGAAACCAAATTAGTTAAAACACAAAGGAAAAATAAATGAAACAAGAAAGAGCTATGAAACAGCATTGAAAGACTATGAATTATGGGTATAGAAAAGATAAAAATTAAGATAAGATAGATATTTAATAAAATTTTTCCTATCTTGAGACTCTCACCCAGGTACTAGAGGTCCTACAGAAAAAAACACCCCAGACAAATTAAAATGAGAACAAATAAAGAATATTAAGGCAGGTGCTGGTGGCTCATGCCTATCATCCTAGCTGATCAGGAGGCTGAGATCTGAGGATTGTGGTTCAAAGCCATTCTAGGCAGGAAAGTCTGTGAGACTCTTTTCTCCACTAAACTACTCAAAAAAGCTAGAAGTGGTACTGTGGCTCAAGTGGCAGAGTGCTAACCTTGAGCAAATGAAGCTCAGGGACAGCACCCAGGCCCAGAGTTCAAGCCCCAGGACCAGGGGGAAAAAGAATATTGAAGCTGCAAAGAAGTGACAGGTTATTTGTATCAACAAACTTAATAGATTTCTCAACACAAACGCTAAAAGAGCAAGGTATATATGAAATGACATCATTCCAGCCCTGAAATATAATTACCAACTTCTAGTGTTTTGTTTTAGTCAGTCATGGGGCTTGAACTAGAAGCCTGAGCACTGAGATCTTTTGCTCAAGACTAGTCTCTACCACTTTGAGTCACAGTGCCACTTCTGGTTTCTGGTAGTTAACTGGAAATAAAGTCTCACAGATTTCCTGCCTGGGCTGGCAACCCCCTGAGTAGCTAGGATTATAAGTGGGAGCGACCAGTGCTCACCTCAGCGTAGTGTATCTAGTAAAGCTATCCTTTATAGTTGAATTTACAGTCATAATGAACAGAGATTAAGTCATAAGCATGTTTTCCCATGGAAGTTTTTTTGTATTTTGTTTTTTCTGTACAGTCCTGGGACTTGAACTTAGGAGGCTAAGTATTCTATCACTTGAGCCACAGTTCTCTTCTTCCAGCTTTTTGGAGGTTAACTAGAAACAAGAGTCTCATGAACTTTCTTGCCCAGCTGACTTTGAACCACAATCCTCAGATATATTAGTTGACTTGACTCCCAGCTTCCAGTTCCGAATAGTAATCTGCACGCTCAAGCTAGATAATGCTTTCTCTTTCCTGTTATATTGCATTGCTTTAGTCCTGGTGACTATCAAAGAGAGACTGTAATTCATCTTTGAGAGATGAGGTATGACACCAAAAGTAGTGGTACTCAGCCATTTTATTCTAAGTCCTCTTCGTTTATGAATTACTTATATTAATTACATTTTTAAAAATAAAAAAGATACTACCTGTTCCCTTTCCTTCTCTTACCTCATTGTCTTCCTTCAGGTTGTTTGGCTCCAGGATGGCCCACTTAGGATCTTCTTCACAGCTCTTATGGGTTTTCAATGGATTAAACTCAGAATCATTTAATAGTTCCATTGGCACAGATTTAAGGTCACTTAAAGACTTTTCATTATTAACATCCTGCTAGTAGCACAAAAGAAAAGTTTTGTTTTCAATATTAATGCTGTTTCCAAGGTCTATGTATTTATATATTTTAGAGGGTATCTTTTACTTTAGTTCATACAAATGTGTTATTCTAATTTATCATGACCCTAGGTTTCCCATCTGTTAAAGTATTTCAGGCATTTTTTGAGCATGTATTACCAAATCTCTTAAAGGAAGTAAAAATATAAAGGGAAAGCAATCAGATAATCACAGTGCACAGTCTTCTGAGTGCAGTCATCATAAAGATATGTTCAAAATATTCAGAGAGAAGGGGAGGTGGTTGAGAAGTTGCAATGAAGAAGATAACACAATCTGCAAAGACACTTAAAACACAGGAGGAATCATCAGAGGACTAGGTCTACTACACAAAATGCAAACTGAGGTAACAAAGAAGAGTTTTCTTTCTTTTTGGTGGAAAGGCTAGTCATTTCTAGGATTGAATTATGATTATCTGAAGGTATCAGATAAGGAAATATTCTAAAAATGTTAAAAATGTTAAATTCTTAAAAAAGGTTAAATTCAATTAACTGAAGAAATAATTTTTCTTTAGCAATGATACTTAAGTAAAATTTGGGCTTGTTATGGGTCAAACAAGTTTGATTTCAACATTAACTAGAAATCTAAAATTCTTATACTATATTTTGATATGCGGCAGGAATAGTCATATTTTATTTGTGATAAGGTTTTGATGTACCGCCCAAGTTGATCTTGAGTTTATAATGCTGTTAGAATTACATGTGTCCTTCACCAGGCCCTAGCTCACACTCAGTCTTGACATTTTACCTTTTTTAATTAGTATCTACTGAAATCATACTAATACACACATATGTAATTCATACTGAACATTACTTTTTATTTAAAGAACATACAATGCTTTGTTATATCAACAAACAAAATATTCCTGGACCTCAGCCACCAGTATCTTTTGTCCTAAGGAACACAAGACTCAAGAGGATTGATTTAAAAAGTGGCATGCTGGACAAGCACAGGCCCTAAGTTCAAATGCTAGGCCAAAAAAGAAAAAGAATAGGGAAAACAAACCAGAAACTAGTCATAGCGGTACCTGCCTGTAATTCTAGCTTCTTGGGAGGCTTCTTGGGAGGCATACTTAGAAGAAAAGAGTTCAAAAACAAGATATAAAAAGGAGAATTCTGAGGAATGGTTCAAGAGGTAGAGCACTTGCCTAGCATATCTAATGCCATGGGTTCACAGCATGCATGAAAAAAGGAAAAGCACATTAAAAAACCCCTGAAGTTTTTACTATGGTGTCACTTTCCCTTTAGCCTGGGTGAATTGTTATGAAGATTAAATTAGCTAATATATTGTGAATGTATGACAATGCCAGTGATGTAATATAACACATCATATTACTGTGGAAGGGAGAATTGGCAACATGTTTACATGACACAAACAATAGTTGAGAAAGACCCTGGAGTAGTATAGAAGAACACATGCAGGAAACAAGGGCATTCAGCATATGGTAGGAGGAAACAAGACTAACGAAAAGGTTAAAACCAGCAATAGTGACAGACTAATTGTTCATCTTGTGCAAAAGTCCCAATATTTCCTAAGTCTGGAAAGCCTCAAATCTCTCATATATAAAATGACCACTATGCTTAATAACAGTAATTATAATATTTGTGAAACCCCTTACCAAGGTATGTAACATGTTATCTTTGGTTTGTGGACTTTTCTCTGGGTTTTCCTTTAAACAGCGCTGCTGGGAAGGATAACCCAATTCTGTCAAGACCACATCATCTGGCTCTCTACCGGCTTTAGTATATAAAGCTAAAGGGTTTAGGTTTTTGAAACCCTAGGATTAAAAAAAAGGAATAGTATTTAAATTACATAATCAAAAGAGAAAAGGTGAAAAGGTTAACACTTCATAGAAATTTTCAAATGCTATGAAAGTTCATTATCTTCTAAAATCTCATAGTCAGAACATTTCTCCATATTGAAATGTTTTAGTTACAAAAATTAAGACCAATATGTGTAGTGATGTAGCTACCACTCTCAATAACTGCAAAATAAAAGCTCTTCTCTAGTATATCCTTAACTAGGGACTTTGGGATAAGAGAATATTTGGTCATTTGTTTAATATAAACATATTCACCTCTAAAGGACAATTAGTCAAATTTTTTGCAAAATGTTCATTTATGGTCATCTGAAGATTAAGTGATGCTTTCCATTAAAAAGCACGAAGTTAATACATGTCTCTAAGATTAAAAAGTCAAATAACCTTCTGTATTAAAATTCTCTTACATCCTAAAGTGTTTGAATTAAAGAAAAATATGTTAAAATACATCCAGACTGCTCTACCTTAGAAGGTACATTTTCTCGACATATAATCGCATGGCCCTCTGTTTTTAAGACATGATGGAAATAGATGTCTTCATTTGATGATGTATCACAAAGAAAAATGTTTAGGATTCCATCTATGTATTCATTCACCACTCCCACTAATGGCTTCAAACCACACAACTTCTGGAACTGCAAAATAGCTTGGGATGTCCAGTGTTCCTGAAATATCAAGATATTTAATTTAGGTTATACAGTAGATCTAAGCATGAATAACAGTAATCACTATGAAAATTGATTACTGGGAAGCTAAGGCTTTAAGTGGAAAAATAAAACCATAAAATAACAATAGCACATATGATTTGTTGAGTCAGACTAGATTGTGGAAAATTATAATCATGTCATGAGAAACTCCCATTTTCAGAATTAATGAGCTGGATCATTAGACCGATCTTCCCACAGAAATAAAACCTAAAACTTCTAGGTAAAGTATTTTTAATGTGTCCCCAAACTAAAAACTGGTAAGTTAATAGCAAATTATTTGGTTAGAATAAAAGGTAGGACCTACTTTACTGTAAAGTCACTTGCTATTCTAGGCAAATCTAAACTTTGGTTTTGGTTTTATAAAAAGTTATTCCATACTAGACCATAAATAAGCTACTTTATGTTTTCAAGGGCTGATATTTATCTAGTGATTCATCAATAAATCAATAATTTTAAATTTAATTCAATAATTTGTTTAAATCAATAATTAAGGGTTGAGACGTGGTCTTGTGAACTTTCTGCCTAGCCTGGCTCAAACCACATTCTAGCTTCCCAATTAGCTGCAATTACAGGTAAGACCCACAGTGCCCAGCTAAAATTAGAAGAATATTTCAACTAAGCAGTAAAATGTATTAACAGAAAAACTACAACATCTACCAAAAGAAAGGCAAGAAATTAAGAATCTAAGTTTCAATATTGGAAAAAGAACAACAAAGAAAGTAAATAATAAAAATAAGACAAAATGCAAAACACATGCTTGTAACAAGGACAAAAGAATGAAAATTTTTTTTTTTGCTTTTTGTTTTTTGTTGGTTGTGGGGCTTGAACTCAGGGCCAGGGCTCTGTCCCTGAGCTGTTTTGCTCAAGGTTAGTGCTCTACCACAGTGTCACTTCTGGTTAATTGGAGAGAAGAGTCTCTCAGACTGTTCTGCCTGGATTGGCTTTGAACTGCAATCCGCAGATCTTAGCCTCCTGGGAGGCTAGGATTATAGGTGTGAGCCACCAGTGCCAGGCAAAAGTTGATTCTTTAAAAAAGCAAAACACAGCTGGGTGCTGGTGATTCACACCTGTAAACTTAGCTACTCAAGAGGTTGAGATATGAAGATCTTGGTTCAAAGCCAGCTTGGGCAGGAAAGACCTTGAAGACTTTTTTTTTTTTGGTCCAGTTGTGGGGCCTGAACTCTGGGCCTGGCCGCTGTCCCTCAGCTCTTCAGCTCAAGGCTCTACCACTTGAGCCACAGCGCCACTTCTGGCTTTTTTCTTTTTGCTTATGTGGTGCTGAGGAATCGAACCCAGGGCCTCATGCATGCAAGGCAAGCACTCTACCACTGAGCCACCTTCCCAGCCCCCTTAAAGACTTTTATGTCCACTAAAAACAAGAAAAACCAGAAGCGGAGCTCAAGTGGTAGAGCACAAAAGCTCAGGGAAAGCATCTAGGCTCTGAATTTAAACCTCAGGACCAGATCCAAAAAATGAAAGAAAAAGATAATCAAAATGGCAAGTAACACTCTTTGAATCATAAAAATAATGGCACGTAACACCCTTTAAATCATAGAAATGAGAAATGATACAATTAACTAGTATTTGAGATATAAAAAGAATTCATCATTACAGGTGTAGACATCAAAAGTACTGAAAAAGGGCAGGGTGCTGGTAGCTGATGCTTGTAAATCAAGAACCTGAGATCTGAAGATCATGGTTCAAAGCTAGTCCAGGAAAACTAATTCAAAGGACTCTTGTCTCCTTTGAGCTAGCAAAAAAACAGAATTAGAGCTGTAGCTCAGGTTGTAGAGTGCCAGCCTTGAGCAAAAACATGAAGCTTAGAGTGCAAGCTTTAAGTTCAAGCTCCAATACTAGTACAAAAAAAAAATACACTATAACAGACACTATCCAAAAGGGAAAAAAAGCTGGGTGCAGTGGCACACACCTGAAATCCCAGTACTCAGGAGGCTGAGGCAGGAAGCTGGCAAGCTATAGGCTACTTATGGTGACACAGTGAGACTCTGCCTCATACAAACAAGCCTAGAGGATATTATCAACAATTTATGCCAATAAAATTTTAAATTCAAGACACATTCCTTTATTTCAAAAAGGAAAAGAAAAAATTCTGTATATTGTTGTTTCAGTGCCTTAATTATTAGGCTATTCATGTTATTACCAAGTTAAAAGTTAGACATTCAATGTTTTTCAAGTTGGTAGTATTCGTATTTCTTAAGTTAATAAATGGCATTAAGACTTTTGGGATACATATAAATCAACACAGGGTATACACTCCAAAATATGAGGTCATTATTTTATTTTTAAAAGTTGTATGTTTCTTGAATTCAGAGTACATAGAAATAATCTTTTTTTTTGGGGGGGGGGAGTCCGGTCATGGGGCCTGAACTCTGGGCCTGGGCGCTGTTCCTCAGCTCTTCAGCTCAAGGCTAGTGCTCTACCACTTGAGCCACAGAACCACTGCCGGCTTTTTTCTTTTTGCTTATGTGGTGCTGAGGAATAGAACACAGGGCCTCAGGCATGCAAGGCAAGCAATCTACCTCTGAGCCACCTTCCCAGCCCAGAAATAATCTTTTTATTTGCCCACATATTAACCATTTTCCATAATCTTCATTCCTTCCTATAGATGTCAGTTACCATCTGGCTCAGTTTCATTTTCTTTCAGAAGTGCAAGAGATTCCGTTAGCATTTCTTATACAACGTATCATTTGTGTGGCACTGCTAAGGATAACTCAAGGCCTGGCACATACTGGGCAAGCAATCTAACACTCACCAACTGTGGCCATGGCCCTGCCCACTGCCCTCCCACTTTTTTACTTACAGCCATGTACTATGTAACTACATATACCACTTTGGTTGATGACATACTACATATATAATAGCGTTCCCATAGATTATAAGGAAACTGAAAAATTCCTATTGCATAGTGATGTTGTACCAGTGCTAGCACATTGCAACACGATATGTTATTCATGTGTTTGTGCTGACATTGTAAAAACAAACCTACTGCACTGCCAGTGGACTGAAAAGTACAGCACTTATAGTTATGCATAGTATATAATATTTGATAGTAAATGACTATGTTATTGGGGATGAATTTATTTCTAATTATTCTATATGCCAAACACAATTACAATTTCTCCAATTTGTAACATTTATGCTATTCTACTTTGCCTGGAATGTCTCTTCTGTGTATAGTATTCCTAATCTTCCAAGTCCCACTCAAGTGCCAACTCTTTTCTGAGACCTTCACTTAATACACTGTTAATTTTGCCTTCAACAGAGTTAGGCGTGATTTCTTTAAGGTCTTTCTAATCACTGTAAAACCTCTATTAGAGAAAATATGACATGGCACAATTTTGTGTCCATATCTACCTTGCATTCTCAAGATAATGATATTGGGGGAGGGGGACTGGTCCCAATGTTTTGTGTGGTTTTGTTTTTTGGCCAGTCTTAGTGCTGGGCACTTTCCCTGGGTCTTTTTGGGCTCAAGGCTAGCACTCTACCACTTGAGCCACACAGCCACTTCTAGCTTTTCTGAATTGTTTATTGGAGATAAGAGTCTCATGGGGACTTTTCTGCCTGGCTTCAAACCACCATCCTCAGATCTCAGCCTCCTGAGTAGCTAGGCATGAGCCACTGGTGCCTGGCCCAGTGTTTTATTTTTGTATCTAAGAACTCGGAACTATTCTTGACACACACTAGTCAAATGTCTTCTGATTAATGGGAAACATGCAAACATACCTCAATTGGTCTCACCCAAGCCAAAGAACAAGGGATAGCTTGAGCTGGAAGCTTTGTGTAGCAGCACCTGCAGTAGAAAACAAACATGTGACAAAGGAGGGGGTAACAATGCTCAACAGGAAATGTACTCATTACCTTACTCATGTAACTGTAAACATCTGTATAGTATCTTTACAATAAAAATATATATTAGAAAACATGGGCTGGGAAGGTGGCTCAGTGGTAGAGCGCTTGCCTTGCATGCATGAGGCCCTGGGTTCCATTCCTCGGCACCACATAAGCAGAAAAAAAAAAAAGCCGGAAATGGCTCTGTGGCTCAAGTGGTAGAGTGCTAGCCTTGAGCTGAAGAGCTGAGGGACAATGCCCAGGCCCAGAGTTCAGGCCTCATGACCAGACCCAAAAAAACAAACAAACATATGAACATTTAATATGTGTTTAAACTGAATTTTAGGGAATCTAAATCATTTAATGACTTGTTATTTCCAAGTATTTAATTCATAAAATTTACAATTAATGCCCTGCTAGTTATCATGAATCATGCCTAAATGCTAGTTACTAGGGAGGTAGAGGTAGAAGGATTATGAGTTTAAGGCCAACTAAAGTTAGCATTGAGACTCTATCTTCAAAAGAATAAAAAAGGAAGGGTCTAGGAACATACATTAAGTGGTAGGATGCTTGCCTATCACATATAAGGCCTTGGGTTCAATCCCTACATTGAATCAAAGCCTTGTTCTTTAAAGCAAACTTAAACTTTTAAAAAACACAGTTAATGCCTTACAATGCAATTAAAACACAGGTGTGAATAGTACTACTTTCATGCCATACAAATCTCTTAGCATGGTTCAGTTAAGAGACTGAAATTTATTCTTATGGTCAAGTAAAAGAAAACATAAGACTATAATCTGTGAAATTAAGCAACTAGTTGCTAACTTTCCACTAAGAGGGAAAGGTAGGAAGGATGGAAGGGAAAAAGATAAGCAAAGTGCAAGAGAGATCCCAGCTCCAGACTTTCAACACTGCAATTCAAAATCTTACTTGAGGAACCTCAGAGAGGATTTCTGAACAATTCCAATATTTCCAAAGTCTGGGTAGAACACTTCAACTTCCTTTTTACCAAGGATGCGATGGATAATAACTCGATACCACCACTTATCCTCAGAAATCTTTACACAACAGAGATGTCCTGGTTGGATAAAATATTCTGGCATGATGTATCGATCAGAAACCAGCTGGTTAGAGTAACAACGCCTGTAGAATACCATAATAGAGAAACCAATAGGGAAGAAAAAGATTAATTTCTATTCAAGCATCAAGAACTAAGTCTTAATAAAGCAAAGAAAAAAATCTTTTTTTCTGATTTATTAATGCCAGTTTTCTTATTCAAATCATTCATCAATAAACTTCAAAGAGAAAGGATGAAAATTATACCCTCATTTTCTTTTTTTTTTTTTTTATGTGGTGCTGAGGAATTGAACCCAGGGCCTCATGCATGTGAGACAAGCACTCTACCACTGAGCCACCTTCCCAGCCCCTACCCTCATTTTCTTATCTCACATTCTTTGAAGAATCCAGGTAGGTGACTCATGTCTATAATCCTTGCTACTTGGGAAGTAGAGATCCGCCAGATCATAGTTCGAGGCCAACCAAGGCCAAAACGTTTGTTGAAACTTGCTTCCCAATCTTAACCAATAAAAAAAGCTAGACATGATGTTTTTCATCTGTAACCCCAACATTGCAGAAAACAAAAACAGGAGGAACATGGTCTAGGACAGCTTGAGTATAATGGAAGATATTATCGGGGCTGGGAATGTGGCTCAGTGGTGTAGAGTGCTTGCCTAGTATGCATGAAGCCCTGGGATCAACTCCTCAGTAACACATAAAAAAGCCCAGAAGTGGTGCTGTGGCTCAAGTGGTAGAGTGGTAGCCTTGAGCAAAAGAAGCTCAGGGACAGTGCCTAGGCCCTGAGTAAGTCCCAGGACTGGCAATATATATATATATATGCTGGGAGTGTGACTCAAAAGACAGAGTTCCTACAAAGCAAGTATGAAATCCTGAGTTCAAAAGCTTAGTACAACCCTCCCAAAATAGTCCAACTTCATTCATTAGCACTTTCTAAAATGAACATGTAAAAAAACTTCAATGACCTGCTAATTCCCAAAGCCAAGAGTTTCTCCCTTTAGTCTTCAATATATTTGATCTGTGTTATTCTATCCTTTCAAATTCTCACCTCATTTCCAAGACAAAATTCTCTCCTACTTTTTGTCAGTAATTATTCCTTAAAAAAGTTCTTTATTGACTCAAAAACTTGGGTTCCCTAGGATTTTATCTTTAGGAAATATAACATAAAAGAAGTCAGAAACTCGAGCCTTAGGTTCAGATGCTGACCTCATCATTGACAGGATGTGCTTCGGCTTCCTTGTTGAGTCTGGAGGCAATAGTAAAAACTGTTCAAATGTGTAAAAATTTAAGAACTGAATATAGTAAACACTCAAATACTATTGCTGCATATCATCTCATCCATTTTTACATCATCTACTACCAATAATAAATTTATTTTCACTATAGAAAACTTTGCATCCAGGGGCTAGGAATGTGGCTTAGTGGTAGAGTACTTGTCTAGCATGCATGAAGCCCTGGGTCCGATTCCTCAGTACCACATACACAGAAAAAGCCAGAAGTGGTACTGTGTGGTAGAGTGCTAGCCTTGAGCAAAAGAAGCTCTGGGACAGTGCCCAGGACCTGAGTTCAAGCCCCAGAGCTGGCAAAAGAAAAGAAAGAAAATCTTGAATCCTAATCTTCAAAACTTGTTTTGGCAGACATGCTAGTGAATACCCAATACCCACTGACTTTTTTCTTAGTAATAAGAAACCCATATTGAACTAAATATATAACCATTCAGAATTCTCAGGATATAGGTGCAGCGATGTGAATACAAAGTTCTAACCAACTGTAACAAAAAAGCGTATATAGTTAATGGCAAATTACTGAAAAATTAAAAATTTCAGGTTGTGCCTTTCAAAGAAAAGGTATTTCAAATAAAAGAAAAGGTAATATTTTTCTTCTTCCTACTGTCTAGAAGGAGCCAGTGAGTATGTGGCAAGCCACCCTGAGAACCATGTGGGTTGGCAGTACATTGTCTATCACATGGTGATAGCAAACACTCGAGTCCTTAACGTCGTAGAGCTACTCATTAGCCTGTATCCCTTCTATTGGGGCTACTATGGGAAGAAGAAATAAACTGTTTTTGATGTTACTATGATTATGTCTTTGTTACTATATTAGCAACAAATAGCTAGACACAATCCTAGAATCACCTATTTGGTGCTGCTTATTTTAGAGGTACCCTGGCTCAAACTTAATCATTCTCTAAGCCAACAATTCTCATATTCTTTTCTCTCCCCTCCTTTTTGTTTTTGTCAGTCATGGGGGTTGAACTCTGGGCCTCGGCACTGTCCCTCAGCTCTTCAGCTCAAGGCTAGTGCCCTACCACTTGAGCCACAGCGCCACTTGCGACTTTTTTCTTTTTGCTTATGTGGTGCTGAGGAATCAAACCTAGAGCCTCATGTATGCAAGGCAAGCACTCTACCACTGAGCCAACTTCCCAGCCCTCTACCTTATTTTTCCCAACTCCATCAGTCACCTATTTTACTTAGCTAATTTCTCTCTAGTTTATCTCTATCTACCAAAAATGTCTATTTATAAGTAAATTACAATATAGCTAGAGACAAATGTATAACACTACTTCAAGGATTTTTACCTATCACGGGATTCTCTGGAACATAACTGCTGCAACAGGTAAGGGATCACTGTACAGAGCAAGTCAGAACTCCTTATAGTATTCAGAATTTACCTCTACCTAGCCTTCCAGTTTCAAATTCAGTCTGTTCCCAAGTACTCCTGACACTTCCTGCATTTGTTGTTCACAAAGTGCACTACTCCTTTGTTAATAATGCTGCCAGTCTCTAGCCTCAGGTCCTGAACAGGCCCTGAATGTTCACACCTCAACTAACACACTCATTTGTTTTGGAACCTTGCTCAAACTTTTCCTCTGTGAGGCTTTCAACCTTGCCCAGGCAAATCTACTGTGGCCTCCAATATTCCACTTAACCCCTTACCATGTTCACAGAAGCCAAATCCATGACTTACAGTGCCAAAAACATCTCAACCTTGAGCAATTATATTATTGAGAACAGCAGTGAACATTTGAGCTAAACTCTTAATTCCCATAACTCTGCAGTAGATACTAGTATTATCCCACTAAGAAGATAAAGAGACTGGGTCCAGGGAAGCTAAGTAACTTCAAGGTTACAGAGATGGTAAGTCTGCCTTAAAATGTATTAAATTGCACAAATAAACTGGAATAAAAAATATATAACATAAATTATACATTATATAATATGGTATATACTATATGTTATATATGTATATATTACTGAGTATTATGTAATTAAATTATGCCCCAAGTTCTTAGGCCTGAATTCAGGACTTTGCATTCTTGTTTAACTTTTTTCACTCAATGCTGATACTCTACCTCTTGCTCTGTTTCCACCTCTAGTTTTTTGTTGTTGTCTGCTGCTTAATTGGAGGTAAGGGTCTCACAGATTTGTCTAGCATGGCTAGCTCTGAATCCCAATCCTTGAATTTCAGCTTCCTGAATAGCTAGGATTACATGTATGTGCCACTGGCACCCAGCAATAAACTGTTCCTGAATATGATGCAATATAAAACTCAGACATTTTTCACTGGACACTATGTTGAAAATGAACTACAAACTTGGTAGGATAAAAGGGAAAAACTGGGTGAGAGCAGGGAAAAGAGTGACATTTTTCCATAAAGAATGTACTCTTTACCTGACTTACATTAACTGTAACACCTCTGTATATCACCTTTATAGTAACAATAAAAAATTAAAAAATCAGACATTATTTATAAATGCAAAATTCCAGATCTTACATAGTTTTTCAGCAGAGAAAAAGAAATAAGAGCAGCAGTTTCTTAAAAGTGTAGCCCATAAACCCCTGGGACCTGTATACCTTTCCAATATCAAAACCATTTGCATTAGTAGTATCAAAATCTTATTTGTCCTGATTGCACTATTCTGACATTTGCAGTGGTAGTGTAATACATGAGGGTCAAACTCTAGATGCCTTAGCTAAATCAAAGCATTAGCATCAAACTTATAGTCACTTACTTGTCACTGACTCACATTCACTGACAACAAAATACAGCCAATGTTACTTTCAATGCCCTTGAAAACCAAGTAAGAGGCTCATGCCGTAATCCTAGCTACTACTGAGAACAGTCTGGGCAAAATGTTTGATAATTCCTTTCTTAAACAATAGCTGGATACAGTAGCACATATGTGTCATCCTAGGTAGGTAGGAGGTTGAGATTAAGAGTATATCTGTTCCAATCTAGCCCAGGCCGCACCCCACCCCCTGCAAAAATAGTTCTTAAAACTCTATCTCAACAAAAAGAGCTGGGCTTGTAGTACATGCCTGATACTGCAGCTACAGTGGGAAGCACACATTAGAAGATTGTGATCCAGGCCCGTCTGGATAAAAAAGTGATAACCCATCTCAAAAGTAAAAGCGCAAAGAGGGTTGAATATGTCTAGTGGTAGTGTAGCTTCCTAGCAGGCACAAAGCCCTGAGTTAAAACCCCAGGAGTAAAAAATAAAATGCTTATTAAATCTTACCAAGTGACCAAATTTTCAGTATTCTCTGTGACAAAAATGGAAGTGCACATACTTTCTAAATTATCTCAAGTCATGAGATAAGCCAGTCATGATCTAAACTAACCTTTCCTTTTGGATAAGGGAGAATAATTTTAGTTGTAAGATTGCTAGCCACCTTTTCTTTTTCTTTAATGGAACAGCAGTTTTGCTCAAAGGAACCACTAACAAACTATGATAATTCAGAATAAGGTATTTGACACACTCTTTAAGTGAGCCTTGTTATCAACAAGTAAATTCAAACCTTCAAATCAAAATCCAGATTTTGGAATGTCCCATTTACCATAGGCTATAGATTCCCAAAAGCTCAGGAAATAAGTGTCTTGTTTTAATAATGTGTGTCAACATTTGGAAGATCAGCATAATTCAATAATGTAATATTTTACAAACGACCAATGCATAATGTTATAAAATTACACATGGATCAACATTTATTCAAAACTGGTTTCATTTGAGCCTATACTCAAGTAGACTCTTAGATTGCTTAAATGCTCTGTTATTGCCACATTAAAAAAATCTTAATTTAATGATGTGTGTCTCATTACTAGCGCGTGAACTCAGGGCCTTGCACTCTTGCTTGGCTTTTTTACATAAAGGCCTACCACTTGAGTTATGCTTCTGGATTTTTCTGGCTAACTGGATATAAGTCTCTTGGATTTGTCTGCCTGTATGATTTCAAACTGCCATTCTTATATCTCAGTCTCCTGAATAATTAGGACTAAAGGCATGCGCTACCAGCACCCTACTTATACTTTAAGCTCAAGTTTTAAGAGTCTCAGACTTTCCTGCCCAGTTTGGCTTCAAACCATGGACCTCAGATCTTAAGCCTCTTCAGTGGCTAGGATTACAATCATGATCCACAGGTGTCAGGCTAGTAAACAGTTAAGTTTAAAATTTCACATGACTGTTTGCAACATGATGATTGTGCAGCACCTGCTCCGCCAGGATGCAGATCATCCCTTTATCCATGCTGTATATTCTGTGATAATTTATGAATTAGTTATTAAAGGTATGTGTACTTTAGAAACAATATTATTTATACATAGGGTTTTTGTGTAATCCACAACTTAAGGTACTTGTTAAAGGTCTTGAAACATATCCCCTGCTAAGAATATGGGGGACTATTTTATCTCAATGATTGTATGGTCGGATTGAAAAAAATGTTATTTTTTTCTTAAAGGTACATTATTTATAATAACACATATAGGTTCTTTTTTGAAATCTGCAGTCTCAATTTCTGCATAATAAATATCAATAAGCAAAAGATTTCTTGAATCTTGTATTTTTTAAGATTCAGAGATTGATTAGTGATACATAGAAAAACATATTGAAAAAAACAAGACTCCTACCGCATTTCAATCATCATGTCCTCAAGTAACTCTGATGAATCTCTGCTATAGATTCGAATGTAGAATTGACTAGGAGAAACAATATACTCTACAAAGACTCCTACAAGAGTGCTGGTATCCAGTGGGGGAAGTTTGCATAATTTCTTTTCCCGGGCAGCATCTGGTGGAATATCATGATTTGCGATTGCCAAGTTGAGCTGTGATTTGTCTGCTTCTACTTGCTATCAGTTAAAGAAAAAGAATAAATTATATCTTTGGGTGACAGTCAAACCTTGTGCCATTTTTAAAGGTACTTAATGCCTATATTAAAATTATTTGAAGTTATAAAAATGCAAATTCTTGTACTCAGAACAGATTTATTGATTCAGAATACTTGAGAATGGAGCTTATAAATTTAAAAACTTCACAAAGTAATTCTTGCTCACAAAGTAATTTGCTTTATGTCCTAAGAGAACATGTTCAATGCAAAATTGACAACACGATACTTCAAATAACCAGGCTGAATAAGGGGGATTGTCATCCTAACCTGCCCTGTCAATAGTCAAATAATTTCCTTTATGCCTTCCTTGTATCCTCCAAAAAATATGTCAGGCTCTCAAATACGTTTTCATTCCATGAAAAAAGCTAACTTCAGTGAAGAACAATGTACAATGAACTCCTTAGCAACAACAAAATAATGAGAAATGAAAACGCTAAAAGGACAGATGGAAAGATGAGGAGAAAAATTTAAAGGACCAAATAACAGGATGGGTATACCAAGGCAATTGCAAATGTTGTGGCATAGAGACAAAACAGAGCTCCTCCACTCTCCCGTCTAAAACTTTCAAACACATGGATACTGAATCAGCGATGTTATCAGGACCTAATTCTCAGATCTCAAAATCATCTGGACACGTCAAAATGAGGTAGGAGGGAAAGCTACTGACATAAAAAAATTGAAAACTAGAAGAAACCTCATGTAAGATGACTTTGAACAAAATGAGACCATTAATTATTAGAAATGATCTACCTAAAAATAATATTTTCCTTAGAGAAATTTTAGTTTAAAATTTAGTTACTTTCTGCAATGATAAATCTCTAGCACATCAAGACTTTAAACTTCACTCACCAGCTGTAAAGGCTTTACCACCAGATTAGGCTTCTTGCAAATCTTCTGTTCTGGGTCTTTACAAGTTTTCAAGAGGCCATCCCATGTAGTCTCCTTTACAGCAGCAGTAGACAGTGAATTTCTAGGGGGACTGGAGACCCAACCTTTGGCTTCTACTTTCTTAGTTGGTTGAACTAGCCATGGGTTTTTAACTGATGAAATAGTGGTATCTGAAATGGCCAACAAAGCAGCCTATGCATATTTATTAGAGTAATGGTAGAACAATTACTAAGCCCTTCTATGTGCCAGGCACTAGAGAGACAACAAGAAATGAGGAATGCTAACCTGTCCTTACAGATCTTTCAATATGGACAGATTTAAGGGATGTTCAATATAAGAATCTTAAAAGTTTTGTACTGAGGCATGGGAGCTTACAATCTGGGAAGACTTCTAAAATTCTTAGTTAAATGCCTTTTTCAACACACAGATTTTGATTAATATTCTGTTCCAGTTAAGAAATGTACAATGTATGTTACTTAATAGTCCATAATGTAATGCCTTATAATTAGAAATCAACCACACACTTTTTTTAAATTTACATATGTGTGATACCTATAGACCCGTGACCACAGTGGGTCCTAAAGAAATTAACTCATAAGAGTTTATTTCCTATAAAGGGTAGGTCCAAAAATATTTATTACAGGGCTATTGCTCAGTGGTAGAGTGCTTGCTCAATCTCTCAGGCCTTGAGTTTGATTTCCAGTACTCCTCCCCAAATAAATACCATTTATAATTATATTTTTGTAATGGTAAAATGGAAACAATCGAAATAGTCAACAGGCTAAGTAGATTATAGTATGGTTACATAAAAGAATTACAAGCCATGTATGCAGGCTCTTGCCTATGATACTATAATACTACTTGGGAGGCAGAGATTGGGAGGATTGTGGTACAAAGCCAGCCTGGGCAAAGTTAACCAAGACCTTATGTCAAAAATAGCTGGTTGTAATGATGCATACTACTGTCATACTATTAACATAGGAGGCTGAGATCAAGATCATGGTTCTAAGGCAGTCTGTACAAAAACAAAACTACAAGACCCCATCTCAACAGAAAAAGATGTGTATGCCTGTTATCCCAGCTACAGTGAGAAGAATAAAAAGAGAAGATCATAGTATAGGTTGGCCTGGGGGGGGGGGGGAGAGAGAGAGAGAGAGAGAGAGAGAGAGAGAGAGAGAGAGAGAGAGAGAGAGGGAAGGGGAGGGGAGGGGAGGGGGGAGGAGGGGAGAGGGGAGTGAAGAGAGGAGAGGTGGAAGAGGAGGGGGAGAGAGAGAGAGAGAGGCTAGAAGTATAGCTCAAGTGACAGAGTGCCTACCAGCAAACCCTGAGTTCAAACTTCCCCCTCTACTCAAAAAAAAAAAGGAAATAGCTAAACAATATTTATATAATATTTCTTTGAGCTGGGTTCTGGTGGCTCACACCTATAATCCTAGCTATTAGGAGGCTGAGATCTAAGGATTATGGTTTTAAGCCAGCCCAGGCAAAAAAACTCTGTGACTCATATCTCTAAAACTACTCAAAAAATCAAGAAGTGGCACTGTGGCTCAAGTGGTAGAATGCTTGCCTTGAGCTAAAAAGCTCAGGGACAGTGTCCAGGCCCAGAGTTTCAGCCCCAGGACCAGCAAAATAAATAAATAAATAGAAAGTATACATGTGGTGGTAATTATACTACATAGAAGAGGTCCACAAATATACATACTAACTATTCACATTATTACTTCTATAGTGTTAGAATGGCTTTGAATAAGCTTTTGTGATTTAGAAAAATTTATGTTTTATACATACATTGAAAAATATATGGAAGCTATCTAAAATTCTAAGCATCATTTCTAGGTCACCTAAAATGGTAAATTTTCATTTTGTACTCTATATTTATTTTTAAATTAACGTGTTTTAAAGATCAGAAAAATCAGTAACAATATTTATACTTTGGAAAAGTAACTGTCCATTATTACCACTTGTATATGACTGTAAAAAGTATCATTTTCTGAGCCGGGTGTTGGTGGCTCACGCCTGTAATCCTAACTACTCAGGAAGCTGAGAGCTGAGGATGGCAGTTCAAAGCCAGCCTGGGCAGGAAAGTCTGTGAGAATCTTATCTCCAATAAGCCACTAGAAAACCAGAAGTGGCATCATGGCTCAAGTAGTAGAGCATCATTGATGCACTCACATCATTTTCTATGCTTTGCAAAGTGTCGCATTTAGCAGAGTTAAAAGTGCATGGGAGAATGGTTTCCCTTATTTGTAATATCTAGTATATGTATGAGTCAAGCGGAAAAGGTCAGATAATGTGATGTCAGGAAAATGAACCCTTAGATATGTATTTTAATGTTTTCTTTCATGCATGTGTTTCTAATGCATTTATAAGATTATCTCTTTGTTGCTTTGTATGTCCCTCCCCCACAGTACAACCCCTGCTTTCACTATATTTGATGTCAGTATAACTTGTGGAGGAGATGGGGAAAAACCAGTTGTTTAAGGATACAGGTGGACCTGTTGCAACAATGAGAAGTACAAGTTGTCATGTCCAAAACGAGCTTTACAACGTCGGTGCGGGGGGGGGGGGGTGAAGGGGGGAAGGAGAAGGATTGGGATTGGGGGGGAGGGGGGAGGCTGGGAAGGGATGTGTAAACAAAGGAGGAGGCTGCAATGCTTGGTAAGAAATGTACGCATTATCCTGCCCATGTAATTGTAACTCCTCTGTACAGTATGTTCACAAATAAAATAAAATAAAATTTTTTAAAAAGTGCATGGGAGAAATCTGTATTATTTCTCATAACTGCATAAAATAATTTATCTTGATAAAAATTATTAAAACCAAACCAAAAATCAAACAAAAAACAGGAAATCAATATGGTATCTTGAGTATATATAAAACCAGAAAAAAAATTAATGGAAAAATTGGTTAACATAAAAATAAAGTTTGAAGTTTGCCAAATATATCCTGGGAATGTACTAGTAGTAGGGAAACTGAAAAAAGCTATGTGGAACTGTGTACTATTTTTGCCAATTTTCCATAAACATTTATTAAAAATATAAGTATGGAGTCCTAATACTTACCTACTATGTATTCTGATTCTCCATGTATCTGTAAAAAAAACTTTTGATATATAATTAAGAGCTACTGAACTACCTTTGTACTATTGATGTATGCTAACTAAAAAAATAAATGAATAAAAATGACCTATGGAACATTTTTTTCTATCACACTAACCAATTCAGAAAAATTTCTCCAGAATTACCAAAAAATTTTAATTTCAAAGCCAGGAACCAGTGGCTCACACCTGTAATCCTGTCTACTCAGGGAGGCTGAGATCTGAGGCTTGTGGTTCAAAGCCAGCCCTGGCCAGAGAAGTCCCTGAGACTCTTAACTCCAATTTATCACAGAAACAGCCAGAAGTGGTGCTGTAGTTCAAATGGTAGAGCGCTAGCCTTGAGCAAAAGGAGCTTAGGGACAGTGCCCACGTCCAGAGTTCAAGGCCTGGGACTGGGGAAAAAATTAATTTCAAATTGATTTACAAAAAATATGGGCTAACCTTGCAACAAATATTTCCAAAAAAAGGTTATTATTTTCAAAACATGCCATGCTAATATGTGAAGTATTTGAGTTGATGTACTATGATGACTCTTCCTTCACTAATGATTTCTCTTTCTGTGTTTAGAAGGACAATTAAGAGTGAGGGAAGGGGTGACACTGTCCAAAAAGAAATGTATAATTATGTAACTGTAACCCCTCTGTACATCACCTTTATAATAATAAAAATTTTAAAGGACAATTACGCATGGGGTTTGCATTAATGTGGTTCAACTCACCAGGCTGTACCGGCCTCATCTCAGCATCAAACACCAGCAAGTCTTGTTCTCCTTCCCTAAACTCAACGCGAAGAATGTCACTAAGAGCTCCAACAAGTTCTGTTATGTTTAAGAAACCCAATTTCTTTGGTGAAAGCTGTTCCTTAAAAACTATCTGTCGCAAAAAAATTAAATGAAAATATGTAACAGAAATAAATAACATATGCAGATGCCTTTGTACAATGCTTAAATTTGGATTTTGTCAAGCTAAAAGTCAATGGGTCAGTAAACAGAAAGTAAAGCTTTGTTTCAATATAAGGTTCTTATAAACTAAGAGACTAACACTTTTTCATCATGTAACTTCTAGGTGAAGTCCCATTTTTCCACATTTTTATTCATATGAGTTTTAAAAGGAGTTTCGTTATTATAATGTACCTTTGGACAGACATCTCTCCCAATCTCAATAAGCTTCACTATCCCATTTTCACACACGTACATAAAGTATTTTGACCATCACACTCCTTCACCCTGTTTGTCCTCCTCACTTTTACTAGTATCTGCACCCCCGACTGGACATGTTTTACATCCCTGTTACTTTTTAAAATGTATCTTAATTGTTCAAAGAGGTCTTACCCTACTAGTTCACACAAGCCTTATGCTATAATCAGATTAACTCTTATCTTACTCTCACTTTCCCCATATCTACTACCCCATAACAAATTTCAGTATTTTATTTATTCCTCATTCACAAATGCAGTGTATTTTAGTACTATTTACCCTCTAATCCCCTAAGTCTCACAACTACAAATGTTCAATGTATGTAATATGTATATATTCACTCCTGTATGTATTTACATGTATCTCTCAGGTTTAGCGTCTACATTTGAGAGAACATGCTACCTTTGTCATCCTAAGCCTAGCTACTTTACTTAATACAGTCGTTTTCAGATCTATCCACTTCCCTGCAAGTATTTATTATGGCTGAATATCCAATTGTGTATTTACACACTTTCTTGATCCATTCATCAGTTAGTTGTAGGGCATATAGGCTGTTTCTACAGTTTGACTATTGTGAATAGTGCTGCACGTACCAGTATTATATCCTGACTCTGGTTCCTTTGGATATATGCCTTACATCATATGGTATCCCTGCATCATAATGTAGATCTATTTTAGGTTTTTGAGGAGCTTTATTACTGCTAATTACACTAATTTACATTCCCAACAACAACGTATAAGGATTTTTTTCTTCCATACCTTATCAGCATTTACATTCTTGATTGCCATGCTGACTGGAATAAGATGAAATTTGTGTGTTTTTTTTTGTTTTTTTCTTTTTCTTTTTTCTTTTTTACAATTACATGGGCAAGATAATGAGTACATTTCTTATCAAGCATTGTAGCCTCCTCCTTTGTTTTGATTTGTATTTCCTTTACGGCCAGGATACTGAACATTTCGAGTGTTTCTTAGACTTCTATACTTCAAGAACTGATTGTTCTGTTCATCTGCACATTTATTAGTTGAGTTATTGAGTCTTTGGGAATGGGGTTTTTGAGCTCCTTGTTTATTATGGTTATAAATCTCTGGTCAGATGTATAGCTGGTAAACACGTTCTCACATTCTATAAGCTATCCCTTCAGTCTAGTGACTATCCCCTTTTTTTCTAATTGTATCCAAAAGTTTATTGATTTTACTAGTACATAGCAAATAAATGAATCATCAAGGATCAAAATTATACTTTAGAAACAAATACTGCCCAGATTTACAGAGAAATTAGATTAAGATTAGAAAGAGTAACATCCTCATATTGAGTTTCTTGATAAAACCAGCTATGATTTTAACATAACAAACATTTAAGTGATTATTCAAGGATTAAAAATCTTTGATCATTTGATCCTGTAAATAGTTTAAAAGCAGCACTGGAAAGTTTCTTCCACTTAATTTGAATATTTCTATTAACAGTTGAGAGATTGGCTTGATCTGGTTTAATAAACAGAACACGGACCAAGATTAGCTCATCTCCAGTGAGAAAAGAATACAGAATGACTTAGTATACAAAGGACTAATATACAGAGGAAAAATAATACAGAATGATTTAGTATAGAAAAGTCTATATAGGGTTGGAGGAACGGTACAGTTGGTAGAGAAGACTTTAACACTCCCCTTATAGCTATTTAAGTCTGTAACTGCCCATAACCACCTCAGAAATGTTTTACCTGGGCTGTTGGAGGAAAGCTATGGCTCAAAAGCCAATGTCCCTTCTATAAACTACTCCCTCAAACTTTTATCACAGTGAGTCCCTTCTTGGCTTCTTCCAGGGCCAGTAGATTCTCCCAGATGGCCGTCACTGGAAGGACTATGCCCCCACTGGTCACCACTTTGCCATCCTTAAGAGCAGTGCCAGCATGGAACACCTTTAGTCCTAAGGCTTGAGCTTCAGAAAACCCTGTTATCTTTTCACCCTTGGTATAGGCTCCAGAATGACCTTTACTTGCCATGACAACTGTTATGGCAGTGTGGCTTTCTAGCCAAATGGGTAGAGATGCACTCAGTTGGCCATCTAGGAAGGACTGAACCACTTCATAAAGATCACTCTTAAGAAGTGGACTACTTGGCAATCTGGATCACCAAAACGGCAATTAAATTCCAGAACTTTTGGGCCATCCTTGGTCAGCATTATGCCAGCATAGAGAATTCCTCTTTATGGTGTACCCTCTTGCTGCATGCCTTCTACTACCCTCTGAAGAACAGTGTTCTTAACTTCCAGTAACAATCCTTAAGACAGATACTTCTCCTTCAAGAAGTTCTTCAATGACAATTGTACTCCTGCAGAGGTCAGGTCTCCAACAATTCCAGCAGCCAGAGGTGCCTCTGGTCCAACAACTACAAATTCAATGTTCTTGTCTTTGCAGAATTGAGCAAGGGTAGTGTAATCACTGATGGGGAGAGCAGTATTTGAATTCTTTTCAGAGCAGGCAGTGCCTGCATTTCCTGGGGCAACCAACACTTGTTTGACATGATCAGACTGTGCAGGTTTCCAGGCCAATGTATGCTCCCTTCTGCCACTGCCAATTACAAGTACTTGGGCTGTCATTGCTTCCTGCAAAGTTGGAATTTAAAAGGAAAACAAATCGTGTCCCGCAGACATGCTGGTTGTATTCGCTGGCCGGAAGTCAGACTATCCCTTTACTGTAAAGATTTTTAGCTTGATGTAATCCAACTTATCAATCTTTGCTTTTATTTGCAAACCTACTGGAGTTCTAGTCAGGAAGTTTATGCCTTATGTCAATATGTTCCAGTGTTTTCTCTATTCTTTCCTGTAGCACCTTCAAAAGTTTCAGGTCTTATATTAATATGGATCTACTTTGAATTGATATTAATATAGGGCAGCAGATAGGGATCGGCCTCCTACAGGTAGATATCATTTTTCCAGCACAGTTTGTTGAGAAGACTGTTTTCTACAACTTACATTTTGGGGCCCTTGGTCAAAACTCAAATGGCTATGGCTGTGTATGTTTCTGATTTTTCTGTTTCATCTGCCCTTATGTCTGTTAGTACAAGCATTGTTATTTTTTTTTACTATGGTTCTGCAGTATTATTTCAAGTCTGGTATTGTGATACTTTCAACATGGCTTTTTTTATGCTCAAGATTGCTTTGGTTATTTGAGATCTTTTAGGATTGCTTTTGCTATTTCTGTAAAGAAATATGAGGATTTGTATGAGGATTGTGCTAAATCTTCACATTGATCAATAGTACAGCATTTTCATATTAAGTCTGCCAACTCATGAGCATGGGAGGTATTTCCATCTTGTTTCTTCACTTTCTTCAAGGTTTTATATTTTTATTGTAGAGGTCTTTCACCTCTTTGAATTTATCCTTATTGTTTTGAGGCCACTGTAAGTGGAAATGTTCTCATTTCTTTCTCAGTATATTCACTGCTGGTATTCAGAAAAACTGATTTTTGTACCTTGGTTTTGTATCCTGCTATGTTGCCTAAAGTGTTTATCAGATCTAAGAGTTTGGGAGTGGGATCTTTAGGATTTTTAAAGTACAGAATATCATCTGACCTCTTCCTTTCCTATTTGGATCCTTTGTATTTCTTTCTCTGACTCATAATTCCAGGACTAGATTGAATAGTTTAGTATGTAGAAACCTGTCTCATTCTCATTCCTGATTTCAGAGGAAATGATTTTGGTTTTTCCACATTTAAAGTGATATTGGCTACCATTCTGTCATGTATACCCTTAATTATGTAGAGGTACATTCCTTCTATTGCTAGCTCTAAAGCTCTTAGCATTAAAGGATGTTCAACTTTGTCAAAGTTTTTTTTTCCTGCATCTGAGATGATTCTTGTCTTCAATTATGTTTATATACATATTATATTTATTGATTTAGGTATATTGAATTAACCTATTATACCTGGAATGAATCCAACTTGATGATGGATATTGCCTTTTTTCATGTGGTATTGAATTCAGTTTGCAAGTATGTTATTGAGAATCTTTGAGTCTGTGGTTCATCAGAGATTGGTCTTTTTGCTGTGTCCTTATCTGGTGTTGGAATAAGTGTAATGCTGGATCTATAAAAATGGCTTTGATAGTATTCCTTCCCTATTTGTATCATTATTTCTTTCTCTTGCTTTATTGCTCTGATGAGGAATTCCAGCACTGGATTGTTTTCTTGATGATTTACCATTCTGACTGTTTATAGTTTTGATTTCTAGTTCCTTTATGGCTAAAGATGTTGAAGCTTTCTTCATGTGTTGATTGGCCATTTGTGTTGCTTCATTTAGGTGATACTACGGTTTGAACTCACAGCACTGTGCTTGCTAGGCAAGTACTCTACCACTTGAGCTATGCCCTCAAGACCTTTTTGCTTGATTTTTCCAAGAGTCTCACTTTTTGCACTGGCTAATCTCAAACCAAGATCCTCCTATATCTATGGTCTCCATGTACTTGAGATCACAGGCATATCACAGGCTAGGTATGGTGGCATGTGCCTGTAATCTTAGCTGTGCAGGTGTCGTAGAAGTGTAGGTAAGCCCAGGCCAAAAAAAACTGAGGCCCTATTTGGAAAATAACCTAAAGCAAAAAGGTTGGAGGGTATGGTTCAAATGGTAAAGTACCACCCTACCAAGTACAAGACAAAGTTCAAACCTCAGTACTAAAAAATAAAATATTTTATGACAATGATGTTAGAACAGGAAGTGGCAAGAATATCCTTTCCATGTTCAATCAAGTATCAGTATGGATATTCTCAATTTTTACAATAACAAAAACAAACATTAAAATGCAAAACAAGATGTTTAAGTGTTGAGAAAGACTCACAGAGGAGAGGGAAGGAGGAGGGAAGAGAAAGGAAGAAGGAAGGGGGAGAAGGAAGGGGAAGGAGTTGGAAAGGGGGAGAAGGGAGAGGTGGGGGAGGAGGGGGAAAAGCAGGGGGAGGGGAAGAGGAGGAGGGCACCATAAAAAAATTCAAAGTTGGAAGAGAAGAAAGGTGTGACAGGGTCCAAGAGGAGGAGGAGGAGGAGAGCGCCATAAAAAGATTCATAGTTGAAAGAGAAGGAAGAGGTGACAGGGTCCAAAAGAGAAATGCAGGCATTACCTGAATTGTGAAATGGTAACCTCTCTGTACACCTTAATAATAACAAAGAAAATTATAGTTGAAAAATCCAGGGTTGTTAAAAACATTTACCTCAAACTCTCCAAGCAGTTTAGAAATAAACAAACCCTCTGGAAATTTAGCCACAACCTAATAAATACAAAACAAAAATAATTACATATAATAGGAATGCTAGGAGACAAAATGTTTCTTAAAAAGCATAAATTTAAATAATAATAGCAAAAATTCATTTATCCACATTAGTGAATAGTAAAAAATATATGTTAACAGTCACATTCAATCAGTTTTATAAAACTTTATAATACCAGGGCTGGCAAGCACTGAAGCCCTAGGTTCGATTCCTCAGCACCACATAAGCAGAAAAAGCTGCAAGTGGCACTGTTGCTCAAGTGGTAGAGTGCTAACCTTGAGCTGAAGAGCTGAGGGACAGTGCTCAGGCCCAAAGTTCAGGCCCCATAACCAACAACAACAAAAAAGACTTTATAATACCAATAGTGATTTCCACCATTCCCAGAGCCAAGAATTTTACAATATTGTAATGCTACAGTTCCCAGAAAGCGCTACAGATTTAGCTTCAACTCATATAATAGTTAATATTTTACTGTGCAATTTTAAGCATTTTAATTATCAGAAAAGAAATGCAATTGACACCATGTACAATTTCATATCATTAAGCAAAAATATTTATAGCCATTATCATCTATATGTAGATATAAATGTAGATATGTATATATAAGAATATATACATTTAATATGGAGATAAGGTCAGTACATATCCATAAATACAGATAAACATTTTAAGGGCTACAAACTCTTCAAAACAACCATTTAAATTTATTTCTTTGATCCTCTATGGCTGTTATTTTTCAGCCTAAGTATTGCAATGAATGTCTTCATATTGGCATTTGTACTAATGATTTTTTTTTAGGACAGGTCCCTAAAATTGCTCTATCCTAGTAAAGTATGGAAAGCTTTGTGTTTTTTCCAGCTTTTTCTAGGTATTGTTTATACAACATTCTAATTCAACCGTTAGAGAAGAGATATAAAGTAAAAATTTCAAAACCCTGCGACTTAGAGACAGCTAGTGCTGTACTTCAGAAAGCATCCTTGCAGAATGCACACACATGGCTCACCTTCCCCCTGACTTTGATGAAAAGACAACACTAAACAAGGTATTCTATGAAACCCAGGTTTTAGGAGTTCAACAATCTGTAAAAGAGATACTCCTATGTAATCTAATAGAGACATATATAAACTTTCTTACAAGCCACAGCAATTCTTTACCCATCAATACTTAATTTTCATGTTTTTATATCGTAAAAAATCATAGTAATTATAAAAACAAAAAGGAGAGCCTGTATGCACCCCAGCTTTGTTTCTCACAGCATGTCCTGCAGAGGAAATGGGATGATATAAGGCTGTAACGACATCTAGATTACTCAAATCAGAACAGTCCTACCAAAACCATAAATGTACATATCCTTTAGCCCAACACCTAACAGCCAAAGAGCATTACACAGCAAGACAACAAACAAGGCAAAACACATAAATAGGGAAATCACACTGAAAAATGTAAGTGACTATTAAGCATATATCAAAATACTTAATGTAAAAAAAAAATCAACACTGGATAGTGAGACACTGCACTGCCAGTGGAACTGTAAATTTGCTCAAATCTTTTGGATGGCAATACAGCAGTATTTATCATCAAAACATCCAAAGCCTCTGATTGGAAATCCATACTACAAAAAGGTTCAAGGACATTAACTGCAGCACTTTTTACATAGCTAAGCACAAAAATCAAAACTCAATCATACATGAAACATGACATAAATGTAAAGAAATACTACACACCATTGAAATGAGATTTGATGTACAGGGATATAAAATTAGAATTGAAAGGATCCTGGATTGTTTGCCAATTATTTAAAGGGGGTAAGGGTAGGAAGAGAGGAAGTAAGAGCATTTACAGAAGAATTTATATTTTCAATTTTACATTTCAAAATGTTACGAGTATTTCATGTATTAAGTTTTCTAATTTTAAAAGCTACTCCATTTGCAATATATTATGAAGGTCAAGTATAAACAAAAAATGAAAGTACTCTAAGGCAAATTAAAACTCAGGCATTGAAAAAACTTACAAATTTTATCTTATGTTTTAGTTCTGGATTGATAGTCCCTCCAGGTCCAATTTGTGCAATAACTGATTTGAATGTATTCTCCAACTGTGAACAAAAGAAGAAAATGCCAAATCATATCTTTCCTCATCCAAAAGTTAAAGATAAAGCTAAACAGTCCAAAAAGATATCTAAAAGGAAATGTATTTTAGTTAAATACATTTTAAGAAATGACAATGTAATATTTCATACCATATAAAATAGGTATATGGAATTTTCTAGGATAACATTCTTTATAAAACATTCTAGAATCCTTCAGTTAATCAATCCCATACTTACCTAGAAGAAAGTTTTTAAAACTAAGTTTTTACTTAAAACTGTATTCAGATGTATGTACACCTGAGTCTTGAATTCAGGGCCTAGGCTCTGTCCCTGAGTTGCTTTTACTCAAGGCTAACACTACCACTTGAGCCAGAGAGCTCCACTTCTTGCTTTTAAATTTTTTTTTTTCAAGCAGGTAGAAAACTCATTTATTAACAGAGAGCAGCCCTTTTTAAAGCGGGGGGGGGGGGGGGGGGGGGAGGGGAGGGCGGGTGGCATGGCAGGGGAGGAAGAGGAACCAATCACTGTCAAGGTCATCACACCCTATCATGCACCTAAGCTTTCACGGGCTGGTTACGCACTGATCATAAGGCAAATGTTTTTAAGATTTTTTGTTTATTGAAGATATGGAGTCTAGGGACGTTCCTGCCTGTGCTGGCTTTGAACCTTGATCTTCAGATCTCAGCCTCCTGAGTAGCTAGGATTGCAGGTATGAGCCACTGGCACTCAGCAATATTCAGATATTTAATTGAACTCCCTAATGCTGGGCAGTTATATACAGAAAAGTCCTAACCAAGATCTTGGGCAACTATTAGTTTGTAAGAAATCACTTTATTAGGTATAATTGACATAGAAGGACTATTGGAGCATTGCTCAAGTACACAGCATTTACCTAACACAAGGCCCTGAGTTCATGGAGATTGGTAATGCACTCATTTACCATAAACAAATCAACAGGTTTTCCTAAGTATATGGCTCTGTAATTAAGCATCAATACAGTTGTGATGTAGAGGATGTCCATCGTTCCAATAAGGTTTTTCAGTGTTTTGCTTTTTTTGCAGCAGCAGCTAACTAGTCTATGCCCTGGGAAGACAGTGACTTATTTATAAGAGTTTTTTTTTCTTTTTTACCATTCCATGTAAATGGAATTAACAGTTAACATACAATAGGAAAAAAAATCCAGCAGGAAGCACAGGTGATTGTGATGAGAAACCTAGCATGGGGCATATCCATGCTACAGGCCAAAGGAAGAGCTACAGCAGTGGCACACTGCTGTAGAGAGCACAGAACCATGTTCACTCAAGTCATTAAAGTTAGAACTTTAAATTGAGCTCTTTAAAGATAAAAACTTTAAAAAGTCACAAAGCCATAAAGGAAAATACAAGCTATTTGAAATCCTATCACCTAGATACAATCACTATGAATATTTTTTTTTCCTGCTGAATTTTTTTTTGTCTGTAATGGGGCTTGAACTTAGGGCCTACATATTGTCTCTGATTTTTTTTTTTTTTTTTTTTTTGCTTAAGGCTAGAGCTCTACCACTTTGAGCCACAGCATCATTGCTGGTTTTCTGATGGTTAATTGGAGAGAAGAGTCTCATGGACTTTCCTGGTCAGCCAGGCATTGAACCATGATCCTTAGATCTCAGCCTCCTGAGTAGCTAGGATTACAGGTGTGAGCCACCAGCACTCAGCTCTGAACTTTTTTTAAATAGTCTTTTCACTTGACCTGTCAAAATTATAATCTTTTGGTCTATGCTTCCCAGTCTCTCACAGGGTGGTGTGAAAACTAAATAAGGTAAGCAACCAGTATAGGGTGTGCATTCAGTATGACCCTGTCCTGCTTCTTCCAGCATGGCAGTGTTTACCCTAACAGCATTTGCTAAAAGACTGTGGGTGGGAAGACAACCGTAATTATAGAGGGAAGAGCTATAACTATGGAACAAAAATCAGGAGGTCATCAATGACTGATATGGCCAAGTGATCAAAAGGCAACCCTGATTTCAACAATGCTTTCATATTTATAGATGCCTACAGATTAAACACAAAGGATGGTCAATCAAGTCAATGAGACAGAATAAAATGGAAAATGAAAATATAAAGTAGCTAAGAAAATGATATATTCAGAATAGGAGCCTTATAGAACCAAAGAAGAAATGTGAATACATCAGAGCTGGAGGTATAGCTCCACAGTATGGACAGGCAATTTAGTAGGCATGAAACCTGACTTTAAAGCCATAGTCTCACACACACACACACACACACACACACACACACACACACACACACACACACACACACACACACACACACACACACACACACACACACACACACACACACACACACACACACACACACACACACACACACACACACACGCAATTTAGTAGGCATGAAACCTGACTTTAAAGCCACAGTCACACACACACACACACAAACACACACCTATATTCTATGACTATCCAAGAATAGCAATTTTTTAAAAATCACATAATAAAAGTCTGCAATTCAACCTCCAATAAATACGTATTAGTAAGATACTTATACTTGTTTACTAAATAATAATCAATGATATGTACAGAGCATACTCTATGTGATTCTCACTGCAATGAATGCTAGCTATACAGGGGTAAATAAACTTTCAAAGCAATTCAGTATTTTCTAGAAATATGCCAGATACCTGCTGTGGTCCTAATGTTTATGACCCTCTCTTAAATCCTTATAATAGAAGTCCTGTCACTTTTTGGGAGGTGATTAGGTCTTAAAGGCCCTTATGAAAGAAACCCTAGAGTCAATTACACATATTACATGACCAAGATGATTAATGTAAATACAAGAGTGAAACACCTGTGCTGGGAATGTGGCTTAGTGGTAGAGTTCCTGCCTACCATGCATGAAGCCCTGGATTCTATTTCTCAGTACCACATAAACAGAAAAAGACAAAGTGGTGCTGTGGATCAAGTTGTAGAGTGCCAGCCTCAGGCAAACAGAAGCTCAGCAACAGTACCCAGGCCCTGAGTTCAAGACCCAGGCCTGGCAAAATAAAGAGTAAAATACCATAGTTAGATCCGGTGAACAATTATCAGACAGCTAACAGAATGGAGGGAAATCAAGAAGCTAAACCATGTTTTAAAGGAGGAAGGCTAGTGGGAGAATGGAAAAAGGAATATTGACAAGTACAGATATAATACATATACATTTATGAACAAGGAAGTGTGAAGCTGGATGTGACTGAAGGGGTAGTGGCAGAGGGAGAGAGCAGGAGGATGATGGAACCGGTGATTCTGATCAAGATGCACAATGCACTAAGTGGACATGTTAAATTGTATCCCCCTGTATAGCCATTTGAAGATAAAAAATGAAACTGTTAAAAATGCATTAAATTTTTTTAAAGAAACACATAGAAACTTTTACATGTTCACTGTATGAAGATATAATGAAAAGACTTCCACTCGAGAAGGAAGCAGTCCCTCACTGGAAATATCTGCCAGTACCTTAAATGTGGATGTCCCAGACTTCAAAAGCTCAGATCTGATGTTCACGGTGCAAAGCCCACCCAAGCTGGCTATCCTAGAGTGAAAGCTAAAATACAGCACCTAGAGCCCGAGTTGTTCATGCCTCAGGACACACACACACACAGAGTTCAGTGCAAACTAAGATCAGCCCTTATATTCATTTAAGATCTAGCCTTGCAAGAGGCATTCTTTTCTAAAGCTGAATTTGCTACTTTAAATCTCATGACAAATGTTAAACCCAGGATCCACACATGTCAAGCAAACATTTTTACCATTGAAATTAACCCCAACCCCCAACCCACTTAATCAGAGAAAATGTTTCCACAAAGAAAACTCTGGGTCACGTTTGCTTCACTGATGAAATCTGTGAAATATTTAAGAGGAACTAATGTCATATGAACTTACAGAGTAAATAACTAAAAAGAACTTCCCTCTCATGAAGTCTGTATTATCATTCCAAAACCAATAAAGATACCATAAGAAAACTACAGAATGATATACTCTATGAATACAAACACAAAGATACTTAAAAGTTAGTCAATTGAATACAATATATAAAAAAGGCTAAAACATGACCAAGTACAATTCATCCAGCAAAGAAGAAAGACAGAAGTTTAATAACATATATTCAAATCTTTGCTCCGCAAACCATGAAACACTGCTAATATAAAGACGTAATAAATGTACCATGCTCTTTAGTCAGTTGACACTATCATCGTGGTATCACTTTCCCCAGAACTTGTCAATACATCCAGTGAATTTTTTGTTACGGCATTACCTCATTACATAGTCCACACTGTCCTCTTCACACTTGCCTTGTAGCTGAGGCTGGCACCAAATCTATGATCCTATCTCTACCCTCCCTAGTGTGCTACCACATCCAGCTTATCTTCATTCTAGTCTAATAAAATGACAACCTAGTTTTCTACATGAACAAACAGATTTAAACAGTTATTTCAAAGATCACATAAAATAGCAAATATACATATGAAAAGATATCCACCACCTATTAAATTATCTAACTAAAAAATGAAATTGTATAGAACTACATACCCAAATAGCTAATATTTTGAAAACTGAAAAAAAAACTTAAGATGAGCAACTAAAATGTAAATGTTTGGAATATAGCTATTTCTTATAAACAAGTACATACTATATGAGCCAGTAACCCAACTCCAAAGGATTTATCCAAGGGCAGTTTATGTTCATACAGGTGGTATGCGAATATTCATAAAGCTTATTTATAATAACCCCAAACAGGAAACAAATATAATGAGGAATAAATAACAAACAGGAATATCAGTATAATGGAATAAAACTTGAAGTGAAAAAGGAACAATTTACTGATACATGAAACTTTGATAAGTTTCGAAAACATCCTGCTAGGTTAAAGAAGCCAGGCATAAAACACTATTGCTTGATTATATATGTGTGTTGTGTGTCATTTTGTCAAAACTCAAATTGTACATTTAAAAGTTGTAATTTTTACTATGTCCAAGTTGTGTTACTATAGTTAATTTTCTTTTTATGTGCCAATCCTGGGGCTTGAACTCAGGGCCTGGGTGCTATCTTTGATCTTTTGCACTAAAGGCTAGTGCTCTACAACCATGAGCCAAAACTCCACTTGTGGCTTTTGTGGTCTAACTGGAGGTAAGAGCCTCGTATACTTTCCTTCCTGGGCTGGCTTTGTACTTCAACCCTCCAATCTCAGCCTTTTCAGTAGCTAGCATTACAGGAGTGAGCCACTGGTGCTGACCTATGGTTAGCTTTTTAAGTTACAGAAATAAGACACTTGAACAGTCTTGAATTTGATTGCTATGGCTTATTCTGAGTTTTGCACAAGTTGTCATGCTAATTTGGGGCCTTGTACTTGAAAACTGATATTACGGTGAGCTACACCTAAAATAGGCAAGTGCTCTGCTACTTGAGCCACGCATCCAGCCCTTTTATGCTTTAGTTATTTTCTAGTCTGGGGGTGGCCTTGGATTGCAATCCTCCAATTTAGGCCTCCTGTGTAGCTGGGATTATTCATATGAGCCTTATTAAAATAAGGTCTTAACTTTTTTTCTCAAGCTGGTCTTGAAGTACAGTCTACCTGATCACTGCCTCCCAAGTAACTAGGAGTACAGGCATAAACAACTGTGCCATGCTAGTTTTTATTCAGCCCTTCAGCATTATAGTCACAGCAAAACACTAGGATTATGGTACTTGGGGTGAGCCATTCAGGTGAAGATATTCATAAGGAAGCTACAAATATGCTTCTATCACTCTGGTGGAAAGCTGGAACTAGAGACACACATTTGGGAATCATTACCAAAAACAACAGAAACCAAAGAATTGCTCAAACTCTCATCTAACTGTCAGCTCTCAAATCTAAAACAAATGAGTTCAATTTTTTAAAGGTCAGCTCCATCATATTTAAGTTGTAACACCACTCGACTTAAAACCATATTTTTGATTTGTTGCTATCTCCAAGCTCAGGAACCTTACCTGGTTTAATTTTTCAGTGTGGTTCAGCCTTGAAGTTTCCATGGCATTGAATGCCGTCTTCTCGGGGGCCAGTATTTGCTTTGGTGATTCCATGTTTGGAGGGGGTTGTAAAAAGGGCGCCTTTGCAGCTGGACAGCCTGTGGCATATGCCCCCTGCTGTTTCATTCTAAATGGCTGACTAAAATTTTTACCTTTTGTAAGTAACAGAATAAAAAAAAACTATCACTATTAAGCAATTGCTTATTTGATTGAGAAGTAAAGCTTGAAGAAAACTTATTTTTATAGTAATAAAAAAGTACATACAAGTTGTTAGTCATACATAGAAGAAAACCAAGAAATCCTAACTATGTTACAAAAAATGACTGGTACGTTTGAAACTCTAGATTACCTAGAAGGCAGGACTCTACAGGTAAACACCTAAAAGTTTTACCTTACTTAGAAAACCAAAACTTCTCCCAGCTATGGAGTGTGCTTAGAATTGTGCTTCTCAAACTAGATGACCGTTTCATACTATGGGAGAGGGAGAAGGAGGAGAATCTACAAAGATTATTGTTTGTTTTACTCAACTCAACCTCTGCAAAGTATAATAGCATAATTTAGTCTTAAGTCTGAGCATGTGAAGAATATTGATGCTGAGAGAGCTACACCTGACAGTAGCCTCCAGGGCTTTCTGTGACTATGGCAATCCTTCTATCATCAAACTTCTAACTGGCCCATTTAGACACTGTTTTGGAAACCCATAGCACATGGAAGAATCTACATACAGATTTTGGGGAAAAAAAGAAAAATCACTAATATAGTTGTAAAATTCAGAGTCCTCTTCTGCTCAATGTTAAATTCTATCTTGTTCAGGGTCTAGGGAGATGATGTATGAAAGAATGCATTGGTGTTAGTCTTTTTTTTTGGGGGGGGGTCCAGTCATGGGGCCTGAACTCTGGGCCTGGGCACTGTCCCTCAGCTCTTCAGCTCAAGGCTAGTGCTCTACCACTTGAGCCACAGCGCCACTTCCGGCTTTTTTCTTTTTGCTTATGTGGTGCTGAGGAATCGAACCCAGGGCCTCTGGCATACAAGGCAAGCGCTCTACCACTGAGCCACCTTCCCAGCCCAAGGCGTTAGTCTTGAGTCTTTATAGTGACTACTTGTTACAAGCTCTTTACAGACCTCATCTCATATAAGGTGCTCAGCACAGCTCCTACTGACAAGTACCTCTAATTCTGAGATGGTGAAACGTGGACAGATGGGAGTAACTTGCATACTCTTCTGTTTGCAAGGGGCCTAGAAAGCTTTTTTAACTTTCACAAATTCAAGGAGCTTAACTCCCGATTGTAGCACATTTCTACGTGTCATGATTGCTCCACATGTGCTTCTCAACAATTATTATTGCAAATATGCTTACCTGCTGGCCATCCTCTATGCTTTTCCTCAGACATATTCTTCTTTAGCATCAGTAAAGAACCTGCTCTGGTCTGCTCTACAGCAATGATATCTGAAGCTGCATTCAACACTTCAAACATAGAGAGAAATCCATACTGCACATATTGAAATGATCGTCCAAATCGCTTGACAAATGCCTTTTCAAAATCAGAAAGGAGAACAGGAGACAATGCCAAGAGGTCTTTCAACTCACTCTTCACAACAGCTGGGAGAATGGGGGGCACCCTTCCCCGGTAAGGCACTCGACGAGAGGTTGGCCCAGAGCAAGCACTGGCTCTTCCCTTTTGTATGGAGTTTCGAACCTTAGTGCTGCTCCTCTGTTTTGCAACTAAATTTGCTATTCCTTTTGTGGATTCATCTGGAATGGCTAAGGAGAGGTGAAAAAATAAATATCTAAGTGAATAATATCCTCCTTTTATCCTTGGTATCTGAAGTTATACAGAAAATATTCAACTCCCCAAGGAGCTGTTTATCTAAGTAGTAGAATACACATGAAGTCCCTGTTCCATCATTTCTTGCTTTTGGAGAACAGCATGCTTAATGCTCTAAGATGAAACCTATTGTATCATAATTACTCCTAATTGGCTCCTGAAAAATTTGAAACTCTTCAGATGGACAACAATCTTTCCTACAATGATTTGTGTGTATGCTTCAAAGAATTTAAAAGGAGTTCTTGCTGGGTACTGGTGGTTCGTGACTGAAATCCTAGCTACTCAGGAGGCTGAGATCTGAGGATCTCAGTTCAAAGCCAGTCCAGGCAGGAAAGTCCATGAGACTCTTTAAAAAAAAAAGCCAGAAATAGAGGATTTGGCTTAAGTGGTAGAACACTAGCTCTGAGCAAAAGAAGTGCAGGGACAGCACCCAGGCCCTGAGTTCAAGCCCCAGGACCAACACAAAATAAAATTGTAATTTCATTGTTTCATTGTTATTTTTTCCTGATTTGAGGTACAAACCTGCAATGCTAATGCTATTTTTATAAATGAACATTTTGCCAGGCATGTGTAGCTCACACCTCTAATCCTACTCAGGAAGCTGAGATCTGAGGGTCACAGTTCAAAACCAGCCTCGGCAGGAAAGTCAGTGAGACGCATCTCCAATTACCCACCAGAAAACCAGAAGTAGCGTTGTGGCTCAAGTGGTAAAGCGTGAGCCTTAAGCTGAAGAGCACAGGGACAGCACCCAGGCACAGAGTTCAAGACCCACAACCAACAAAAAAAATTAAAATAAATAAAATAAATGAATTTTTTCTGAGAAATGGCTTATTATTATTATTAGGAGGTACTGGAATATTGGGGTTTGAACTCAGGGTCTGATGCTGGCTAGGCTTGTTTGCTGTCACTCCATCACCTAAGCCACACCTGTCCAGCATGTTGCTAGTTAACTGGTAAAGGAGTCTACAGAACTTTTTTCTGCCAGGCTGGCTTCAAACCCAGATCCTCCAGATCACATCCTATTGAATAGCTAGGATTACAGGTGTGAGTCAGCAACGCAGGGCTGGCTTCTTTTAGAGGTGTTTCACTTTGCCCACAATCTGTAAAGGCACCTGATTCTTTCAACTCTCAAATTAAAATCCACTGCCTGGCTGTGTATTTTTTTTTTTTTTTTTTTTTTTTGTCGGTCGTGGGGCTTGAACTCTGGGCCTGGGCGCTGTCCCTCAGCTCTTACAGCTCAAGGCGAGCGCTCTACCACTTGAGCTACAGCGCCACTTCCAGTTTTCTGGTGGTTTATTGGAGATAGGAGTCTCATGGTCTTTCCTGCCCGGGCTGGCTTTGAACCGCGATCCTCAGATCTCAGCCTCCTGAATAGCTAGGATTACAGGCGTGAGCCACCAGCGCCTGGCTATACTGTGTATTTTTAAATGACAAAACTTAAGAACTTAAACCTACCTTTCAGTATTATGGTACCATTTCCACAGGGGCAGACACTGACCACATCAGGCATGTCTAACACCAACTCCATGGTGGACCGATACCCCAGGATTCGGAGGGGCAGGTGATTGCCAACCATCAAAAGGTACTCCTTTTCCAACTGCTGCGGGGTCAAACCATTTTTGGTAGAAATAAGAAGTGATCTTATTTCTTTCCTCAGACATTCCTGTATACGCTCTTGTTCAGACATTGTACCCTGCAGGATTTAAGACACGAATATGGCTCATTGCTCATTGGGGGGGGGGTGGGTGGGGTGGGGGAGGGAAGCAGGGGAAAATACCCTTAACCGACCAATAGTGAAACGATCAGTCATAAGCCTAAACTTGGATGCAGCCGGGGCTGCAGAGGTGGACGCGGCCTGCTCCGCTCAAACCTTACAAGTCAAGCTGCGGGGCAGGAGCCCCCGGCTCCCCCCCCCCCCCCGCCTGGCTCGGTTCAGGGGATCACTGGGACTCCCTTGGGGGTGCTACCTGGTCTCCCAACGACTCTCGGGGAACCGGGTGGGGCTGGGCTGGGAAGCCAGGACAGTTCCGAGGAGGGAGCCGCCCCTGGAACACCATGGCCTACAGTTTCCAAGCCCAGACCCGCTTCCCCTTACCTCAAGGCAACGACGTCTCTCGCCAGCCTGGCTCCCCCTCACTAGGCCAGAGTGTTGGGGTCCCGCGCCCAACGGCCCCTGCTGTCCCTGCCCCCCACCCTGGCGGAACTGAAGAGCAGTCCTTCCACCCGCCTGGGGGCTCTCGGGGGCCTAGGCGGGGGAACCCGGATGTGGAGCAGGCCTCACGAGGCCTGGAGGCCGTTGACCAGCGTGTCCTCCTGAAGCCCGCTGGTGGCTGCACTGCGCATGCTCACGCACCGCCTTTTCCAGGACGTTTGGCTTGGGGTGCGTGCTGCGTGCGTGGGTGGGACGGTTGGGTGGGACCCGCTGCTCCGGAGGCCTGCCTGGGCTCCCTCATCCGGGTCACTCTGCTTATCTCCTCCCTGGGAGTGGAAGCAGCCAGGTGGGACCACGGCACGTGGGGGTCCTCTGTGCTGGGGGAGGGAAGAAGCCCCCCCCTTCCCTGGAGGAAGCACCTGATCAGAAACAGCTCAGCACACGAGGCTGGGGAACCTGGCTCAGGTGGTAGCACTCCTGCCTCGTAAAGCGCAAGGTTCCGGGTTCAAGCCCCAGTAGCCCCACAGATGTTTCTGACCAGCAGAGATTTAGAGGAAACTAAAATTCCTGATAGAAAACCACTGCGAGTTTGGGTGGAGGACATGCCAGGCTCCACTACTTATAGGGGACTAAAGAACAGAAAAATGCGTTTAGAAATAAGCCAGACTCGCAGGGTCCTTGGCAAATAGCGACAGTAGTTCGTGAGCGTAAATGGAGGCATTCTCTGAGCTAAGGGGAAGTGGCGCCGTGGCTCTCGGGATAGCGCGCTGGCCTTGAGCTGAGAGCTGAGGCACAGCGCCAGGCCCAGGGTTCAAGCCCCACCACCGGCAAAAGAAAGAAAAATAAAATGTAAAAGCTAATTAACCAGGACAAACCAACACCTGTAATCCCGGGGCTTGCGAGGCTGAGCAGAGGATCTCAAGAACATGGAGTATCTGGTTACATGGATAAGCCCTTTATTAAAAAAGAAGAAACCTACTTTCTTCCTGAAGTCTCATGTTATATGTTATAACCAAAACCAAAATATTCCACCCATGAATGAAGAATAGTAACAAGAGGGACAAGATTTATAGCTGGTTTTGTAGTAGGATGAGTGGGCTTGAGTATTAAGTCAAAAAGAAAGTACATGGGCGATAAATGCAGAGGCTGCAACACGAATGACAGAAGCTATAAAACTGTAATGAGGGTAGTGGTAGTGAGGTTTGGGTAGTTTTAAATGTGGACAAAAATATCTCCAGATACAAAGGGGGTGTATAGCCAGCGTGGCCCCTCGGGCTGGTCGGAGGGGGTGGGGCGTCGAGCCCCTCACGGTGAGCTGGTAAGTGATTGGGCAGTGGGCAGCTTGGGCCAGGGGCCTGAGTGACAGTTGGAAATAACTAGGCCGATGAACCCTTGCGGCCTGTGGGCGTTGGGGGAGGGGCACGGCCCATAGGGCTGCCTGTGTTCTGAGCAACGGGAGTGAAGGGGAAATCAGACAAGAAGCACCTACCGGAAGAGAGCAGGGCAGGGCAGGCCTGTGGAGAGCGGAGAGGCCTGCAGAAAAGGAGGAAGGAAAGAAAAGGAAAAAGCCTTCCTCTTTGGAGGTTTGGAGGTCTGGGGTTTGGAGGTTTGCAGACCAACTAATAGCGGTCGGGGCTGCGTTTTGGAGGCTTGGTGGTGGAGGCTGTTCTTGGTTTGGGGGATCTAGCCCAGGACAAGGTAGTCGCAGGCCCCCTTTCTGGTGTAAATAGTGTAAATAAGTTTATTATCTTTAACTGTGCCTCGATGGATGGTCTCGCTCTTGAGAGGTCATAATTGGGGCACACGGAGTCCTTAGAAAAATTATTTTTTTAGAATAACCTTAAAAAAATCCCCCAAATAAATGAAACAAAATCCCATCTTAAAGCGATTTTTATATGGAAATTAGTTGCAAAGAAGATATAGCCAATAACTTAAAAAGACAGCCTACAGAATGGAAGATTTCTGCCAGTTACACATTAGACAATAGCCTAATCTCCAGAATATACGGAGAACTTATAAACTCTCACGAGACCAACAACCTGTTTAATAATAGACTTGTGAGCTGAGACTTCTCAGAAGAAGAAATAAAAATGGCCAATAGACACGCACAGAAATGCTCAACGTCTCTGTCCATAAAGGAAATGCAAATCAAAACAACATTGAGAATCTGCCTCACCCCGGTTAGAATGGCCATTATCAAAAGAACAAGTGCTGGTGAGGATGCAGCCAAAAGCGAACACTAATACACTGTTGGTGGGAATGAAAGGTATTCAACTACTCTGGGAAGCAGTATGGAGGTTCCTCAAAAAAAAATTAACCATAGAGCTACCCTATGTTCCAATAATTCTAACCCAAAAAATTATAGGTCAAAATTCAGTCAAACTACCAGCACAACCAATTATATTCCAGCTATTCACTTGGTAACTAGGGCCATAATCACTACATGAACACAGTCCCACCAGCCCCCATCTGAATGTGAACTTGGACTAAAATTCAGTTTGTCTCCAAACCCTATCAGTTCAAAATGTTAATGACAAACAGGGACATCTGGGGGGACCAGAAATGGGTATCTGTTTGGGAGTGCCAAGTGGTAGTCACTAACAAGTTTGGATATTTTCTTTTCTCCAGAGAAATTGTACATAAGGGATTAGAAGTATGAAATGAGTTTGCCATATTAGGTACAGTGTTTCTACAGCATCCTTCAAGACAGCTATGTTCAGAAATGGCTATGGATCTCTGACATGGTTTATTGCTAGGAATCAGATAACATGTTCTATCCCTCTACCTCATGAGAGGGCTCTGTTCCTAAGACTCACAGCCTGTGGGTTTGGTGTTTTTGTTTTTGGCCAGTCCTGGGGCTTGAATTCGGGGCCTGGACACTGTCCCTGAGCTTCTTTTTGCTCAAGGCTAACACTCTACCACTTGACCACAGAGCCACTTCTGGCTTTTTCTGTTTTTGTGGTACTTGGGCTTCATGCATACGAGGCAAACATCCTACAACTAAGCCACATTCCCAGTGTGAGCCTGTGTTTTAAAGGGTTTTGTTGCTCCACAAATCAAAAAGGCTTAGTGGACTGTTGGGTTCATTCCTTGGGATCCTACAATTAATTAACTATAACCAGAGGACTCTGTGGGTTAAACCAATATGATCCCCCACCATCTGTTTATTATGATGATCAGGATCTATGTTTCTGCTAGTAATTACCTGCCTCCAGCTGGTCTCCTCCCAGCTCTGCTTATATCTGGGAGTATATTTTAATTACAGCTGTTCCTAAAAGCATTCTTGACTTACAAAAATAAGAGTTTTGCTTATGTTTCTAAAGTTCCTAGCATTTCAATATATGCTTTATGACAGGAATGAGGAAAAAAAATTGCAATGCTGGGGATAAAACCCCCTGGCCTTGTGCAAGATAAGCAAGCACTGTATGTTTGAGCAATATTTCTGGCCAAGCGAATCTTTTGAAGACCAAAGGGAAGGAGTGGACAGTTAAAAACACATGATAGAATCAACACAGCATTCCTGTCTCCCAAGATCTAAAATATTATACCTAGTTTGGGGTCATTCGATACTGTTGATCAAGCCTGTTGCCTACAGTTATTGCTCTAAGTTTTTGCCATCTTACACTTCTTTCCCAGGTCTGCCCTACCACTAAAAATGACTTTGCTCCCCTCTATTGAAAATGGAAGGACTTATACATGACTCCCTTCAACTTCCAGATCAAGACTATTTATTAACCTCATCATATCTTTCCTTCTAGCATCCACGTGAAGGAGCCATCCATCTGTTCTGATTCTGTCCCCCAACACAACTAGGACGACGACCTTGCCCTTTCGTTATATTATATGATACTCTATCCTCACTGTCTCTTTTCAGATTCCTTTCATATAATATCATTCTCTGATCCTTTTTATCCTATGTACTCAGACGCAGGAAGAGAAAGAAAGCCAGGGAGAAACAAACACTTCCCTTGACCTACATTGGCCTAAGCCTCTCCTTCCCAACCAAATCAACTTTTTCCACTTTCTCTTCCACCATTTACCATTTAATCCAAAGCAATGATCCCACTTCTCAGGACATCTTTTTTTTCTGTTACTTTTACTGAAATTAATGTCAGATCTTCACGTTGACAATTTGTATGGATGTGTCAATCATTTTATCTTAGATTATCTCTGCCCTTTACAGTTGGTATTCTCCAAACCCTTCCCTTTTTAAAAAAAAATCCTCTGATCAGCTGGGCACTTGGTGGCTCAAGCATGTAATCCTAGCTTCTCAGGAGGCTGAGATCTGAGGACTGCAGTTCAAAGCCAGGCCAGGCAGGTACTTCTGTGAGATGCTTAGCTTCAATTAAGCAGAAGTGAAGCTCCAGTTCAAGTGGTAGAGCAGTATCCATGAGCACAAAACTCAAGGATAGTGCCCATACCTTCAAGTCCAGGGACCACCACACACATACATACACAAAAAATCCTCTGGTCAAAGTACATTACACACACACACACACACACACACACACACACACACACACACACACACACACACACACTTACTTTCTCTTTTTCTCTCTCTCTCTCAAACATAGATGAAGAAAGCAATTTGAATAAGGGGGGTGGAGGGAGAGAGATTAAAGAAACATAACAGATGGAATTAATTTATTCAGAGTACACTGTGCACACCTATGTACTTATCACAATAATTAATGTAGCTAATAAAATCTATGATAATGTATACTAAAAAATGTATGCTAATAAAGATTTTAATCCTGTGTGGGATTCTATGAAGAGCCTTCTTGGAGCCTGTTTCTGCTCTGTTTCTGTTACTCTATTCAGTGAGCATGTACATTTAGTAGATCTGACCTTTTAACTCTTCCCCTTCTACCTAAGTGACCTCCTTATGTGTTTGTTTTTTGTTTTTTTGTCAGTCATGGGGCTTGAACTCTGGGCCTGGGTGCTGTCCCTGAGCTCTTCAGCTCAAGGCTAGCACTTTACCACTTGAGCCACAGCACCACTTCTGGCTTTTTCTGCTTATGTGGTGCTGAGGAATCGAACCCAGGGCCTCATGCATGCAAGGTAAGCACTCTACCACTGAGCCATCTTCCCAGCCCCATGAATTGATTTTTGAAAGCCCTGAATTACATGAAATATTCAGAAAACATGTTTAACCCTATTCACAGTAGTTCTCTAAGTATGGTTCCAGGCAGCAGCATCACCTGGAAATTAGTTAAGAAATGCAGATTCTCACTGGATACAGTAGCTCAAGCCTATAACCCTAGCTCCTGGAGAGGCAGCTATCAGGAGGATTTATGGTTTGAGACTAGCCCAGGCAAAAAGTGCACAAGCCCTCATCTTAATTAGTATAAGCTAGTGGTGAGCACATCACTAAACAGGAAGTATAAATAGGAGGATCATGGTCCAAGGTGGCCTGGGGTAAAAACTAGACCTTATTTGAAAAATAATGTAAACATCATTGGAATTATGTCTCAAGTGGTAGAGGGTATCTCTGCAAGCATAAGGCTGTAAGTTCAAACCTCAGTACTACCTAAAGAAAAAGGAAAATCCTGATTCTCAGGTTGCACACACATAGGGAGGGAGAGAGGGGTGTGGGGGAACGTGTGTAGAGTCTAACAATCTTATCAAGACTTCTAGGTGATTTTAATACATGTCCTAGAGCAGCTTTCCACAGTGCTGTGAATAGATGTGTATTCTAATACTGATTTTCTCAGCATGTCAAGGAAGGCTGGGGTTAGTGCAGAAGGGAAGTGCTGGGAACACCAATTTTAAAGTAGCCTTCCCCCAGACTTTGTACAAGGCACTCAAGTAATCAAGTGGGGTCAGCTGGCAGGCTCCCGGATGGCACAGTTAAAGCCATGTACCCCCTGCTTCTCCAGGAAATGCATTGGGAATGCTTGGAGTCTGTATACTAAGAAGCCAGAAGCCAGCTGCAGTTATAACCAACTGCTCAGCCTAAGATGGAAGACTCCATTTTCCATCTTTCTCAAGTCCTGTCATCCCTCGCAGTCCCTGTCCTATAGTCCCGCAAGATCACCAGATTCTGCTACTTCCCACAGATTTACTTTGGGAATCTAGGGCATCCCTCCTGCCAAAGCCTTGGGTCAGGCTCTTATTATACATTACTTCCCTACACCACTCCTGCACAGACCCACAATGTTTCTTGGCCATCCGCAAATTGAGGTCAAATTTAACAAATTGTGAATTGTTTCCAGCTCTAAAATGACAAGGTTCACAATATCATCTACTGATGCCTGTGATCATTAAAGTTTCCATTAAGCAGTCAATTTACAAATCAATAGTTATTCCATTAATCTATGTGAATTTCAACATAGAATAACCATAATAACTTTCAACATCTTGCCTTCTTTTAGGACCTTCCTTCTTGAAAACAAACCCAAAAGTCAGCAACTTCACTTGGTCCTCTCCTTCACAATCCCATTCCCACAAGCAGCATAGGAGTTAGAGTTTAGCAACGTGTGCAGAGAACACTTTCAATTAAAAAGTATCTAAAAGAAAACAGCAGCCACATTGTAAGAGTAGAAGAGGCCAGCTGGACCCACATGCTGACCGTACACTTTACTCCCCAACTTCTCCATCTTTCAGAAATGCTGGGTTGGCCTTTTTTCCATGGAATGTAACGTATTTTCTCAGATATTATCCTCGTCATTCATAATCCCAACCAACTTGTTTTGTAGGCGGATTTTTCTATTTTTACATAGATATTGAAAATGAAGCAATGATTAAGGAATTTGCCTGTGGTCAAATGAATAAGGAAAACTGAAAAAAAAAAAAGTGCCTCTCAGAAGCTCAGCACTCAACAGCACCTGCTCTCATTGCGTTTTCTCTTACAAGAAATTGCTCTTATTGGTGGACAGCATAGTTTGAAAGATATCATCTGGCCAAATATTTGTCCTCCTTTACATCAGTTTTGAAGAGGTAAAAATAAAATTCATTTCTTAACAGAAGGCTGCGGAATAAGCTAGTGAGATAGTTTCTCTAGATACAAATATTTTGGCTGCTCAGTCTTTAAGACTTTTGAGAGAGAAAAAACTATCTCTGTGTATACTCAATAAACACTAGAAAATAAAAAAGTGAGTATTATTGCCACTAGCACGAGATCTGAACTATTTGAGTAGAATCTTAAATCTTGCTTGAAGACATCTAGATCAATCTCTCCTTCAGTGAAAAACAATTTATAATAAAGTATAAGAAAAATATACTGAGGGTTGGGAAGTTGGCTCAGTGGTAGAGCGCTTGCCTTGCATGCCTGAGGCCCTGGGTTCGATTCCCCAGTACCACATAAGCAAAAAGGAAAAAAGCCAGAAGTGGAGCTGTGGCTCAAGTGGTAGAGCGCTAGCCTTGAGCTGAAGAGCTGAGGGACAGCGCCCAGGCCCAGAGTTCAGGCCCACGACTGGACCCCCAAAAAAAAAAAAAAAAGAAAAATCTACTGAACGTTTCAAGTTACTCCTAAATGGTCATTAGTTTGCTGTTAGAAGTAGCCTAACCTGTGAGTCTTGAAAAAGCAAAACTGAGAGCCACACACTGGTGGCTCACATCTGGAATCCTCGCTGCACAGGAGGATGAGACCAAGAGGACTGAGGTACAAAGCCAGTCTAGACAGAAAAGTCCATGGGACTCCATCTACAAAATAAATAGCAAAAAGCAGGGCTAAGGCATGGTTCAAGTGGTAAGATTGCTAGCCTACATAGAAAGCTGACAGAGGCCCTGAGTTCAAACCTGAGAGAGAGAAAGAGAGAGAGAGAGAAAGGAAGGAAGGAAGGAAAGAAGGAAGGAAGGAAGGAAGGAAGGAAGGAAAGGAAGGAAGGAGGGAGGGAGGAAGGAAAGGAAGGAAAGGAAGGAAGGAGGGAGGGAGGAAGGAAAAGAAAGAGGGTTGGGAAGGTGGCTCAGTGGTAGAGCACTTGCCTTGCATGCCTGAGGCCCTGGGTTCAATTCCTCAGCACCACATAAGCAGAAAAAGCTGGAAGTGGCACTGTGGCTCAAGTGGTAGAGTGCTAGCCTTGAACTGAAGAGCTGAGGGACAGTGTCCAGAGGCCCAGAGTTCAGGCCCAGGACTGACAAGAGAGGGAGGGAGGGAGGGAGGAAGGGAGGGAGAGAAGGAGGGAGGAGGGAGTGAAGATGGAAGGGAGGGAGGGAAAGGAAGGAATGGAAGGAAGCAAGGAAGGAAGACAAAGGACAGGAAGAAAAACCAGCTTTCATCCCACCTACATGGGGACAGGATGTAGGTCTAGGTAGGACAAAAGTGATGTCCTGAAAACAGAAAATTACAGTGGCTCTCCCCTTCCCTTCTAAAATTCAAGAAGCATAACATCACCAAGATTAAACATTATTGGCCTGTTGGGGTGGCTCATGACTATGACTCCAGCTAATTGGGGTGGGGAGGGGATCCAGAGGATCAAGATTGGAGGCCAGTCCAGGTAAAAAGTGAGCAAGACCCCATCTCCACAAAACAAATTGGGCATGGTGGTGTGTATCTGTAGTTCCAGCTATGAGAGAAGACCTTAGCTAAGAGGACAAAAATGAAGACCCTACTTAAAAACTGAAAAGCAAAAGGACCAGAGGTGTGCCTCAGTGGTAAAGCACCTACCTAGCAAACATTAGGTTTAAGAAAAAAAATGTAGGAAGTGGTACTGTGGCTCAAGTGGTAAGAGTGCTAGCCTTCAGCTGAAGAGCTGAGGGTCAGTGCCCAGGTCCAGAGTTCAAGCCCCATGACCGACAAAAAAAAATGTAAAGAGAAAAAAAAGAGTAGGACCCCCAAAAGTTATCATTGCGAGATCATGCACTGTACCTTATCTTTAGCCTAAAGTTTCTGTCATATAATAAATAAAAATAAGTGGTGTGTGTGTGTGTGTGTGTGTGTGTGTGTGTGTGTGTGAGAGAGAGAGAGAGAGAGAGAGAGAGAGAGAGAGAGAGATGGGGAAGGAGGGAAGAATCAGCTAATATTATTACTGCTTAATACATTGGGAGAAAGAAAAATCAGACTGATATAAAAGTAAGAAATAAGCAGGGAGATGGAAGATGCATTCTTGGAAAAACAAGGGGGAAACAAACAGAGGGCTTGAGGAGAAATAGCTAATTTCACCTACTTCAATGACATTTGAATTGCCCCGCATTTCCTAGTGCAATGTCCTAACCCTAGCTTTCCAGCCCAGGCATCCTGTGTCTACAGGAAGACAGGGAAATATCAGGTGTTCGGCCATCTGACCCCACTGTGCTAGGCTAAGAGTTGCACCAGCCCCTCTGGGAAATGCAGTGGGTTTCCCAGTGAGTAGACTGGGCCTCTCAGCCACCCCACCCCAGGCTCCACCCCCTGCTAAGCCATCGGCCCCTCGGGCATCGCCCCGCCCCTCGGGCGTCGCCCCGCCCCTCAGGCATCGCCCCGCCCCTTTCCCTGCCCTGACCCCGCCCTCCGTCCCTCTTCAGGGGCCAGGTCGGGCTGCGCTCCCTGCCGGCCTCACCCGCCCCGCTGCTGCCCTGCATCTGAGCATGGAGAGGAGCGCGCGCAGCAACTCCAGAGAGGCCCCAGGAAGAAGTGGGAGATCCTCCCCCAAGGAAGGCAGGCGCGCTAAGGCCGAGAAGCGCAGCCGAGAGCACGGGCGCCAGGATGCGGGGCACCAGCGGCGGAGCCCCGGGCGGTCAGGAAGCCCCGCGCGGGCTGCGAGCCCCGGGGAGCCCCGGGTCCCCGCCGCCGCCGCCACCGTGGTGGACGTGGACGAGGTCCGCGGCTCTGGTGAGGAGGGCACCGAGGTGATGGCGCTGCTGGAGAGTGAGCGACCTGAGGAAGGTAGGACCGAGGGGGCTCCGGGCACCTGGAGCCGGCGTCGGGAAGCTCGCAAGCCCCGCGGGCATCCGGAGAACCGCAGCTAGACGTCCCGGGGCTCAGGGCCAGCCACGCACTGAGGCCAGGGAGAGGCGAGGGGGGCGTGTGCTCCAGGACCAGCAGCACGCAACCCAGCCGAAGGCGATGCTCGCGGCCGGGGAAGGGCGGATGGAGACGTAAAGTACACCGAGATGCCACTGGGAGCCTCGGGCCTTGGTTAGGCCCCTCCTCCCGGCACCCCCACCCCGCAGGCTTAGCTAGATACACTTCATGTGTTCTTCGGGTGGGCATTCTTTCCAAAGGGCAGAGCCAAATAAAGAAAAGACAGGCCTGAATTTAAATATCAACCGTGCAATTCTAGTTAAGCAGTTGTGAGAATAAAATGAGATGAGCTTGGGAAATAAGATGTTCAATTGCAGTTGATTCCTTGTAGCTAAACAACAAGAACATCAGCTCCAAGGAGGGAATGCACAAAAAAGTGACCGTTTCACTTCTGCAGGTGAAGCAGTTTCTTAGAAACAAAGGTATGTAATGAATGGAAGACATTCATTATACCTGAAATAGGCGGATGGTAGACATTGAAAGGAAAATAAGGAATAGCACATTATATACATAGCTTTCTGCTGGCTGTATTTTCACACTCCCTCATTGTTAGCAATGTGATGTATGCCAATTCATAGAAAGCTACAAGTTGAGGAAAACTACAATTGGGATGTAGTTTCAATGGGCTGTATTAATGCCAAACCAATAACCCTTTGTTATTAAGGATGGTTGGGTTCAATGCTACGGTAGCAGGTCACAGAAGTCAGGTAGGCGAGGAAAGGATCCTCCTCTCTTCTGGAGCCCTTTCTATATGCCAGGCACACACTGGCTGTTACATTGTTTCAGAGTCCCTTATCACAGATGAGGAAACATATACTGAAATTTTAAATAATTGGTCCAAGACCTCTGCCTAGGAGTGGAGAGTAGAAATTCTGGAGTAAAGCCTCTGACTCAGGTGCCCACCCTTATGGGTGCTGCTTCTGGTTTCTGTCATGGTATCACTGCTAACTGCTACCAACTAGCCATGGCCTTGGGTTAACAGCAGCACTTCTGTGGGTTTCCATGTCCTTAGCAGCTAGAACAAAGACACCTAAAGTAGGGTGACAAGTCCCCCAGGATGAGGCAGTTTTGCTGAACCCTGGCCAGGGAAGTGTCTGAGGCTCCCAGGAAACAGAGACCACATTCTCTACCTCAGCACCACACTCCAAAATCAGTTTTTGGGGGGCGGGGGGAATAAAGGGTCACCTTCCTCCCTCCCTCCTTCCCTCCCTTCTTTATTCACTAAGTATTTATTGAGCTGGTATGTTGCATCAAGCACTATGTTAGGCCATGCAAACACAAAATAAAGGAAAACCTGCAAGACCTTGTGTCTCCCAAGGTTAACCGTCCTTAACACTATTTCATTTACCATCCTGCAAGTTCTTCATCCAGCTCCTTAGCACTTGCTTTTGCAGATGCTCAATTACACCATGTTCTGTGGTTTTCATAGATAGAACTCAATGAAGGAACTCTAGTGGAGGAATTTCAGACTTCAGAGCTGGTAGGGGATGGGGAAGTTATTTCATGGAAGGTAAGACCCTGAGCTCTGTCTTTATCTGTACATGTGATTTCAGCCTTACGTGATATGAGACATTTAGTATAACTACCTCATTGCAAAGATGAGGAAACTAGGTTTAAAGAAGTCCTCTGAGCCAGGTACTGGTGGCTCATGCCAGTAATCCTAGATACTCAGGAGGCTGAGATCTGAGGATCACGGTTCAAAGCCAGCCTGGGCAGGGAAGACCATGAGACTCCTATCTCCAATAAACTACTAGAAAAAAGGAAGTGGCGCTGTGGTTCAAGTGGTAGAGAGCTAGCCTTGAGCTGAAGAGCTGAGGGACAGCGCCCAGGCCCAGAGTTCAAGCCCCACAACCGACCAAAAAAAAAAAAAAGTCCTCTGCCCTGCTAAATGTCATCTGTGGACATGAGACTCACTGGGACTCTGGTCCAGTGTTCCTGGCTGCCTGTCCCCAGAACCTGCTCTACCATCCACCAGCCCATACGGACCATACCTCCTCAGTCTTGAGAACTCTGAGCACTCTTTTTTTTTGGGGGGGGGGTCCGATCGTGGTGCCTGAACTCTGGGCTAGGGCGCTGTCCCTCAGCTCTTCAGCTCAAGGCTAGCGCTCTACCACTTGAGCCACAGCGCCACTTCGGGCTTTTTTCTTATATGGTGCTGAGGAATCGAACCCAGGGCCTCAGGCATGCAAGGCAAGCACTCTACCACTGAGCCAACTTCCCAGCCCCTCTGAGCACTCTTATGTCTGCGTTCATTCCAATATTTCTGAAACATCGCCAGACTGCTCTAAGGCTGATATCAAATATGTACTGACAAGTGAATACAGTGAATATAGAAAAGTTTCAATACAATTCTTTTTTATTTTAAGGAATCAAGTCTTCCGGTTTAGGGGCCTTCGAGTGGCTTCTTGTCCTTACTTCCCTCCTCTTCGTCATCCTGACTTTCCCCTTTTCTATCTGGTTCTGCATAAAGGTGAGTTTCCATGATGATTCAACAAGTAATTTCCTGGTGCTTCTTAATGACCAAAGCAGGCCACCTTTGCTGTGGCTATGTCTGGGGTGCCTGTGATACTACCTACCCTCCATGAAACTTTGGTTCCTTCAAGACCAGGCTCAAATGTTCCCATGAAGCCTTTATGAGTCCTTCAGACTGACAATCCCTTCCCTGTGCTCCTGGGCCACTTTGATCCCCACTCCTCCATTTGCCACATGCATATTTACTGAGAGCTTGTTATCACCCATTAGACTGAGAGGCCCTTCAGGGAAGGGGTCACATATAGTTCATCTACACCTGGTGGTCCAGAATAGAGCATGACACCTACTCATCCACTCCTGACATGGTAGGAAACTTCTCAGGCAACTTCTATAGCTCATGGACATTCATCCATGACATATGCCAGTCCCTGAAGTAAACAAGTCCCAAGCCAGTTCAGAAAACACATGCTGAGGTAGAATTAGAAGTGCTGGGTATTTATTGGGAGGCATTGCCTATGTAGTTGAGAGACAAGACTAGGGAGGAAAGACAGGGAATATAGATTTTTATATCTATATTTATAAGATATACTGTATAGTTTTCTTGTGGTAGCTCTGACTTGTTTTGGTGGCAAGATAATAATACTGGCCTTAGAGATATCTCAGGAAGACTTCTTTGTGCTGCGGTTTTTTGGGGAGGAGGTGGGGAATTTGAGAGATGTTAATAATTTTTCATCTCATCAGGTATCTGGCAGAATTCACCAGTGAAGCCAATTGGTGTTGGATTTTTAGTGGGAAGTTTCCATTTTCTTAAAGTTGTTTTAAATTTTTCCAGTTTTATTGTGATATACTTGAAAAGTAAAAATTATGTATATTTATTATACAATGTGTTTTTCTGTGGTGCTATACTTATGACCTCTGAAAAGCGAGACAATCCATCAAGGCACAGTGAAAGGTGGACAAAAGAAGTTTACAGGGCTGGGAAGGTGGCTCAGTGGTAGAACGCTTGCCTTGCATGCATGAGGCCCTGGGTTCGATTTCTCAGTACCACATAAGCAGAAAAAAAAAAGCCAGAAGTGGTGCTGTGGCTCAAGTGGTAGAGCGCTAGCCTTGAGCTGAAGAGCTGAGGGACAGCGCCCAGGCCCAGAGTTCAGGCCCCACAACCGGACCAAAAAAAAAGAAAAGTTTACACTATTTACACCAGATAGGGGTCCTGCAACTACCTTGTCCTGGGCTAGATCCCCAGAACCAAGAGCAGCCTCGACCACCAAACCTCCAAGCCTCCAAAAGGCAGCCCCGACCTTTATTAGTCGGTCAGCAAACCACCAATTAGCCAGTCTGCAAACCTCCAAACCCCAGACCTCCAAAGCTCAAAAGCTCCAAACCTCCAAAGGGGAAGGCTTTTCCTTTTCTTCCCTTCCTCCTCCTCTGCAGGCCTCTCCACTCTTCACAGGCCTGCCCTGCTCTGCTCTGGCAGGCTTTCCCCTCCTGCCGTCTCTCCCTCCACTCCTACTGCTCTCCATCTGTTCCTTCCTCCTCAGGACTAATGGTTGATTCCCAGCACCCCCCCCTCCCCCAATGGTTTTCCAACTGCCATTCATGCTCCTCCCCCAAGTTGCCCACTGTCCAATAATTTCTTGACAGCTCACCCTGTGAGGCTCGACGCCCCACCCCTCCTGCTGCACGTCCTACGGTGACATCTGCCAATCAATGTCCTGCTCTGTCCTGTGACCGGCTCTGTGGAGCAATGAGGCTCGCCTGTGCCCGCCCCCTTCAGCAGGCCGGGCCACAGGGCCACGCAGATTATTGGGCCCCACGCCGGTTATTACACTATGAACCTAACCCAGGGCTTTCACATGCTAGTTAAGCATGCTACTCCCACTCCCCAAACCCAATATAATGCTTTTACATCATATCTACTGTGAAATGACCATGATCATCAAACTCTATTACTTCATAGTTACTATTTGTGCATGGTGAGAACACTTAAAGATAATCTCTCAGCAAATGGCAAATTTATAATATAATATTCTTTTTCTTTTTTTTATTGTGAAAATACTATACAGAGGGGTTACAATTACAAGATAATGAGTACATTTTTTTTAATGAGTACATTTCTTATCAAGCATTGTAGCCTCCTCCTTTGTTTCCCCTTCTTATCCCTTCCCATCCTCCCCCCCACCCAATCCTCCCCGCCCCCTTACAATATAATATTAACTGTCATCATCATTCTGTATTTTAGACCCCAGAACTCATTCATCCTATATAACTGAACCTTTATCCCTCATTAAACTTTCCAATAAGTCCAATAAGCACGTGCTATTCTCTGCTTCTATGAATTCAGCCTTTTTAGATCCCACTTGAGATTATGCAGTAGTTAATGTTCTGTATCTGGCTTATTTATCTTAAATTATCTTCCAGGTTCAGTATAGGGAGGGGACAAGGGTGTCTATAGGAATCACAACAGTTAGTTCCTGTTTCCACCAAACATGGTATGCTATGCAAATGAAGATTGTGTTTGAACCAATCAAACATCTATTGTTGGTGAAGTACCCTCCCCTGGTTGGCCTGGGTAGAAGAGACAGTTATGACAGTTGATCTTCTGTTGTGCCAAAGCACCTTTTGAAAGGGTGCATACAAAAAAGACTTATTGGCAACAGTACTGTAATAGTATTTGACAAAATTCAACTTTCAGCTGTGTGCTGGTGGCTCATGTGTCTAATCCTAGCTACTCTGGAGGCTGAGATCTGATGATTGTGGTTCAAGTCTATCTTGGGCAGGAAAGTCTATGAAACTCTTCAATTAATCACCAAAAAAGCCAGAAGTGGATCTGTGGCTCAAATGGTAGAGTGCTAGCCTTGAGCAAAACAAGCAAGCTCAGAGACAGTGCCCAGGCTCTGAGCTCAAGCCCCAGGACTAGCACCACAAAAAGAAGAAAGGAGAAAGGAGAAAGGAGAAAAGAAGAAGAAGAAGAAGAAGAAGAAGAAGGAGAAGAAGGAGAAGAAGGAGAAGAAGGAGAAGAAGGAGAAGAAGAAGGAGAAGAAGGAGAAGAAGGAGAAAGAGGACGAGGAGGAGGAGGAAAGAAAGAAATCAATTTTCAAAGAGTGCTTGCAAAACAGTATCATACAGAATCATCTATGTTGCTGCTTTAAGGTGAAAGAAAGATGAAGGAGGAAAATGGACTTGTCTATGATCACACATTATTTCTTCATTCAACAATGTATACTGAAAACCATGTTATCAGGCTTTTTTTTTTTTTTTGCCAGTCCTAGGGTTTTAACTCAGAGCCTGGGCACTGTCCCTGAGCTTGTTTTTGCTCAAGGCTAGCACTCTGAGACTTGAGCCACAGTGCCACTTCTGTTTATGTGGTACTGAGGAATCAAACCCAGGGCTTCATGCATGCTAGGCAAGCACTCTACCACTAAGCCACATTCCCAGCCCCATATCAGGCATTTTTTAGGTACAGAAAAAAGTCTATATCACAGTCTGATGGGTATAAATAAGTAGGATCAAATAATTTGGGAGACCTCATATCCTGATACTGGGCCAAAAAGTAGAATTGGTTTTTTAAAAAAATATTTTTCTTTTGTACTAGACTGAGTATTCTACACAGATAATCTTTTTGTCATTTCAAAATATCTCTACACATTTTCAGGGTGCTGAGCTTTTCAAGGTCCTTGAGAACTGGCAAATTAAAGTCCACTGGACCCCTTTTGAAGCAGCCTTTGAAGAAACTGCAGTTTGGAACAAAATGTGTTTTTAAGATATATTCTCTGTGTTCAGTAGCTAGTGAGGGATGCATAGAAAAGCTAGCAATGCTTAAATCACTGCAAAGATAGAAGCTCAAAGAAGTTCTGATAAGATTTGCTTTTGGGAAATCAAATTGGAAGCATTTTAGACCATAATTAAGTTTTTAATCAAAATTCTGCCTGCAGACTCAAAAATTAAAATTGGTCACTATACTTTTTCATTGGTCTCTCTCTGAAATTCTACAGGTACTAAATCTAGATGTTAGAATATCAAGTAGTTAGCCGGGCGCCGGTGGCTCACGCCTATAATCCTAGCTTCTCGGGAGGCTGAGATCTGAGGATCGAGGTTCAAAGCCAGCCCTGGTAGGAAAAGTCCGTGAGACTCTTATCTCCAATAAACCACTAGAAAACTGGAAGTGGCACTGTGGCTTAAGCGGTCGAGTGCTTGCCTTGAGCTGAAGAGCGCAGGGACAACACCCAAGCCCAGAGTTCAAGCCCCACGACCGACCAAAAAAAAAAGAAGAAGAATATCAAGTAATACAAACTTATTTTGAGTTCTCAGAACAAATTATTTCTGATACTTAGGCTTATTCTCAAAAGGCTGGTGCCTTTGAAGATGTTATTTTTTATCTTGAAGTAATTTGAGAGAATTGCATTTCCCACATTTCCCTTTAGGTTGTACAAGAGTATGAGAGAGTAATTATTTTCCGACTGGGACACCTGCTTCCTGGAAGAGCCAAAGGTCCTGGTAAGAAAAAAAAAAATTTCTTTTTAACCCACACCCTCACTTACTTCTAAATTTTTGATTTCTCTAATCTATATACACATAACACAGAGCTTAGGTTACATGAAGCTACTTGATTCATGAAATCCATATTCCTAATCTGTTATAAACTTTGGAAGTTATTAAGAGACTGTTCAGTCATAACTACCAAGTTCTAGGTGCAGAGCTGGAGTATGTATACCAGGGTCAGGCTGACTGGAATAGCAAGTCAGCTTGGGAGCCACATCTGGACGGTGGGCTGAGGATCGTGGGTGTGGTTGGAGTCGAGTAACTTCTCAGAGAAAAGCTGAACTAGTCCAGAATCCAAGGGGCCAGATTAAATCATGGAAGACAAGGAAGTTCTGTATCTCAGTGACAAATTGGTCTTTAGCTGGTAAAATAGATTGAACCATTCCTGAGTTTCAGACCCTCTGTGCTAAATTATGAAGATAATTGGATGGTCAAACATGGCTGCTTTCTAGAACCTTAAAATCAAGTGAAGATCCAGGCTGGTTATGAGGTATAAACAAAAAAAAAAAAATAGTAGTTTGGAGATCCAAGTCAGTCATAAAGGTACAAGAAGCAGCAGAGTTTAGTGGCTCATGCCTGTAATCCTAGCTACTCAGAAGGCTGAGGTCAGGAAGATTGTGGTTTGGAGTCAACACAGGCAAAAAGTTCTTGAGAACCCATCTCAACCAATAAAAATCTGTGCACAATAGCATGATCCTCTCATCCCAGCTACATAAGAAGTATAAATAGGAAGATCACTGCTCAGACCAAACCTGGATAAACAGGAGATTGTTAAAACCAGAAGATAGAGCTCAAATAGTATAATTCTTTAGAAAGACTAAGCCAAAGCCCAACAAAATAAGTACCAGGGAATGGGTACTTGAAGGAGGATGGGCAAGGGGAGAGGAATAGATGAATGAAGCGGTGAAGGGAGAGAATCCAATCGAGAATCATTGTACCTACCACAGAATTGAGAAAAATAAACAGGGTTTAGCGATTCACAACCCAATAAACAGGCCCACACAGAAAGAGAAGCATACCCTGTAGCTCCAGGACATGGGCCATCTTGCTCTGACCCTGGTGTTCAGGAGCCTTCTTCACTGGGGCTGAGGAGACCTGGTAGCTGAGTTGTTCCCTAGATAGATCCTGAGCTCTGTGAGGTTTTGCTGATTCCAACAGAGTTGTGATTCATACAGAAGCCCACAATAGCCAAGGGATTTGAGGAAAATCTCAATCCATCTGTAGGTGTTTATTGTACATAGCAGTGGGTAGGTGAGGACCAGCTAGCTAGCCAGAATGCTACTAGCATCATGGCACTGCTATTCTGATTACCTCTGGGGCTTGCAGTTTAGGAAATAAATGCATGGAGATTGCTGGTTCTAAAGTGTGACTCATATAAAACTATTTCCCAGAGCACTAAAAGGCACTAAACTATTTCCCAAGATTAACAGTGAGGCATATGCTACTATACTTATGGAGCTCAAATCTGGTGAAGGGGCAGGTATGTGGTTAAGCCTAGAAAGGTCAGCACCATGACCAAAGTGACCTACTATGCAGTAAGCTAAGAAGAATCCCTGTTTACCTCTATGGTCCTAAAGTAAGTTGGAATAAAGATCCCCTTTAGACTCCATAGTGTCTCAGATTGGATAAAAATTTATATGATTACATCTTAGCTACAAAAATAGACCACTGGAACAGAGGTGGAATTTCACAGTGGTCTCTGTGTAGTTGGCAAGCACTGCAGTGTGCATTCTGATTCTGAAAAAGTGACCCTCAAACTGTCTTCACACTTGTTACTCACCTGTCCCTCTTCCTCTCCCTCTTCTAGGTTTGTTTTTCTTTCTGCCCTGTCTGGACACCTATTACAAGGTTGACCTCCGTCTCCAGACCTTGGAGATACCCTTTCATGAGGTAAGGTGAATGGTGGCCTCTGCTTTTCCCCCACATTTACATGACTATGCTCAAAAGTAGGACCAAAAAAAGTAGAGATGTGGACATCAGAATTAAAAACAGTTGTGTAGGAAGGATACAAGCAACAGAACGGAAGGCAACCTAGGGAATGGGAGAAAATATTTGTAAATCATGTGGCTTGTAAGGGATAAATATCTGGAATATATAAAGAATTTATATATATCAACAACAAAATAAGCAAAGACCTGACCCAAACATGGATAAAGACCTTTATGATTATTAATCTTATTTATCTACTGAATGGTCATTTAGTCTACATTTAGCTAAACACATTTGGATGTTATTTGGTAAGTAATTTTTAGATGAAATTAGAATTTAAGTCTGTAAATGTTGAATTAAGGACTAGAGACATAGCTCAACACACACACACACACACACACACACACACACACACACACACACACACACACACACACACACACACACACACACACACACACACACACACACACACACACACACACACACACACACACACACACACACTCTATTGGTTCTATTTCTTGAGAATCAATCTAGATTTGAATAGAAATTTTTCCAAAGAAGATATACAGATGGCCAACAAACACATGAAAATATGGCTGACATCACCAATTGCTAGGTAAATGCAACTTAAAATAAGAACATACCATTTCGTAATCAGTAAAAGAGCTAGTGTAAAAAAAATCATAAGAGAGCTGAGGGCATGGCTCAAGTGGTATAGCACCTGCCTAGCAAGTGTGAGGCCCTGAGTTCAAACCTGACTACCACGAAAAAAAATTTTAAACCAAAAATAACAAATAGGAGGATGAAGAGTGACTGGAACATGTGTGCATTGCTGATGTGAGAACAAGATGGTGTCACACCATCTCCAGAGGACAGCTCGCTGGGCACTGGCTACTCAGGAGGTTGAGATCTGAGGATCACAGTTCAAAGCCAACCCAGCCATCAGAAAATCACAAGTGCTGCTGTGGCTCAAGTAGTGGAGCACTCACCTTGAGCTGAAGAGCTCAGGGACAGAGCCCAGGCCCAGAGTTCAAGCCCCATGACTGAAATACAAAAACAAAAACAAAACAACCAAAATGCTATCACTATACAATCTAGCAATTTCAAAGAACTGAAGGCAGAGTCCTGAAGAAATTCATGTTCCTAGCAGCATTATTTACAACAGCTAAACAGGAGATCCAGCCCACGGATAGCTGAATAGATACAATGTGCTATGGAACCTATAATGGAATATTATTCATTCTTAGAGGGATGGGGAACCTTTTTCCTGCTAAGGACCATTTGATATTTATATCATTACAATGTCATACAAAATAACCAATACAGGCAGATGGTTATGAGCAGCAAGTAAGAAATATTCAAGAAGCATGTGTGTCTGTCCTGTCCTGTTCCAAATGATCTCATGAGTTCTTACACAGCATGCAGACAGGACATTCTCCACCCCTGCAAGAAAGGAAAATGAGACATTCTACAACATGGATGAAGCTCAAGACCATCACGCTAATGAACTAAGCAACCACAAAAAGACATATAATCACAGAGACAGATGGTAAAATGGTGCTTTGCAGAAGCAAGAGGAGAGGAAATTAGGGAGTTGTTTAATAGGTACAGTGTTTGTTTTACAAACATTTTGAGTCATAGAAAAGTTGCACAATATTATGAAAGTATTTAATTCAGAGTTGTGTGCTTAAAATGGTTCCGACAAGCCAGGCACTGGTGGCTCACACCTGTCAGCCTAGCTACTTAGGAGGCTGTGATCTGAAGATCATGATTTGAAGCCAGCCTGAGTAAGAAAATCTGTGAGACTCTCATCTCCAATTAACCACTAAAAAGCTGGAAGTGGAGCTACTGCTCACATGACAGAGCACTAGCCTAGCAGGGAGAGCATCCAGGTCCTGAGTTCAAGCCCCAGGACCAGCATACATATGCATAGACAGACAGACAGACAGACAGAGACAAGAGACAGAGACAAACAGGTCATATTGTCGTTTTATGTTATGTATACTGTAACACATAAAACCATTTGGAAACATATTTACCCTAACATCACTACCCATAAATTACCTGTTGACATATAACCTCCCAAACTTCTATGTGGGTATATTTATAGAATTACATATGTGTGTATGTATATCATACTATATGCATAGTTTATATATACTATTTTGTAGCCTGCTCGTTACCCAACAATATATTGTTATTTTTTTCAGGTTAGCTCTGTTTCTAGCTCATTATTTTACTTTTTGTGCAAGTCCTGGGACTCACATTCAGGGTCCAGATGTTGTCCCTAAGCTTTGTTCCTGAAGGCTAGTGCTCTGGCCATTGAACCATAGCTCCACTTAGGATTTTTAGTGGTTAATTGGCAGTAAGAGGCTCATGGACTTTTCTGCCTGGGCTGGCTTTGAACCTCAACCCTCAGATCTGAGTCTCCTGAGTAGCTACTGTTATTAGAGGCATAAGCCACCAGTGCTCAGCCTAGCTAAGTTCTTTATAATGTCCCTATGATTAGTCTAGAAGTGGAAATGTTGAGTGTGTACAGCTTTTGAAGGGCTTTTCATATGTACCATCAAAATGCCTTCTAGTGTACAACCAGCAGGTGCTGTACTACTATTTTTGGTTTATTTTTGAGATTGGGTATTGCTGCTTCCTGCTCAGACATGCGCCTGGACCACAATCTTCCTGTTTTTCACTTCCCACTATAACTGGGATGACAGGCATGCAGCCACCATATGCAATTTCTCCCAGTGAGATAGTATCATGAACTTTTCTGCCTAGGCTGCCCTTGAACCATGATTCCGTATCTTAGCCTCCCACATAGCTGATGGGGCATTCCACTCCATCCGTGCTATGTGAGAGTGCTACTTTTCTAGAACATGCCTTTCTTTTAGTAGATTTGGTTGACCTAAATTTAGAAAGACCTGATGTAAAACCAATTGAATGTTGACACCCCAAATTATAGTTTACTGCTTTTTTTTATTAAAGGAATTACAACAGGATTCCTTTAAATTATGAGTTCTTTAGTATTGTATCTTTTTGGTTTTGTATTTTTTCCAAACAGGATCTCCGATGCCTATGCTAGTTTCCAGTAATCCTGATCCATCAACTTCTGTATTCTTGCCCTATAACCACCAGCTGGCATATACAGCTCTTTAGTGTGTACAGCTCTTAGTATAATTTTAAAAACAGGTTTATTTTGGTGGTATAAGGATTTGAACTCAGAACCTCGTGCCTTTTGGCAGGTGCACTATCACTTGAGTCATGCCTCCAGCCCTTTTCATAGCTGGGATGACAGCTACATCACCACACCCAGCTACTTATTAAGATGAGGTTCCCCAAACTTCACCCCAGCAGGCCCTCAAATGATGTCCTTTCCAATATCTACTCCCTAAATAGCTAGGATTATAGGTGTGAGTCACCAGCACCTGGCTAAAACAGGTCTATTTTGAATGAAGGATAGGCTAATTTTTCTTTTTCCATGCTATACTTTCTCTGAGAAAAAAATCACTTTGAATATCTTTAGCTCTCCACCCACAGAGGGAAGGAGTCCAAGAACCCAGCCTGTTATCCACACATTTTTTTTCTGCCTAGGTTGTAACTAAAGACATGTTTATAATGGAGATAGATGCTGTCTGCTACTACCGCATGGAAAATGCCTCTCTTCTCCTACGCAGTCTTGCTCATGTGTCCAAAGCTATCCAGTTCTTGGTGCAAACTACCATGAAGCGCTTGCTAGCACATCGCTCCCTCACTGAAATTCTTCTGGAGAGGAAGAGTATTGCCCAAGATGTAAAGGTAATTAGCACTCGTGGTTCAAGATGCCATCCCTTAGGGGACAGAGAGTTAATTAGGAGGTTTCCCAGTTGGCCTCTGAATCAATTATAGTCTCTAGTTGAGCCTCTCAACTCCATGGAGTGCACACTCTCTGTGAAGTAGTACTTGGTATGCAGTGTTGGGAGTGGCTGCTGGAAGGAGTGACGGAACTGCCAGGGCTGGGTGGAGGGGCTGCTGAGATACCAAGGTGACTGCACATGCTTCCCAGGGGCTTAGAGTCTAGCTGGGGAGAAGTACAGTTAATATGCAGTTAAATAAAGATAGCTTCAAAGACTTGGAAAAAATTATATTAAGTGAAGAAAGCCAGGCTCAAAGAAACATGGTTTCCCTTATTTGCAATATCTAGTATATGTCTGAGACAAGCAGAAAAGGTCAGATAAGTCGATGTTAGGTGAAATGAACCCCAAGATAAGTATTCAATTTTTTTTTCTGTCATGTGATTGTTTCTAACATACTTATAAGATGATTTCTTTGTTGCTTTGTATGTCCCTCCCCCACGGTATAACCCCTGCTTTCATTGTATTTGATGTTGGTATAATTTGTGGAAGGGAAAAAACAAACCGTTTAAATAGGGATACAGGTGGACCCATTGCAACAATGAGATGTACAAATCATTATGTCGAAAAACGAACTTTACAACTTTTGGGGGGAGAGGAGGATGGGAAGGGGAAACAAAGCATGAGGCAACAATGCTTGATAAGAAATGTACTCACTACCTGGCCCATGTAATTGTAACTCCTCTGTACAGTATTTTCACAATAAAAAATTGAAAAAAAATATAGTTTCAAGTAAGACTTTCAGAGGTTAAGATGCCGCTCAGCCTTCCATGATTAATCTTACAGTGTTTTGTCTGGATTTAATTGGAGTTCAAGGAGAGAAAAGTGAACACTGTCCCCAAGTAGACTCATGAAAGAAAACACAAGAACAAAGCAGAATTCCAGACAACTGGCCAGTCCAGTGCATTACCACCAGTGACTGACTGTATCATTGAAACCACGGGGCACCTAAGCCCAGAACTGGGTCAGGAGGTTGTAAATCAGATGTAGGAAGGAGAACCTCCGATATTAGGACACTAAGAATCAGAGGAACTGCTCGATGACTGCATTATGCAACCTGAGTCATCACTAATTTTAAAAAGACGCAGTATCCAAATATTTGTGATGTGTACAACGTAGGAGGTTTGGGGAGAAGAATCCAATCCTGTGCCCTTATCAGCATCTTGTCAGCCTTGCCCAGCCCCTTTTTCCTCCCTCCATCTCCATAGTGCGCTACTCCATCCATGCTTCCCCTTCAAGTCTGCCTTCCTCTTAAAAGACACCTGTGATTATATCTGGAGCCCACCTGGCTTACCCAGATATCTTCATTTGAAGGGCCTTTGACTTTCTCTCATTTGTAAAGTGCTTCTTGGACTAACGTTCATAAGTGCTAGGGATGGGGACATGGACATCTTTGGGGGCCTACCACATGGTTTTTAGTCCCACAAAGGATTACTGAGTGGCACGCTGCAAGTAAAACAACTCTGCACCATGCACTGTGAGGCTTAACCAAGGCAGGCAAGCAAGTAGCATCCTCTCAAAGGAAGTGTTCTTAATATAGAACAGGTACAGGTTGCTCTTCTCCTACCCAAGCCTCTCACTGACATCCCAACTCTTCCCTCCACAGGTTGCCTTGGATTCAGTGACCTGCATTTGGGGCATCAAAGTGGAGAGAACAGAAATGTGGGTAGGAAAATAACCATGAAGATCAGTACAATAAGGAAGATATTCTAGTTTCATTTTCCATTTGAAAATTTATTTTGAGTACTCTCTCTACCTTGGTACAGGCTTAGAAAAAGAGAAAAAAAATTACCTAACATCTCATAGCCAATATACACACACTGTAACAATTGGACAAATTACTCTTGGTTCTTTTCATTATGTATTAAAAAGTCATTTTTTAAAAAGACAGGGTTGACATAAAACTACAATTTAGCCATTTAAAGTTGCATAGTTGCTGGGTGAGGTAGCTTACACCTGTAATCCTAGCTACTCAGGAGGCTGAGATCTGAAGATCAGGTTCAAAGATAGCCAGATCAGACAAATCTGAGACATTTTTAGCTACAATTAGCCAACAAAAAGTCAGAAATTAAAGCAAAGTTCATGTGGTAGAGCACCAGCCTTCAGCAAAGAAATTAAGCAAGAGCTCAAGGCCCTGAGTTCAAGCCCATTATTGGCAAAAAAAAAAACAAACCACAAAATCTGTACATCTTAGGTGCCTTAGCATATTTATTTATAACTACCATCTAATTTCAGAACACTTTCATCACTGCAAAAGAAAACCTGCATTTATCTAGTAGGAACTCTTCCCTCACTATCACCCCACAAGCCCTGACAACCACTCGTTTCTTTCTACCTATTCACATAAATGGGATCATAGCATGAAACCTTTTTTTGTCTAGCTTCTTTTCAACTTAGCACAATGTCTTCAACATTTAAGCCCATGTAATAGCATGGACCAGCACTTCATAACTTTTTTTTTTTTTTTTGGTCGTGGGGCTTGAACTGTGGGCTTGGGTGCTGTCCCTGTGTTCTTCAGCTCAAGGCAAGCGCTCTACCACTTGAGTTACAGTGCCACTTCCGGTTTTCTAGTGGTTTATTGGAGATAGGAGTCTCATAGTCTTTCCTGCCAGGGCTGGCTTTCAACCTCGACCCTCAGATCTCAGCCTCCTGAGTAGCTAGGATTACAGGCGTGAAACACTGGTGCCCGACCTTCATAACTTTTTAAAATCAAATTCATCACTCAGCCACATTTTGGCTGTTAGGAAGCAATGCTGCAACTACATTCATTAGCAAGATTTTCGTGTGAATATCATTTTCCACTCTCTTGGCTAAATTCCTAGGAGTAGAATTACTGGAGTATATGGTAAGCTCTAGAACTTTTTGAGGAACTGCTAAGCTGTATAAGCATTAGATATAATCAGGGCAAGAAGCCAGTTTGGTACCTTTTATATTAAGATTGTTCTTATTTAGTCAGATCACTTCAAAACTAGTTCTTTTCTAAACTTAGGCACATTCCTGTTCACTTTGATATAAATGATATGTCTAGTCAAGGCTGTTTTGCATTGTTCATATGGAACGGCTGGGATATAGATTAAATCTTAAGTGGAGGAAATGCCAACCACTTGTGAACGCCAACTACAAGGTGTAGGGAGAGACCAGCAGCACCTCCCTGCAGTTCCTGTTTGAGGCACTGATCCCCACATGTTCTTCCCAGCACACCCCATCTGCTGCTCATGGAAGAGAGTAGAGAGGCTGTCAGGAAGCCCTGGCTGTCAGTGTCCAGTCCACACCCACCTGCCCGCTTCTCTCTTTCAGTAAAGACGTGAGGCTGCCGGCTGGGCTTCAGCACTCCCTGGCTGTGGAAGCCGAAGCGCAGAGACAGGCCAAAGTGCGGGTGAGCCAGGACCAGGCACCCCACCCTCCACTGAGCTGTTTCTTTGAGAAACACCACAGAACCTAAAGGCAGGCCTGCTTGCTCACCTTCCCTTCATCCCGGCGCTGGAGGAATCTGGCTTGTGTCTCAGGGTGGTCACAGCCTCTGATCTGTGAAAGGCCTGCCCCTCTCCCCAAAGCTGCTGCCAACAGTGGCTTCTGCCCCCCCTCCTTAAAAACATCTCCCCCCACCCCCAATCCCTCTTCTTGCACAGGCATCTCTCCTTGAGTACTCTCAGCCACCTGTTCCTGCTAGGTACAGGAATAGGTTACAGATGAAGGAATAAAGGGAGGTAGAGTTCTCAAAGGGAGGCAGATTTCTCTCAAAGAACAGAGTAGGTGAAGGAGAAAAATCCCTAACCACAAGGGAGAGCCGATCACTTTGGGACACTATGAGAAAGAGAGAGAGGTGTCCTCTGGCAGAGTTGTTTCAAGATAACTGTCATCTTCCCAGCCTGTTTCCAGGTGACATTTGGCTACTAAGTTATCCATTTGTTTGGGGGAGATAGGGATTGGGGCTTGACACTAAGAGCCTTGAGTTTGTTGGTCAAGTGCCCCCTTGAGCACCCCGTGTTTTTTTTTTTTTGCTTTAGTTATATTTTTTCAGATAGTGCCTCATGCTTTTGTCTAGATCAGCCTTAAATCATGAATCTTTCAGCCCACCTCTCAAGTAGCTGGGATTATAGATGTGAACTCTTTTTTTTTCCAGTATTAAGTTTTAAACTCAAGGAAGGCCTCGTGCTTGCTGGGAAGGTGCTCCACCACTTAAGCCATGTCCCTGTGTCCTGCCTATTTGTTTAGACCAAGTTGAAATGAACCAATTCATGTTCCATGCCAGCTTTTCTTCCAGACAGCAAAATTCTACTTATTTTTCAAGCTCCCTAGACATTAGTAATTCCTCTAACACTTTGCTTCACTTGTCATGGCCTTGGACAAACTATCTTAAGTTCAACTGATAACAGTCTATCTTACCACTCCATATCCTTCTAAAAGGATGCTGACTGAAGTTGTTCCTTGGTGTTGCCACCTCAGAGATGTACAGTGCTTGTTGGCTGAATCACAACCAATAGTGAGTGAAACCTTCACGAGTGAAGCATAATCACTTTGCTTTCCTTCTTCTATTTTTCAGATGATCGCTGCAGAAGGAGAAAAGGCTGCCTCCGAGTCCCTAAGGATGGCAGCTGAGATTCTGTCAGGCACCCCAGCTGCCGTCCAGCTTCGATATCTGCACACCCTTCAGTCGTTGTCCACAGACAGACCTCCCACTGTGGTTTTACCTTTGCCATTTGATATGCTAAATTTCCTGTCTTCTCCCAGCAACAGAACTCAAGCAAGCATCCCCTTGCCAAGTTCTCCCAAATCTGTAGAGCCACTAAATCCCAAGAAGAAAGACTCTCCCATGTTATAGAGTAAAGCCACACCCGAGAGGCAGCATTCAGTCCTCCTCCTCTGCCCTTCTTTGGTTACCAAATGGAACATTCTCACGTATTATGCCACAATGTGGCCAGTACTAAGAACACAGTGACATAATGACAGAGAAGCAATCTGACAAGTTTAGGTCATCCTGAAAGAATACTTCTGGAAGGATCTTTGATCAATATTCTCATCTGGACAGAATTTAATGTCTAAATGTAGTTCACTTTTGACTGAAGACTTAGTTCAGGTATCCTTTTGACTACTAGATATTCTTTAGCCGCTTTAACAGCCCCTTTGCAACTGCCACAGCCCTGTCTCTGAGCCCTTGCCACAAGATGCTTAAGATGTAGGCTTCTCCCAGTACACTCCCAATTTTTCAACATCTTGTCTAATATGTCCTCCTCATCCCCAGCCCTGAGAGTCTCACAGCAATGACAGCTCCTCCATGAACACAAGAAAGAGATATACCAAACTTACACCTGACTGGAGAAGTTAAATACAGTTCTTTGTATGGGCTTTGCTGTGTCAAATAGAAAAATCAATAAAAGGACAAAAAATGTCTTATATTGGTGCTTTAAGATGTGAGGAAGAATCACTATAAATAGGTTGTGTGTATATAATTTATCAGATTGCTGTCAAATCTTTGAAGTCAGGTGGGGGTAAGGGAAGTTGGTGGACCTGCTTAGCAATCTCAAGTGAAAACTTGCCTTGAGGTTCTGAGAGACTGGCTCACCATATTTGAGGCAGGGAAGTTCCGATGAGCTCTAGGTGCTGCTTCCTATCAGTGTAGCTAGAGGGCACCAGCTCAGGCTGGGATAGCAAGCATTTCAGTTTTGTAGGTAGGCAGGCTCTAGGGCGTAGGCTACAGCAGCTATCCTTGTAGTATATGTGTGTGCATGTGTGCCCATGTGCATATGTGCTATACTGGGGTTCAAACACAGGGACTGGGCAACTGTCTCTTAGTTTTTCCTAAAGGCTGGCACTCCACCACTTGAGACACAACTCCATTTCTGGCTTCTTCATGGTTTATTGTAGGTAAAAGTCTCATGGACTTTCCTGCCCAGGCTGGTTTTCAACTATGATCCTCATATCTCATCCTCTTGAGCAGTAGGCATGAGCTAATGACACCTGGCCTATCAAATCCCTTGCTTCATGTGGGAAAATGCTTGCTGATAGGTGAGATACTATTTAGAAGACCAGAATTGGGCAGACTGTACTCTAGAGCTTTGGGGCCTACAGTAGAACTGGTAGCTAGAGAAAGCCAATGCTGTGGTTTGAATGAGTATCCTCCTAAGGTCCACGATCCCTAAGGCTTAATCCCAGGGGTGGGAGTCACTGGGGGTGAAAGAACCTTAGGGCCTACCGCATTACGCTATTAAAGGAGGTTGTAGGACTCTGGTCTCTTCCTGTTCTTTCTCTTTTGTTTTCTGGCTCACAGAGTGAATGTTCTTGGGTCATCAAAGGCCCAAAGCAATGGATTACTCAATGGATTGGAACCTCCAGAACTGTGAGCCAAATGAATGTTTTCTCTTTATAAGTTAATTCACCTCTAGCACTTCACTTCTAGTAGTGATGGAAAACTAATGCAGCCAAGAATATGAGGAATTGTGTGCTACCAAGTGCCATACAAGTAGCCTGACCACTGTCGGGCTTTTCAAAAATCCTTTCAATGAGTTGAGCTGTCAAGAGTGGGTTCCTGCGGCTTGTAACCAAACCACTCCAACACAAATACCTCATTCTAACTGAGCTAGTAGTGGATATTGCTCTGGCATTGACACCAAACCTTCTACTCAATGGATTGATGTAGTGTTTGACACATCCTAAGGGGCAAGGAAGGCTCTTGTGTTTAGAGATGGTAGCTACTGATTTGGATAAAAATGACCACTCATTCCCACAGACTGGGAAATTAATTTTAAAAAATCTGTAGTCATGTAAAACAAAAAAGTTCCCAAATCTGCTAGAGCCATAGTGTTGCCTGTCAGTTAGGCCATGAATATAGCCCAAGTGTCTAAAGGAGTCCATGCTTTCTTTTCTCAGAAGGAAAGGATAGAATTGCCCCAATCTGATGATGGCCAGGAGAGGCCTAGGCAGGCAGATGTGAATTTGAAGCTGGAGGTAGAAGTGAGCCCTGGCTGTGTGACTTCCCAGCACATCTGTTTGTCATTTGCAACTTTTTTCTGCAGGAAAATCAATTCTGCATCCCTAAATGGATTTAGAATGGTGACCAGAGCAGACAAATAAGGTGGTAAAATAAAGGAAAAAAAGGAATTCATCTGAGCCAAAGCCTAGTAGCTTTTGCTATTGTATAACAGTATAGCTATGAGTCCAGCAAACTGTAGGCTCTGGCACCAGTCAGCTCTGTGGCCTCAGTGAGGCTTCAGTTCATCTTCTGATTTCCCCGTTTATTCATAGCATCACTGTGAAGATCAGAGAAATCATAAGAATGCCTGAAATTAGAAGAAATCTGAAAATGCTACAGAAACTTAGGGCATTATCATAATCCTGTCTTCCAAATTGAAAAAGTATAAAGTTTTTTAAATTTTATTTTCCAGGCTTCTCTATGGAGTTCAAAGTCTTCAAAAAGACATTATCTTCTTCTTTGCAGACATTTGTAACAAACCTTTCAGGAAGTCAAGCAAAGAGGCTAGCAAACTTTTGCATAAGCTGTTTTTAATCTGGGAAGCAAACTAATACACTATCTCCACCACAGTCATGGCTGTTCTTTTAAATAGGAAATGCTCTTGGCTTGTATAGTGTGGCTTTGTAGCTGTTAAAAGGGAGTCTGCCTTGCTGTGGAGCAACATCTGGGTATGTTCAGGGGTCACAAGCCACTGTGAGCCCCAAGGCTCATTGCTTACTACTTGGATTTGGTCTTGTTACTGGATTTAGAATGGGATTTTGATTCACCCACCTTGCGTGGTCCTCCTATAAAAAGATAAAGACAATTAGAATATTGTAGTAATAATATCTGACTAAGTGCTTTTTAACTTTATTTTAATTTTCCATTCCTTCACTGAAATGGAAAACAGTTTTCACTACATGGACCCATACAAATATAGCAGTGGCTACCTGCTAAGACAGGAGTCTGACTTGGGGGGTCTCCTAGAAACTGTTCTAGTCATCCACATGGCCTGGAGATTCCCTTGCTTGGGCCAGCTCTCCTTAAGCTTCATAAAGCTTCTTACCTTTCACTTTTGAAGCTTCTGAAATGACTGATGGTGTTATCTGGAATGAATGACTTAAGGTGAGGTGTTTGTATAGGTTATTGCTTGCAGCTAAGGAAAACTAGATATACTTATCTACCTTAACTCAGGTAAGAGCTTTGTGGAAATGGGCAATATTAAAGTCCCTCATTCCATAGTGAGGTAACTTCTCCAGTAGCATATAACATTTTTTTTTTTTTGGTCCGGTCATGGGGCCTGAACTCTGGGCCTGAGCACTGTCCCTCAGCTCTTCAGCTCAAGGCTAGCACTCTACCACTAGAGCTACACCACCACTTCCAGGTTTTTTCTTTTTGCTTATGTGGTGCTGAGGAATCGAACCCAAGGCCTCATGCATGCAAGGCAAGCGCTCTACCACTGAGCCACCTTCCCGGCCCCATATAAATTTTTTATGTGGTTTGCATACTCATCTCTCTAAATCTGGAAATGGTCTAGTTTTCAAATGATCAGGATAATTGACTCAATGATTCTACTGCATCCAGAATTTGGGAGAATGGAATGTTTTAAAATTCATGAAAACAGTTCACCAATATTCAGAACCTAAAGCTAAAGGACTGTCACACTTGAATAAGTAACATTTCACCAGTTCAAAGCTGACAGAAGAGAAAATGGCCTCACACTCTTCCTCTACATGGTGTAGCACCCCCTCTACCTGGGCCTGGAGACTATGAGTTTGGCTCCCTTCTTTGCTTTTGCTGGAGGTGAAATAAGAACAATAGGAGAAAGCTGAAGTAGATATTTCCCCCTTGAACCTGGAGCTGTTCTGGGAACATACCATAGTATGGGGATGAAACTAAAAATCAAAACTATAATCTCTAACATTTGAGGTACTGAGTGAGAATTACCTGTAGGCAGACTACAGCACTAACTAGAGGTAAGAAAATGAAAAGGTTAATTCCTTTCCTGCAGAACTAGAGTAGGTTTTCTTTAAAAAAAAAAAAAAAAACAAAAGATAATCCAACAAGTACCAAACCATTAAATAAGGACAAAATTCTCCATAACCTTCATTACCCAGAGACAATGTCTATCACTGTTTGTTCATGTTTCTTTCTGGTATTCTTTGTAGCCCTAAAAAAATTGTGTCATATTTTATTTCTTTCTTTCCTTTTTCTTTTCTTTTCTTTTTTTTGTGCTAGTCCTGGAACTTGAACTCAGGGCCTGGGTGCTGTCTCTGAGCTTTTTTACTCAAGGTTAGTGCTCTACCAGGTAAGCCACAGCACCATTTCTGGCTTAAAAAAATTATTAGAAATAAAAGTCTCATAGACTTTCCTGCCTGGGCTAACTTTGAACTGAGATCCTGGCACCTGGCTCATATTCTATTTCTGCATGGGTGCATGTGCATTTGTGTACACATACACATGCATGCACACCAGTAGTGGGGGTTGAATTCCAGGCGCCATATTCTCTCTTGGCTTTTTCACTCATGGCTGGCCCTTTACTACCTGAGCCATGCCTTTACTTCCAACTTTTTGATTTGGTTAACTGGAAATAAGTCTCAGGGATTTTCCTTTAGAGTTGGCTTCAGCCTCCTGAATACTTGTAATTACAGACATGAGCCACCAACTCCAGGCCATATTCTAGTTGTTATATTATATATATATATAATTTATTATTATTATTATTATTATATTTTGTTGGTTGTGGGGCTTGAACTCAGGAGTCTGGGCACTGTCCCTCAGCTCTTTTGCTCAAGGCTAGTGCTCTGTTACTTCAAGCTACAGCTCCACTTCTGGTTTTTGAGTGGTTAATTGGAGATAAGAGTCTCTCAGGGATTTCTTGGCCTGGGCTGGCTTCAAACTGTGATCCTAAGATCTCAGCTTCCTGAGTAGCTAGGATTACAGGAGTAAGCCACTGGTGCCTGGCTGCATTTGATATTTTAACAAAAAAAATTCCTGTTATTACAAGCTCTTTGTAAAATCATTGTAATAATTGTATGGTATTCAAGTATACTGACAGAAAAAAAATTTCATTTAATCTTTCTTCCATGATTAAAAAAGTAGGTTGTTTCTATTTTTGCTATTACACTTAATACACTGAACACTCTGTACATTAATTTTTTTTCTTGTATTTAGGATTTTTTTCTGCAGTGCTGGGGATCAAACCAGGGCCTTGACACTCATGTTAGGCAAGTGCTCTACCACTGAGCTATATTACAGCTCCTAAGATTGTTCAATTTTACTTTATCGTATTCTTTGAGATGGTATCTTGCTACATTGCCCATACCAGTCTCAAACTTGTTGACTCAAGCATTTTCCAGCCTCAGCCTCGAGTAGCTTGACAGTAGATGCACATCATCCTGCCCAAGTATTTCTTTTTTCTTTTCTTTTCTTTTTTTTTTTTGGGGGGGGGGTCCGGTTGTGGGGCCTGAACTCTGGTCCAAGGCGCTGTCCCTCAGCTCTTCAGCTCAAGGCTAGCGCTCTACCACTTGAGCCACAGTGCCACTTCTGGCTTTTTTTCTTTTTTCTTATGTGGTGCTGAGAAATCGAACTCAGGGCCTCATACATGCAAGGCTCTACCACTGAGCCACCTTCCCAGTCCCTGCCCAAGTATTTCTTTAGAGTCTAGTCTCAGGACTGAAGTTACTAGATAGAAGTATATGAACACTTTAAAGGACTATCCTTGCAGACTAACGAATTATATTCTAAAAGGTTAAATCTACTTTTCTTCCCATATGTATTATCTGTAAAACCATGTGGCGCCACTTGTGTGAGTATGTGTAGTACTGAGGTTTGAACTCAGGGCCCTGCACTTTTCTAAGGAGGTGCTGTACCATCTCCAGCCCTTTTTTGTGCTGGTGTGGATGTACCACAATGCCAGGGTATAAAACTATGCCCAGTTATTATTTGAGAAAAGAGTTGCATGAATTTTTGTGTCCAGACTACCTCAAATTGGGACCCTCCTAAGTAGCTTGAATGACAGGCATGAGCCATGGTGCTACTTCTAAGTTGCTACTTCTGATAAGCAACTTTCATTTTGAAAAATCTCTGCCAGGTTTTTTTCTTATTTTTCTTTGGTTCTTAGTTTTCTTATTTTTCTTTGGGAGGGACAGGGGGGCAGTACTAGGATTTGAACTCAGGGCCTAATGCTTGCCAGACAGATACTATACCACTGAGCCATTCCTCCAACAAAAGCTATTGCTATTTATTATTATTACTAATATAACATTGCAGACTTTGTACTTGTTAGATAGGCATTTTGCCATTTAAGCCACACCAGCCATCTGACAATTTTTAAAGTACAGACTGTATCTCAGTTAGTTTATTCATCTACAATTGTGAGTTGTTTTTCCATTTTGTTAATTGTGTCAATAACATAATCAAATGTATACTCCCACCTGTGACTGCCTTTGAGAAATACAGACTAAGACCATCAGCACTAAAGTCACAAAAGCTCTTTTAAAATATTTGTGTGTTGGGCTGGGACGGTGGCTCAGTGGTAGAGCGCTTGCCTTGCATGCATGAGGCCCTGGGTTCCATTCCTCAGCACCACATAAGCAGAAAAAACAGTACGTGGTGCTGTGGCTCAAAGTGGTAGAGCGCTAGCCTTGAGCTGAAGAGCTGAGGGACAGCGCCCAGGCTCTGGCCCAGACCCCATGACCGACAAAAAAAAAAAATTATGTGTGTGTGTGTATTTGTGTGCTAGTCAAGTTTTATCTCATAAATAAAACCTAAATAAAGCAAAATAAGAAAGCAGCTCTTACCTTTCTTCTTACGTTTTGCGCAAGTTTCTAGTGGCTTGGCTCCTTCATCCTCCTCCTCCACTGCTCCCTCGTCCTCCTCAACTTTCACTTTCTTAATTTGTTTTGCTTCTGTGACTTCTTTTTCTTCGTTGTTTTGTTCTTTCTCTTCTTTTTCTTTGTTGAATTGTTCTTTCTCATTTTCTTTTTCAGGGACTTTTTCAGGTACTTTTTCAGGTACTTCTTGTATCTCCTCCTTTTTAGAGCTCTTGACTTTTTCCTTTAGTTCCTTCTCCAAGTTTTTATTCCTTATGAGTGTAAACTGAAGCTGTTCATTTACCTCATCAAACTTTTCCTCTGCCTGTTTGGCTCTGCTTTCAACCTCTCTGGTGTGGATGAAGTCCAGTGAAACACAACAAAATGGAGACGGGTGGAAATAGGTTTGATATAGAAACTCATTAGAAACTCATTTTGTAAAAACAAACAAAAACAAAGCAGTGGGGACTAGATGAATCTTTCTAATGGGTACAAATACAGAAAGCAAGAGTTTCACTGATTAACCAAGAACAGAGGTACCAGAGTTACTCTTGTTACATTGGAGTTGACATCATGCTATGATTTAAGAATACAACATATTTATCACTTCTTATGCAAATCTGACTTTTGGGTATTTGAAATTTTCCATGAATAGCCAGGGAATCCCCTTTCAGTAGTTAACTTTAGCTTCATGTAATTGATGTGATCCAACAAACTAATAGTGTCCCTTCTTCTCAGTACTTTTAAAACCAAAGTTTTATATGTCTTATAAAAACAAAGCCGGGTGCTGGTGGCTCACGTCTGTAATCCTAGCTACTTAGGAGGCTGAGTTCTGAGGATCACGGTTCAAAGCCAGCCCGGGCAGGAAAGACCGTGAGACTCCTATCTCCAATAAACCACCAGAAAACCGGAAGTGGCGCTGTAGCTCAAGTGGTAGAGCGCTTGCCTTGAGCTGAAGAGCTGAGGGACAGCACCCAGGCCCAGAGTTCAAGCCCCACAACCGACAAAAAAAAAAAAAAAAAACAAGCATAAAACCAAGTTTTATAGTTCTTATACTCCAGAAAAGATGCACTTCCTACCTACTTAAGTATGTGATATATGTCTATGTGACCATATTCTTCTCCTAGGATCCTTAGGAATTCTAACTGCCTATTAGTATTTCCCACTCCAGTCCCATTTATTTCAAGTAGTCACTTAGAAACATACTGCAGCCAGGCACTGGTAGCTTCATCCTGTAATTCTTGCTACTCTAGAGAAGGAGATCTGAGGATCAAGGTGTAAAGCAGCCTGGAAAGGAAAGCTAGCCACGAAGCTGTGGCTTAAGGATACAGTACTAGTTTTGAACACAAAAGCTAAGGAACAGCACATAGCTTCTAAGTTCGAGCCCCAGTACTGGCACAAAAGAAAATAAATATGCTGAATTGGATTACTCCTACTCCCTCAACATAAACATATATACACTTTGACTTCCTTCATCACTACATCTCTACTGTAAGGATAGATGTTCCTATGATAATAGTATAGTTCACTGCCTCTTGAAGATTCATAAATACCCATCCCCAAATAAAGCAAACAGAACAGACAAAAGTAGCCAATAGTGCAGTTTTTCAGCTAAACCCTCTGGCTAGCAGTCTTCATCCTCTGACCATTGTGGTCATACTTACATTAACTTCACCTGCATGTGTTCCATTACAGCCATTAATTCAATATACTTTTGGGCCAATGTGCCTTTGCCAGCCGCTTTTCTCTGACAAAAGGAAATACATGACACAAATGAATCAAGAGCCCAATACTAATATTTTACTTCTTCTAAATGTCTGGGGTCAAGCCCTCCAATATACTTTCTTCACTCATAATTATCGAGTGGATCATTAAGCTCATTTTTAACAACCAAACTAAAAATAGTTGGATTGTGGCCAAATCATATAGTGGCTTCCAAGTTATTTATAACCACAGTGTGACACAAATTCGTTGTGTTGTTCATTCAATTATCAAAATGAAGTAGAGAAATCAGTACGAGCTAAAAGGAACAAGGAAAAAATGTTTTAAAATAAAGAGAAGGGTGAGTACCAGTGGTTCATGCAACAATCCTAGCTACTTTGGAAACTGAGATCTGAGGATCATGGTTCAAAGCCAGCCCAGGGAGGAAAGTCCATGAGACCCTTATCTCCACATAAGTACCAAAAACCAGAAGTGGAGCTGTGGATCAAGTAGCAGAGCTCCAGCCATGAGCAAAAAAAGTTCAGAGCCAGTGCCTAGGCCCTGAGTTCAACCACTAGTACCAGCACAACTACAGAGGGAGGGAGGAAGAGAGGAAGAAAGAAAGGGAGAAAAAGAAGATAAACACTTTTCTTTAATAAATAAAATTAAAAGGAGGTGCCAGGGGCTCATGCCTGTAATCCTAGCTACTCAAGAGGCTGAGATCTGAGGATTGCTGTTCATAGCCAGCCTAGGCAAAGAAGTCCTCGTAAGACTCTTATCTCTAATTAGCCACTCAAAAACTGGAAATGGGGCTGTGGCTCAAAGTGGTAGAGCACTAGCTTTGAACAAAAGAACTCAGGGACTGTGCCCAAGCACTCAGTTCAAGCCCTGCAACTGATAAAAAATAAGTAAGTAAAGATTGGAGCCTAACTACACCTATCTTATTATTATTTATTTATTTCATTAAGCATGTAATATTGCAGAAACAAGTACAAATTTTAAACTCCTTAGGGAAAGTTCAGTTAAAGTATACATATTGTTGGGAAAGATTTATTTTGAATCTAGATATGGTATTGAAACAAAATAAGAGCAAAGTGAGAGGAGAAATTGGAGGACAAAAACATATAAGCATATTTTCAAATAAACATTATATTTCCCCAGAACTTTAAAAAATTACATTCATAAACTTTAAATTGTATCCCTCGGTGGCATGAAGTTGCATGTCTTTCTGTTCTTTTCGCTGGTGGAATGCACTTATCCCTTTGTCCATGTATTCCTTGTAGCCTTCCTATTCTACAACTCAGGTCTCAGAGATATGGCAAATTACACCTGCAGACCACAGGCTTTTGTCTCTCTGTCCTTCCTTCCCTCTTTCTCTCCCTTCCTCCCCCCTTTCCTGGCTCCAGAGCCTCCCTCTGATACCTGCTGTGGTTGGCTCAGCAAGGTCCTTACTTCAGCAAGAGGGCTTTGTCTGGGACTAGTGATTCTTTTTTATTTTTTTTAAGACATGACTCATGATACTTCATTCCATTTATACTGTTTCTCACATCTTTGACTCACAGTCTTAATGACTGGCATACTAATATATTATTTTTAAAACTTGTTTAAAAAGGTTCCACTTTGGGAAATGTACTTGTAATGCCCAACTTGTACAATCCTCACTCCAATCTTGCTCTCCACATAACTACTTCTTTCTACCAACACTGGATCACATCGCCTATAGCCTCCCTGGGTATACATCAGTGCAACTTGTTTCTACTTTGGGACCGACCTCAACCCAAGAGATCTGGCTGCTATTCACTGCCACCCTGTCATAGTCACCACCTATATACCACCACCTCCCAATATAAAGAACCCTTAACAATTTTAATGGCTCTTAACTTTAGAATTGATAAAAATCTATTCACCTCTACCCTCAATTCAAGAAAATACACATGAGCATACACATAAAATGTTGCATTCAGTTTCTGCAGATTGATGGAATGAGGCAAATCTACAGACTCCTAAAAAGCAGCTTTCTGTGGAGAACCTGATGAGCCTGACAAGCCTACCATTGACATAAATGAAATTTCTATGGGGAAATTTAAAATCTTGTTTATCACTAAATTCCCACAGCAGTAAGTTTCTGTAAGGTTCCAAAATCCCAATAACCTTGTAGTTGGTATGTGTTATCACAGCTCTCAATAAAACCTGTTGAATGGATGTCTTTGAAAACTGCTCAGATATTGACCAAAAGATTGTTAAACTAAAGAGAGGAATGAAATTCTGATATTAAAGTAAGGTTTAAAGATGAAAAGTTTTTGTAAAGTAAAAGGTTAAAAAAAATGCGGGGGTGGGGGGGGAGGCTGGGAAGGGATGTGAAGGATAAACAAAGGAGGAGGCTGCAATGCTTGATAAGAAATGTATGCATTATCCTGCCCATGTAATTGTAACCCCTCTGTACAGTATGTTCACAAAAAAAAAAAAAAAAAAAGGCGGGGGGGGAGGGTTGGAGACATGGCCCCGGCTCATTTGAAGAGTGCTAGCCAATGAACAAAAAAGGGTCAGGTACTGAGTTCAAGTACCTGTTTCAACCAAAAGAGACAGAGAGTTTTCCAGGGATTATGCAAGAAGGAAAAACTGTAAAATGCGTTATGAAACTGAATGTTATGTTATATTCACGACACTGATGACACCCATGTTTTAAGTTCACTTTAGTTTTTCTAGTAGGGTTTCAGATACATACCCAGGATGACAAGACATCCGCTGCATCTAGAAACTTGGAATGAATATTTTTGTCTTTGCCAAGGAATCGAACAGTTCTTTCCTTATTTGTAGATGTTGAAGGTTCCTATAGTACAGAAAACGAAGGACTTGTTAGCCAGCTTGACAAAAGCATGTCAAGTAACCTGAAGTTTCAATTTTGTCTGAAGCTTTAAATCTGCATTTGCTTTCATCATTCTGCAGATGGTTTTGTTGTTGCTATTTTTGTTTGGTTTGGTGTTTTTTTTTTTTTTTTAACTAGTAGTAGACCATGCACTATCACTCAGCTTTTTCACTCTTATCTGGCATGCTACCATTTGATCTATGTCTCTAGTTTTCTAGTAAATTGGAGATGGACTTTTCTACCTGGCTGGCTTTGACCCATGATCCATAGATCTCATCCTCCTGAGTAGCTATGATTATAGGTATGAGTCACTAGCCCTGACCTTCCTCGGGCCTTTTTTGAAAGTTTGCCCAACCAAACACTTACATATTGAGGGTGTGGGGACAGCAAGAGATGATTATTGGGATAATAAAGAGGATTTCTTCTACAACTTTGGAACTGATGGTATATTAAGAGAGAAAGATAATAAAATACTCATGTACAATATGATTACTGTTAGCTTAACGGTATATTCCAAGGGATGTGCTCCCAGAAAAGGGCCTTACATTCTTCCAAGAAATGCCATAAAGTGTTTAAAGAGAAAATAATATTTGAAGACCTAATAGAGAAGGGCCTAAACTAAGCCCACAGATAACAATATTAATAATAATAGGAGCAGTTTTTATAACATTAATATTGAACTATTCTATTTTGTATATAATTAATAACAATTAACAATATAATACATAATTATCATATGTGATAGTTATTATATGTAATGATATATAATAGCTATCTGATAATTATATGATAATCATTGTATATATATTATAATGCCTTTAAGGTATTCTGTAAATAAATGGAAAAGTAGTATTTGGCTATCTGTACCAGGATAAAACAGAAGATACTGTCAAAAAAGCACTGGGGGTTGTGTAATAACTTTATTCTGCTGTCCTGCCTTTACAGAGAGTGAGGTGGCAAGTAACAGAGCCTGGAGGCTTGTAGCAACTTTTAAGCTACATGCAGAGAAGAAACACTAGGAAAGTAAATCAAGACACTTGAGAAAGCATTAGGCCAACATAAGTTCTGAAAGCCAAAGGTAGTAGCAGTCAGTCTAGGCATCAGCAAATGCTCTTCTTCCAATCTCATTGGGGTTTGAGTGTTGGTTCTGCTATTGATTTGAGGTACATCGCTCTTTCAGAGCTTAGGTATTCTGTAAAATTAGGGTAATTTTTATACTTTGTTGTTGTATTGTGTAGATCCGAAGGAAGGTGTAGAACATAGAATTCCTGATCGAAACACAACTATTGCTACTTATTATTGTATAGCTATGACTACTAAATACATGTGCAGAGTAGAGAGAGTAAGAGAAAGAGGTGTGAGGCTGCACGTGGGAGGAAGGGGAAAGGGCAGCTCAGGAACAGGAGCTGAGGCAGTTGAGACAAGAAGTAAAATCTTATTTGAAATGTCTGGCAATGAAGGGACAAAGAAAGTACCACAGTAATAGGTAGATTGTGTAAATAGGACAGAAGCTTATGGAAAATGATCGAATTTATAAAGGAAAAGAGACCCTCGTTCATCTGGGGGGAAAGGTGACAAAGATAAGTATACCTGCAGGTGTGGTTCAATCTGTATGAGAGAAGGAAGTCCAAGAACTGACTACACTGACATAGTTCTAATTTCCATAGCGCTTATTTATCTATTCTTTAAAAGATTCAGGGAGCAGATGTCAGTGACTCATACCATAATCCTAGCTACTTGGGAAGCTAAAATCAGAAGAGCCATGGTTCAAGGCCAGTACAGACAAAAAAAAAAATGCAAGAGAATTTCTTTCTATGTAGACAGAAAAAAAAAAAAAAAAAAAAAAAAAAAACCAGATCCAGTGTTATCCTAGCTGTGGAGGAAAGTATAAATAAAGACAACCATGGTCTTGCAGTTTGGGCAAAATATAAGACCCTATTTCAAAAATAAAGCAAAAAAAGTTCTGCCAGGCGCCAGTGGCTCGTGTCTGTAATCCTAGCTACTGAGGAGGCTGAGATCTGAGGATCACGGTTCAAAGCCAGCCCGGGTAGAAAATTCTGTGAGACTCTTATCTCCAATAAAACCACTAGAAAACCAGAAGTGTTGCTGTGGCTCAAGCGGTAGAGCACTTGCCTTGAGCTGAAGAACACAGGGACAGCACCCAGGCCCAGAGTTCAAGCCCCACAACCGACAAAAAAAAAGAAAAGCTCTGGCCATGTGACTCAAGTGGTAGAATACCTCCTTAGCAAGCATGAAACCCTGAGTTCAAACCCCAGTACTAATACCACCTCAAAAAAAAAAAGATGAAAGGAAAGGAAATAATCATCATCATCATTATTGCATCTTGATTTTTTTTTATTGTGAAAATACTGTACAGAGGAGTTATAATTACATGGGCAAGATAATGAGTACATTTCTTATCAAGCATTGTAGCCTCCTCCTTTGTTTCCCCTTCCCATCCTCCCCCCCACCCCCCCACCCAATCCTCCTCCTCCCCCACCAAAGTTGTAAAGTTCGTTTTCGACATAACAACTTGTACATCTCATTGTTGCAATGGGTCCACCTGTATCCCTATTTAAACTATTTGTTTTTTTCCCTTCCCCTCCACAAATTATACCAACATCAAATACAGTGAAAGCAGGGGTTATACCGTGTTTGGGGGGGCATACAAAGCAACAAAAAAATAATCTTATAAATGTGTTAGAAATAATCGCGTGAAAGAAAAAAAAACATTTGAATACCTATCTTAGGGTTCATTTCCCTAACATCAACTTATCTGACCTTTTCTGCTTGATGCATCTTGATTTTTGTCTTTGGGACCTGGCTATGTTGCCATGGACTCAGATGATTTTTCCTTCTTCACATCCATAAAATAATTTTACTTCTTTTATTCAGTGAAAATGACAAAATTTATTAGGAAAGAGATACACTTTTTTTTTTTTGTCAGTTGTGGGGCCTGAACTCTGGGCTTGGGCACTGTCCCTCAGCTCTTCAGCTCAAGGCTAGTACTCTACCACTTGAGCCACAACACTACTTCTGGCTTTTTCTGCTTATGTGGTGCTGAGGAATCAAACCCAGGGCCTCATGCATGCAAGGCAAGCACTTACCACTGAGCCACCTTCCCAGTCCAGAAATATACTTTTAATACTCAGAAAGCAAGTTGTCTCTAGAGTAAAAATGATACCTATTTTTTATAATGTTTATTCATTCTTTATTGTGGTAAGAAACACCTTTAGTGTATTAGTCACTAAGAAAACACTGTATATACTCCCATGTAGTCATTATATGAATGATACAATCTTACCTCTGCTACTTTCTCTATTGTCTCTTCCTTTTGAGGTTCCTCACCCATTTGGTTTCCTTCTTCTTCCTCTTTGAAAAGATCCTCTAGTTCAGATTCTGTAAACTGTTTTATAACTTCCTGTGCAACATGACAATATTATGATTAATTTCATGTATATAAATATTAGCAGTTACTTATTCAGATATTAAATGAGCAGTTGAGTACTGTGCTAGTAAAAATAATAACACAAAGGTTGGTAAGAACAGTCCCTGCTTTTAAGGAGCTTACAGGTTTGTAGACAGTACAATGCTATGGATATAGTCAAAGAGAAAAAGCACCAAATCTATATGATAGATATAGTGAAAAGAAGAGGTTGGGTCATGATGGTTCACTGGGTTCTTACAGAGAATAGAAAGAAAGGAGGATTCATGCAGAGGATGTAATATGTATATGATGAGTGGATCTGAGAACAAGAGTAGTCCAATAGGAGAGATCTTTGACCTCAAAGGTCTAGAAGCACAATCCTGGTGGAAAGCTGGATTGTCATGCCAGAGCAATTGGATTTTACCCTAAAGACAATTAAGCAAATTGATCTGCTTTGCATTTTAAGGCAACCACTCTAACAACAGGAAATCCAATTAGGGAAAGGAAAGAAGGGAAGAGAAAATACAAAGAAGGAAAGAGAGAATGAAGAAAAGACAAAGTCATAGGGAAGGAATGAGTAGCATGGTGGTTGTGGGAGGGAAGGAGAGAATTCAAGAGTGATTCAAGACATGCATGACATAGTGACTGATTAGAGGAAGAGGGATGGTGAAAGAAAACGCTCATCTTTGCTGTTTTGAGATAGGATCCCACTATGTAGCCCAGGCTGGCTTCAAACTCTTGATCTTCCTGCTTCCATGTCCTAAGTCCTGGGATGATGGTACCATCATCCCAATATCAAAATGCACATCTTGCCAGGCACCAGTGGCTCATGTCTATAATCCTAGCTATTCAGAAGGCTAAAATCAAAGTTCAAAGCCAGCCCAGGCAGGAAGGTCCAAAAGACTCTTATCTCCTATTAACCAGCAAAAAGCTTGAAGTAGAGGTATGGCTCAAGTGGTAGAATACCAGTCTTGAAGGGAATAAAAAGCGAAGCAAGAGTAAGAGGCTGTGAATTCAAACCTCAGTTCTAGCATACACACACGCATACACACACACATATACACACACACAATACATCTTTAGTGACACACGATTTATGGTTTAGGCCACAAGATATATGCTGATGTCATTTACAGAAATGCTGAACAACTTGAATAAGCAAATTTGGGGAGAGAGCTGAACTCAGGTTAGATTGTGTGTATCTGAGGTATCACTTAAGTGTCCAATTATAAATATCCAGTAAACTGTGGGAAATATATGGAGTCTAGGAGAGATGAGGGCTAGAGATCAAGATTTGACAGCTAAAGCCAATATAGTAAATCACATATACAAATTGAATTTGGAATGGTATAAGGACAAGAATTTAGGATGGGAAGCTGGATACATACAGTAGTAAAGAAGATAAAGGAGTCTACAAAGAGCCTCAGAAAACAGCCTCAGAAGCATAAGAGGCCACTAATAGAGTGGAATGAAAAAAAAGGAAAGGAAGAGGAGCTTATTCAAGTTTGACTAACCAATGTCCACGTACATTAGAGTGAAGTAAAAATGCCAAAGGAAAAAAAGACCTTAAAAGTGGACAAAGAGTGGAGATAGATTAACTACAAAGGGACTGACAACTGAAGCCTCAATTGTCAGTTGTACAATTATAAACTAAAGAAAACAATAGAAATAATATTGTCAGTGTGCTGAGAAGAGATAATACCATTATAGAGCTAAGTATGTACCCAACAAAACATTTAAGAATGAAAGAAAGATATTTTCAGACCGAATTTGAGTAAGTCTTCACTAAACAAAACACTAAAGGTAAGGCAGGAGAAAAGTATCCCCAGGTAGAATGGCTGAGATACCTGAAGGAACAATGAAGAAATTAAAATCATTTAACCATTGAATCAAGCTCACTGACAAGTTTTACTTTAAGGTAAATCACGACAAGCATTCCTACTAAAGTCAGAAATAAAAGGATACTTGCTACCATCATTGTTATTTAACATTGGACTGGAAGTCATTAGAATATTATTGGACAAGAAAAAGCAATTAAATTATCAGAATAAGAAAAACATAAAATTGTTTCTATTTACAGATGATTTGATTCTAGGTTATCTCAAAGAATTAGTTGCAAAAGATAATTTAGTAAATCTACAGCATATGAAAATAAAATACAAAAAAAATGAACAAATAAATAGAAACTGTTAACCATTTAAAACAGCAAGAAACAGACAGGCATGGTGGGTTACACCTGTACTCTCAGCTACTCAGTAAGTACAGACTGAAAGAATTGCAGTTCAAGGCCAGCCCATGCAAAAAGCAAGACCCCCACCTCTCATGTAATAAGCCATGTTTGGTGGTTTCAATTTAGGGTCTCACTTTGCTTACTTTGTTCGTTTGTCTCACTTTGTTCAATTTGCTTACTGGGGTGGTGTTCTACCATTTGAATCAGACCTCCAGTCTAGCTCTTTTCTGGTTATTATCTGAGATGGAATCTTGGCTGTTTTAAACGAGGTCTTCTGGATCTTAGCCTCCTGAATTCTAGAATTGAAGCTGCACACTACTGAGTGTGCAGCTACACCAATACACTTGGATCAGTCAGAACACTGATTGGAAAAAGTTGCTGAGACTTATCTATTGAAATGCAGGAAGGATTTGAAGGCCTTTTCTTTTCTTTTCTTTTTTTTTTTTTTTTTTTTTGCTGGTCCTGGGGCTTGACCTCCAGGGCTGGGCACTGTCCCTGAGCTTCTTTTGTTCAAGACTGGTGCTCTACCACTTGAACCACAGTGCCACTCCCAGCCTTTTCTGAGTAGTTTATTGGAGTTGAGTAGTATCACAGACTTTCCTGCCCAGGCTAGCTCTGAACCATGATCCTCAGATCTCAGCCTCCTGATTAGCTAGGATTACAGGTATGAGCCACCAGCGCCCAGCTACCATTCATTTTCTTATAAACCAAATAATGTGAACATGTGGTATATACCTCTTCTCCAAGTAGTTGAACAATTTCTTCATATGTCAATAATCTTACATTTTTGCCTTTGATATCAGAGAGGAGGTAAGTACATGTTCTGATCCACTCAAAACATTCTCTCTGAGAAAGGATAAAAGATGATTACTATGGGGGGCGGGGGGGGGGGAATCAGACTATACCAACTTACTCACTTACTCAATCCTATGGAGGAGACTTCCACAGCCTCTTCTGAGAGACTAGGTCCCTTAGTCAGTATAGAACCCAATATTCTATTTGCTCTCACCACTCCCTGATGCTTTCGGGGGTCACCTGAGGCTTGCATACTTGCAGCTCATGGGAACATAAATTCTGCCCAGCCCATAGGCTCCAGAGACACAGCCAGCAGCAGCTCCCAGATTACAATACTTCTGAAGCAAAGACCACCCGAAAGTGGACAACAAAAAAAAATCTTAAATAGGCCAAAAATTTCAATGTAAAGCCTGAAACTTTGAAACTATTAGAGAAAAACATACAGAAGACCACTGAAAATAGAAGCATAGGTAATACTTGTCTGAATGGAATTCCAACTGCTTGGGAAAGAAGAACAAGAATTAACAAATGGCATTATATCAAATGTAAAAGTTTCTGCACAGCAAAGGAAACAACAGAATCAAGAGACAAAAATCTACAGAATAGGAGATGATCTTCCTCAGTTATTCATTACCAAGTGGAACAGGTGATATATACTATTCATAACTAGACACAGCAGCAAGGATCCGTGGAACCAAGTCCTCCTAAAAGTTGGTCTGCTTTTGATCAGAGATCAGTATGTGATATCAGACTGGATCAAGATATACAAGGATCACTGCCTTGTGGTCTTGAGAAACTACATAATCCCATATCTTCTTGAAAAATCATTGTTTTTAAAGAATTATTTTATCTAGAATGTTTTGTTGGCAAAGTGGAGTAATAGTGATCAAACTCCCCAAATTTGTTTGAGGTCTCCTGTGTCAGAACCCTGTCCAGAATCAGGCAAATCTTTTTTACTGGAAGGGACCCAAGAAACATTAGATTGTAGAAATCTATCTCTAATGTCTTCTTCATTTCCACCTGGAAAGTTTGCAAAATGTACTTCAAGCCCTGGAACATGGTGTCTCTTAACATTGATGTAATCCATATTAGACAAAGTTGCTCTGGAAAACAGCTTCCACTCTACAGCATAGGAGATAAAACTATAGAACTTCTGGGGAAAAATGTAAGGGGACAATCTTTGTGATATGTATACAAAGATTTTTCTTGGATGCTGAATCAAAAGCAAGCTCCAGGCTGGGAATGTGGCTTAGTGGTAGAGTGCTTTCCTATCATGCATAAAGCCTTGGGTTTGATTCCTCAGTACCACATACACAGAAAAGGCTGGAAGTGGCACTGTGGCTCAAGTGGTAGAGTGCTAGCCTTGAACAAAAGAAGCTCAAGGACAGTGCCTCAGGATTGGCACAGAAAAAGAAAAAAAAAAAAAGCAAGATCCATAATGACAGAGAGAGAGAAAAAAAAAAAGAAGGCTAACTTTCACTAAATTTAGAACTACCTATTAAGGGAGATATATAAATACAATAGAAGTATACTATATACATCATGAAAAGCATATAAAACCCATTAAAATTGGTTTTCAAAAAGGGAAGTGAGAGAAAGTGTATATTATCAAAGTACCATATATCAATTCATGAAAGTATCATGAAGCATTCAAGTAATATGTGTAAATTTAAAAAATACTCCTCAAATTAAGAACTGCCTAGCTTTCACAGTCACTATTAAGAAAATAAAAAATCACAGACTAGGAGAAAGTGTTTTTAAACATATGTATGTGACAAAAGTCAGATATATTTAGAATATATTATCATATATTCAGAATTTATTATATATTCAGAATTTTTTTAAAAACCACTCCTGAGCTAGGTGCCAGTGGCTCACATCCATAATCCTAGTTATTCAGAAGGCTGAGATCTGAGGATTGTTGTTCAAAGCCAGCCCAGGCAGTAAGTTTGTGAGACTCTCGTATTTTCTGTCTTTAATTAACCACCAGAAAATCAGAAGTGGTGCTATGGCTTAAAGTGACAGAGCGCTAGCCTTAAGCAAAAGAGCTCAGGGACAGCACCCAGTCCTTGAGTTCAAGCCCCACAACTGACAAAAAAAAACTCCAGAAAATCAATAATAAATAAAGATGTTAATAATATTTAATGAGCCAAAGATTTGAACAGCCATTTCACCAAAGAAGATACATGAAATCAAGCCTGTAATCCTAGCTATGTGAGAGGCAGAGGTTGGGAGAATCACATTTAGAGGCCAAAAAAAAAGTTCACAAGATACCATCTCAATAATTAAAAAAAAACAAAACCACAGTGGGTATGGTGACATGCCCATATCTTCTCAGCTAAGCAAGAAGCATAAACAGGAAGATCAATTTCTTTTTCTTTTTTTTTTTTTTTGGTCGGTTGTGGGGCTTGAACTCTTGGCTTGGGCGCTGTCCCTGTGCTCTTCAGCTCAAGCTGAGTGAGCGCTCTACCACTTGAGCCACAGCACCACTTCCAGTTTTCTGAGTGGTTTATTGGAGATAGGAGTCTTACAGACTTTCCTGCCCGGGCTGGCTTTGAACCAAGATCCTCAGATCTCAGCCTCCTGAGTAGCTGGGATTACAGGCGTGAGCCACCAGCACCTGGCCATCGGAAGATCAATTTCTAAGCTGGCTTAGGCATATAAATGAGACTTTATGAAAACAAAAATGGTGGGGAGAGTGGCTCCAGTTGTAGAGTGCCTGCTAGCAAGCATAAAGCCCTGAGTTCAAACCCCAGTACAACAAAGATGTTTGGCACTATTAGTCATTAAGGAACGCAACTTAAAACCACAATGACATATTACTACCCACCTTTTAGAATGCTTACAATTTAAAACACTGGTCACATCAAGTATGAGTTCAAATGTGAACTCACACTTATTTACTGTTAGCAGGAATGCAAAAATGGTTTAGACACTTTAGAAAATGTACACACTCCATTCTTAGCTATTACCCAAGAGACATGCAAATAAATGTTTCTTCCAAGATGAATACAAAAATGTACACCAAATCTTTGCTTATAATAATAAAAACCTGGAAACAACTCAAATACTCATTAATGGAGGATTTATAAGTAAACTATGTGAGTCTGTATTAAAAAAAATACTGTTATGGTTTGGATATCAAGTGCCCTCCCCCTAAAAAACAAGCTTATCTTGGGCTGGGAAGGTAGCTCAGTGGTAGAGTATTTGCCTTGCATGCATGAGGCCCTGGGTTCGATTCCTCATCACCATGTAAGCAGAAAAAGCCGGAATTGGCACTATGGCTCAAGTGGTAGACCACTAGCCTTGAGCGGAAGAGCTGAGACCTGAAGGACAGCACCCAGGCCCAGAGTTCAGGCCCCACAACTGACAAAAAAAGAAAAGCTTATCTGTTGAAAGTTTGCCCTCCTCCGCCCCCCAACTGGGTACATTGAAAGGTGATTGGATAATAAGGGTGTCAACTTCATCCATGAACTCATTCACTGATGTGTTCATAATGAATGGGTTGGCTATAAGCGGGTGGGACCTACTCCCTATATCGTCCTGGCCCCTTCCTGTCTGTCTTCTTTATTTCTAGGCTGCCATAAAGTAAGCAATTCTGTTCTTTTACACCCTCTCCACCGTGATACTCTATCCTCACATCAATGGAGTTGGCTGACTATGGCCTGAAATTTCTTAAAACATGAACCAAAGTAAGTCCTTTCTTTTATAGTTTGTTTTCTTGGACAACCTGTCACAGCAATGAAAGACTCACACAACATAAAACAAGTTCATTACTTTTTGATAAAAGCACAATGCATGTGATTTTCAATTATGCTTAATCAAAAAAGTTAGACCAGAAGAATATATTCTATGATTTCAGCTTTAGAAATTCTAGAAAATAAAAAGGAATCTGGCTAGAAAGGGGGTCAGATATTGCCTGGGGACAAGACAAAGCTGAAAGAATTTACAACCTATCCAGACTTTTGGTGTGTTGGATATATTCCCCATTTTTATTTTTAGTCATTACTTTTGTAGGTATGTGTATATTTTGGGACTCATAAAATGGTATACCCAAAACATGTGCAGTTTGTTTTAAATAAACCAAACCTCAAAATACTGCTTAAAAAAAATTAAGGTAGCCGGGCGCTGGTGGCTCACGCCTGTAATCCTAGCTACTCAGGAGGCTGAGATCTGAGGATCGCGGTTCAAAGCCAGCCCGGGCAGGAGAGACCGTGAGACTCCTATCTCCAATAAACCACCAGAAAACCGGAAGTGGCGCGGTAGCTCAAGTGGTAGAGCGCTCGCCTTGAGCTGAAGAGCTGAGGGACAGTGCCCAGGCCCAGAGTTCAAGTACCACAACCGACAAAAAAAAAAAAAAAAATTAAGGTAAAGAAAGAGCTCTTACCTTTAAGTTTTCCAGTTCTTGAAGTTCCTTAGAGGCATCTTTTTCTAAGTGAGCTGCTTTACTCAGAGAGATTGCTGTTATCATCACATTGCAACAACTGTGAAAGAAGGAAGGAGGGAAGGAAGGAAGGAAGGAAGGAAGGAAGGAAGGAAGGAAGGAGAGACGCAGGGAAAGAAAGAGACAGAAAGAGAAAGAGAGAGAGACAGAGAAAAAAAGAAATACAGAGAAAATAATAAAACACATAGACTCAGTACTATGGTCTGTATATGTGCCCACCCCAACAAAGCGCATATATTAAAGGTTTGGTTCCCTAAGATGGCACACCAGTGGGATGTGGTGAAATCTTTAAGAGGTGGAGTCTTGTAGAAATCACTAGTCATGACAACGAGCCCTTGAAGAGGATGTGGGAACCCAGTCTTTTTGATTCTTCCCCTTTTCCTGACTTCTGGAGTCCTTCCACTTTGCACTCCTATAATGATGTGCTGCCTAGCCACAGGCTTGAAACACTGAAGTCAATCAATCATGGACTGAAACCTCCAAAACCTACACAAACCTTTTCTCTTTCTAAGTTAACTGTCTTGGCTGGGAAAGTGGCTCAGTGGTAGAGTGCTTGCCTTGCATGCATGAGGCCCTGGGTTTGATTCCTCAGCACCACATAAGCAGAAAAAGCCACAAGTGGCTCTGTGGCTCAAGTGATAGAGCACTAGCCTTGAGCTGAAGAGCTGAAGGACAGGGCCCAGGCCTGGTGTTCAGGCCCCATGACTGACAAAAACAAAAACAAAAACTAAGTTAACTATCTTAGGTATAGAGTAATGGGAGGCTGACTAACATTCTTAGCATGGTCTGTTTATTGTTGCTTCCTCTAAGTGTTTAAAATCCTGCCCAAATGGAAATTTACCATAACTCAGTAACTTAACAAAGGAGAATAATTTATCCCTTTCTAAAATTCTTTTTTTTTTCAGTCCTGGGACTTGAACTCAGGGCCTGGGCACTATCCCTAAGCTTCTTTTGCTCAAGGCTAGCACTCTACCACTTGAACCACAGTGCCACTTCCAGCTTGTTCTCTTTATGTGGTACTGAGCAATGAAACCAGAGCTTTATGCATGCTAGGCAAACATTCTACCACTAAGCCACATTCCTAGCACTCTAAAATTCTTCTCTTCTTTTTTCCATGCCTTTCATCCTTGACCATTAGTAAACTCAAAATCTGTGTTTATATACACATGTTTCACTATGCTAACATTGCTTCCAAAAGAATATTAAGGCTACTGGGAGAAGAGAAAGTCTCATATTCCAGTTGGGTACAGTGTTGAAGCTAGCTGAAAAACTCTACTCAGATTTCTTTCAAGGTTTTAAAGCAAATCCTATTATATTGTCTTTTTCTACCTTATGTCCATTTTATCATCAAATGGACAGCAATAAAACAACCAGAGTTTCACCTGGCCAAATAGCAGGAGTATTGGGCCAACTTTTTGGACAGTTCAATCGCATTTAGCTCTAATTCTGCAATTCCTACATCACGTTGCTTAGCACTTTCAATAATGTCCTGCTCCAACTTTGGAAGAGTGTCCGGGTCAGTTAAGTCAGGAACCATTATAATCAGCAAGTTTACCATCCACTGGACCATAACTATATGCAACGCATCCACCTGTTTAAAAATAATTACAATACAAATGACTCACTTGACATAAACAGTAAAAGCCATTAAAAATTTAAAGACAGAAAGGATCATACCTGTGTCCAACTTTCAACTATAAAATCAACTAATCATTACTAAACCAGTGTAATCCTATTTCTTTTTGCTTACTATCCTACAAACTACTCTATTCTTTAGCTTTGCCAAGATTAATTCATTAAAGCTGTACTTTCCAAGGCTGCTAGTGCTCCACAGACATTCACAAGGTTGCTATGGGATTTTTAAACTGAGGGGAATGATGATATGAGACATAGCACATCACAAACTTACCAATCATATGCATATTTTTATCACCTCATACATTTCCAATCTTTTTGATATTGTGTTGATAAAACCCATTACTGTGTGAAAATAAATGTTGAATGGGAATGTAGAAAGCACTATCCAATCTGATTCCTTGCTTAAAACAAACTCTGTAGAGCTCAACAAACACATGTATTCCATTAGTGAGTAATCGATTAAATGAAAACTGTTATTGGTCATCAGTACTATTAAAAAAATATACTTGTCATATGGACTGCCCTGATATTTAAAGCCTGCCTATTTCCATTTTTATTAACTAAATGAGCACTAGTGTACACGTGAGATGCCCTTGAATATTATGGCATGTCTATCTGGAATCATTGGCTCTACTCCCTAACTTGCAAAATATCTAGTTTTTATTTGTATCACTATGTATTCTTGTTACCTTAGCTAAGATGGGCTCTGGTGGCTCACACCTGTAATCCTAGCTATTCAGTAGGCTGAGATCTGAGGACTGAGGTTCAAAACCAACCTGGGCACAGACACCCATGAGGCTCCAATTAACCAACAGAAAATTGGAATTAGTGTTGTGGCTCAAAGTGGTAGAATGCTAGTCTTGAACAACAACAACAACAAAAACCGAGGGGACAGCACCTAGGCCCCAAGTTCAAGCCCATGACTGACAAAACAAACAAAGAATCTCACAACTTTGCTCCAAAGGAAAAGCTAAATTAACATGTATATATGACAAGGGACTTCAGTCAACCATGGGCAGTTCATGGGCTGGTGGAACATTCTAAGAAAATTGTCCAGAAAAAAGTTGAGAGAAAAATTTGTTCATATAAGAGGGCAAATTGTCAGAATGCAATTGGGGTCACTTGTGCCAGCCCTTCCAAAACCAAATAAGCCAAGAAGTTTAAAAGATGTTGTTCTCGCATGTACATGGATATCTGTCATTAAAGCCATTCTAGGCAACTCAGATGGAAGGCAAACTCATATTTTTGGCCAGAGTCTTCTAAATAAGTAGAGACAGAAATGACTATTTCTACTAGCTCCCCATTGTCCATGCTTATAGAGTCAGGAGGTCTACACAATTTATTTACTTGGATGTCTTCTTTTACTCCCTCTTGTATTCTGCTTATATAATGGTGTTGTAAGCTTAAACCAAGAAATTTGTAAATCCAGATAGGCTAATTTCCTTAAGATGGAGGAATGCTCAAACTTAAGATAGGAGCTGGGCACCAGTGACTCATGCCTGTAATAACAGCTACTCAGGAGGCTGAGATCTGAGGATTGAGGTTTGAAGCCAGACTGGGCAGGAAAGTCCATGAGACTCTTCTTATCTCTAATAAACTACTCAAAAAAAAGCCAATGTGGTACTGTGGCTTGAGTGGTAGAGTGCTAACTTTGAGTAAATGGAGCTCAGGGACTGTTGCCCAGGCCCAAAGTTCAAGCCCCAGGACTGACAAGAAAAAAATAAAACTTGATAATTTCCTAAACTATATTTTTGACACGCTGAAAACCATTTGAGTAACTATCATAGAAGCTTCCATTTTGTTTTTCCAACTCCCTGTTTCAGTTGGCCTGCTTCATCCTTGAAGAAAACTACCAGGCAAGGCAAAGATAACTTCACCAAAGCCTTATAAGTTACATACATGGCGCCGAAGTTCAATGTTACCATTGTTAATTTCATTTCCTATCTTCAAACTCAATTGTTGAATCATATTAAATATATGATCTTGAAGTGACCTGAAGGGAAAAAAATCAGGCAAAAAAAAAACAAGAAAAAGATAGGTGACTTGCTTAGCATCTATTAGTAACTATCAGCTAAGAGAAAGGGTTTTATTTGGTTGGACATAATAAACTTAGGTGTTGACAGTTTTCCAAGAACTTAGGCAAAAGTCAATCCAAGACAAGCACTGATAGCTTATGCCTGTAATTCTAGCTACTCAGGAGGCTGAGATCTGAGGACTGCAGTTCAAAGCCAGTCTGAGCAGGAAAGTCCATGAGACTCTGACTTTACCTCCAATTAACCAGCAAAAAGCTGAAAGTTGAGCTATGGCTCAAGTGTCAGAGCACTACCCTTGAGAAAAAAAGCTTAGCGACAGGGCCCAAGCCCTGAGTTCAAGCCCAGTACTGGCACATATGCAAACACACACATACATACGCGCACACACACACACACACACACACACACACACACACACACACACACACACACACACACACACACACACACACACACACACACACACACACACACACACAATCAGTGCAAGCTTTGATTTATCAAAATAGCTTTCTAGGTAGGTTGTATATGCCATAATATATTTTTGGACAATATATATTTTACCCTCAATATTAGCTCTCTACTATAAAACTCATTTACAATCACTAGTAGGCCCATAGAGTTATATGAGAATATAATAATAGTGAACATTAAGTCCTTTTAATTGCTTCCAGCAGGACAACAAGAAGAGAAAGAATGCTCCATTCCCTAATGAAACTGGTTTAGTGTCTTCACCAGTTTAAATTTGTTTAAATAATTTAAATAAACTATTTGAAGCTTCTTGAAATGAGAAAGAGAGCAAAAAAGAAGTCAAAGAAACCATGCCTGCAAACATACTAAATGTACTGAAAAACAGAAACTGTTAATCAATAAAGAATTAGAGAACAGGGAAAGAAAAACAACTTAGATAAATTAGATGAAATGGTTCAATTCTTAGAGAGAGAAGGAATATTACTAAATTCATTCTATGAAGCTAGTATTAGACATTCTAAAAGCAGACAAAAATATAACAAAAAACAGAACTATAGACCAATTTCTTTCATGCACATTGAATAAAATACTTGCTAATATAATTTAAGAACTAATCATAAAGATTCTACAACACAATTAAGTAGGTTTCATTCCAAGTATTGCTGGTTCGGCATACAAAAATCAGTGAACATTATACACCATACAAACAGAACCAAAACCAAGAATCACAACTGATACAGAAAAGGCTTTTGACAACTTTCTACATTCTTTGTGCTAAGAGCTCTGAAGAAATTTAAAAGGAAGGAATGTTACTTAATATAATAAAGGTATATATAGCAAACCTATAGCCAATATCATCCTAAATGGAAAAAACTGGGACAATTCATTCATAAAAGAAAAAAAGGAAAAACAAGGGTCTCTACTGTCTCTACTACTATTCAATACAGTACAAGAATTTCTAGCCACCAGCAATAAGACAAGAATAAGAAATAAAATGGATCAAGGGGGAGGGAGGAATTGTAGTAAAAAATTCAATGCTACAAAATTAAGGAAAGTGAGGGGAAAGATGGGTTGTAAGAGCGAGAATGCTGAGAGGGGTGATATTGATCCACACGTACTGTACACATAAAGTGCTTTGTCAAATGGCAATTCCTTTGTACAACTACTTAAAAATAAAGATATACAAAGCTGTGCCAGTGGCTCATGCCTATAATCCTAGCTACTCAGGAATCTGAGATCTGAGGAGCACAGTGCAAAGCCAGCCTGGGCAGGAAAGTCCGTGAGACTCTTATCTCCAATTAACCACCAGAAAACAGGAAGTGGCACTGTGGCTCAAGTGGTAGAATGCTCACTTTGAGCTGAAGAGTTCAGGGACAGTGCCCAGACCCAGAATTCAAGCCCCACGACCGAGCCCCCCAAAAAGATATACAAGTCAAAAATTTTTACCTACAAAAAAATAAAACGGATCAAAATGGAGAAGTAAAACTATCTCTATTTACACATGACATTATCCTATACCTAAACACACCAAGGATTCCATCCCCAAATACCCAGAGCTAATAAAGACCTTCATCAAGAATACAAAATCAATATATAAAATCAGTAATTTTTCTGTAAACCAACAGCAAACAATGAGAGGGAAATCAGGAAAACAACTCCATTCATAGTAACTGAAAAAATAAAATAAAATACCTAGGAATAAATCTAACCAAGGACGTGGAGAGGACCTCTGTAATGAAAACAATATAAAACTGAAGAAAACACAAAAGGTGGAAATGTTCTTGGAGTGGTAAGATCAATATCACGAAAATGTCCGTACTGCCAAAGACAATCCCCAAGTTTTTCTTCACAGAGATAGAAAAGTCAATCTTAAAATTCATATAGAAACACAAAGGCCTCGAACAACCAAAAAAGTTCTGGGCAACAGGGGGGAATGATGGTTATCACAAGTTTTGTATCACAATACCAAACTTCAATTTATTATAAATCCATAACAGCAAAACAGTTGGATGCTGGCACAAAAACAGACCTGAAGGCCAATGGAACACAAAGTGTTTGATCCACTTTGAACTGATATTAGTATAGGGTGAAGATTAGGGGTCCAATCGCAGTCTTCTGTATGTGAATATTCAGTTTTCCCAACACCATTTGTTGAAGAGGTTGTCTTTTCAACATATCCTTTTAGCTCCATGTCAAAAATCAGATGGCTGTAGGAGTGTGAGTTCATTTTTGGGTCTTCTAGTCTGATTCATTGGTCTTCAAGTTTGTTTTTGTGCCAGTACTAACTTGTTTTGCTTATCATGGATCTGTAGTAAAGTTTGAAGTTTAAAACTGTGAAACCTCCAGCAAATTCTTTTTGCCCAGGATTGCTTTGGTTATTTCACTATGTGACTCCAAAGGTTATTTCACTATGTGACTCCATACTAATTTCTGTGTGTGTGTGTGTGTGTGTGTGTGTGTGTGTGTGTGTGTGTGTGTGTGTGTGTGTGTGTGTGTGTGTGTGTGTGTGTGTGTGTGTGTGTGTGTGTGTGTGTGTGTGTGTGTGTGTGTGTGTGTGTGTGTGTGTTTTGTCGGTCCTGGGGCTTGAACTCTGGCCTGGGTGCTGTCCTTGAGCTCTTCAGCTCAAGGCAAGCCTCTACCACTTGAGGCACAGTGCCACTTCTGGTTTTCTGAGTGGTTTATTGGAGATAAGAGTCTCACGGAGTTCTTGCGCAGGCTTGGCTTTGAACCACGATCCTCAGATCTCAGCCTCCAGAGTAGGTAGGATTACAGGTATGAGCTATTGACGTCCGGCTTCCATACTAATTTTATGATTGATTTCCCTATCTCTCTAAAGAATTACATCAGGATTTTGTAGACTGACTTTAGCAGTATCCTACTTCAGAATATTAAATTTGACAATCCATGAACATGGGAGGTCTTCCCACTTCCTGATGCCTTCTTCTATTTCTTTCTTCAGAGTTTTATAGGTTTCATTCTACAGGTCCTTTATCTCCTTGATTAGGTTTATTCCTATCTTATATTGAAGATATTGCAAGCAGGATTATTCTGTTTTCCCTCTCCATCTCCTTTATTCTTGGTCTAAAAAGGCTACTGATTTTTGTGGGTTGATTTTATATCCTGCTACTTTGCCAAAGGTATTCATCACCTCTCAGGGTTTGTTAGTGAAGACTTTAAAAGTCTTTAGGGGGCTGGGAAGGTGGCTCAATGGTAGAGTGCTTGCCTTGCATGCATGAGGCCCTAGGTTTGATTCCTCAGCATAAACAAAAAAAAGCCAGAAGTGGCACTGTGGCTCAAGTAGTAGAGCGCTAGCCTTGAGCTGAAAAGCTGAGGGATAGCGCCCAGGCCCAGAGTTCAAGCCCCATGACCGACCAAAAAAAAAGAGTCTTTAGGTGTTCCTATGAACATAATGAAAATTAGTAAATTGTATAATTTACAAGGGTGAATTGTATAGTAAGCTAAGTATATTGCAACAAAACTCTTAGAAACATTCTTTCAAAAGGAAAGAGAGCTATGGAAACTTACAAGCCAGAATCCAAAGTCATGTATTGTGGAACATTACCAATAAAGCGTAACAATGCATCCAATTGAGATTTCAATTCATTGATTTTTTCATTTATTTCCTCCCACTCTTCAAGAGGATTATCTGAAGATTCTGCGGTTTCCAGCTTGTAAAAACAGACGTCAAGGGAAGCAATCAAATTTGGAATAATTTTAGAGATACCTAGGAAGGTATTAAATTAAATATTAAATTATTAAATAGTAATTAATATGAGTATAATCTATTTAATATTAATTATTAGATATTTTAAATTATTTATGAGACTGTAATAGAAACAGATACATAAATATGCTCACAACTATAGTTTTAGCCCTTTAACTATTTAAATAAAATGAGTTTGTGTTCTAAGTTTATTTTCTCAGGTTACAATCAAATGTACTAACCCCCAAAACTATCAATTATAGTTTTCTATAACATGAATCAATTTAATAAATCACTATATGAAGGTAACAAAGGAAAACAACAACTTTCTCATGGAATGACCGAAGGAACAACTGAAATTAAACAAATCAATATTGTTTTAAAGTCTTTTTTTTTTTTTTTTGGTCGGCTTGAACTCTGGGCCTGGGCGCTGTCCTTCAGCTCTAAAGCTCAAGGCGAGCGCTCTACCACTTGAGCTACAGCGCCACTTCCAGTTTTCTGGTGGTTTATTGGAGATAGGAGTCTCACGGTCTCTTCTGCCTGGGCTGGCTTTGAACCGCGATCCTCAGATCTCAGCCTCCTGAGTAGCTAGGATTACAGGCGTGAGCCACCAGTGCCCGGCTAAAGTCATTTTTAATTTAGTAGTTTTCAGTCCTGAATAAAGTTTTGAGTATGGATCCTAATGTTGATCCACTGGACTTAATCACTGAAAGATTACAGAGAAAATACCCTATTAGTAAACTTTGATTGGCAAATTATTTAAAATGACCTGTTAATTTCACCAACTTTTAGCATTTTGAATTCTTCATTACTTTAAATCATTTGCTATCTCTTTTTTTTTTCTGTTCACCTTATGCTGTCATGGGCAAATATTGCCATTGTATTTAAAAAGTTATCGTTGAATATTATGATTATGTTTTCTCACTTAGTTTTATATTGAACAACAATGACAGTCAATGGATCAGGGTTATCTGCAACTTTTTACTAGGAAGCATTGTTAAAGAATACATGACAGCCAGGCACCAGTGGCTCATACTTATAATCCTAGCTACTCAGGAGGCTGAGATCTGAGAATCTCGGTTCAAAGCCAGCCTGGACAGGAAAGACCGTGGAACTCTTATCTCCAATAAACCACCTGAAAACCAGAAGTGGTGCTGTTGCTCAAGTGGTAGAGCACTGACCTTGAACTGAAGAGCTGAAGGCAGCATCAAGCCCAAAGTTCAAGCCCCGTGACAGACAAAAAAAAAAAAAAAATACCTGACAGATAAAAATGATTTGATGGATTTCTAGTACCTCTCAAGCGTTTGGGAAGACAGAGTTTTAATATCTTTCATGGCAAGTCAGGATATTAGGACATTGTTTGTCCAGAGATAGAGGAAATTGAAGTGTAGAATGTATGAAGGACTAGAAATCCTGGTAAACAAAACAAGTTTCACTGGGCCCCTGAATCCCTGAAGAACAATCATGGAACGCAAATAGACTAGTCTTCACCAAGTCTAAAGCCAGACTTCATTTCAACTGAGTTCCAGCTTAAATGGAGGTGATCTGCCCTTACCAGAAGAAAAAGTAAAAACTCATTCTTGTGGAAAATAGTACATCCAGAGTCTCAAGTTATTTCTAGAACTTTCCATACACAATGTCCAGCATTCACTCAGAATAAAACATATAAAAAATGGAGTCAAAAACATGATCAAATGCAATTATTTAAAGCCATATAGGAGAACCAGATATACAAGTATGAAATATAAACTTTGATATAAAAAGTTGAAGTCAGGACTGGCAATGTGGCTTAGTGGTAGAGTGCTTGCCTAGCATTCATGAAGCTCTGGGTGTGATTCTTCAGTACCACATACACAGAAAAAAACTGGAAGTAGCACTGTGGTTCAAGTGGTAGAGTGCTAGCCTTGAGCAAAAGAAGCTCAAGGACAGTGCCCAGGCCCAGAGTTCAAGCCCCAGGACTGGCAAAAAAAAAAAAAAAAAAAAAGTTGAAGTTGTTACTACCAAGGATGTGGCTTGATGATAGAGAGCTTGCCCAGTGTGCTAAAAGACCCTCCATTTGAACATTAACACTGTTTTTTGGTTTTTAGTTTTAGGGTTGTTGTCTTTTGGTTTTTTTTTTTTTTTTTGGTCAGTCAGGGGGCTTGAACTCTGGACCTGGGCACTGTCCCTCAGCTCTTCAGCTCAAGGACAGCACTCTGCCACTTGAGCCACAGTGCCACTTCTGGTTTTCTGGTGGTTTATTGGAGATAAGAATCTCATAGACTTTCCTGCCTGGCTGGCTTTGAACAGTGATCCTCAGATCTCAGCCTCCTGAGAAGCTAGGATTACAGGCATGAGGCAGCACCACCCAGCCATTAACACTGTTTTTAAAAATTAAAGTTATTAACTGATGAGATAAAAAATTTTAAAGACCTAAAAATTCCAGGACTGAAAAATTCAATAACTGAAATGAAGAATTCAGTGGATGTTCAATAACAGATTAGATAAAGTATGGAAAGAAAGTTGATGTTGCAGTAGGGTTTCTATATACAGATAAAATAACTTAGACAAAAGGAAAATAGCTGGGCACTATTGGATCATCCCAGTAATCCTTACCACTCTGAAGGCTGATCTGAAAAATCATGGTTCAAGTCCAGCATAGGCAGAAAAGTCTGAGACTCCATCTCCAATTAACTGCAAAAAAAATACTGGACTGGATGTGTAGCTCAAGTGGTAGACCACTAGCTAGGCAAGCAAGCTGAGTGAGTGCAAGGCCTTGAGGTCAGGCCCTGGTGCTGGGAACAAAAAATTCTCCTAATATCTGATATATATTTATATATCTATATATCTTGTATGTAAGGTTTAGGAGCCTTAGTAACATAAAACATTATAAATATTTGGAAACTACTTGCAAAACTAAACCTAGATCTTTATATATCACCCTGCACCAGAATCAACTCCAAATGGATCAAAGACCTCAGAATCAAAGCAGACACTCTGAAAACATTACAGGATGGAATAGGAGAAACCCTCGGTCTCCTTGGCACAGGCCGAAATTTTCTTAATAGAGACCCAGAAACACAACAAATCAAAGAAAGGTTGGACAAATGGGATTGCATAAAGTTGCAGAGCTTCTGCATGGCAAAGGACATAGCTAGCAAGATCAATAGAAAGCCCACGGATTGGGAGATCTTCACTAGCCATACAACGGACAAGGGTCTCATATCTAAAATATACCTGTAATTCAAAAAATTAAATCCCCCAACAACAAATCCTCAAAGAAACAACAGCCCAATAAATAAGTGGGCTAAAGACTTAAAGAGAAACTTCTCTGAAGAGGACAGAAGGATGGCCAATAGACGACACATCAAGAAATATTCAACCTCTCTAGCCATAAAAGAAATGTAAATCAAAACAACATTGCCATACCACCTCACCCAGTTAGAATGGCTATAATCAAGAACTCTAATAACAACAGATGCTGGAGGGGATGTGGACAGAAGGGAACCTTACTGCATTGTTGGTGGGAGTGTAATCTTGTTCAACCACTTTGGAAAGTAGTATGGAAGCTTCTCAAATGACTCCACATAGACCTCCCCTATGACCCAGCAATCCCACTTTTGGGCATTTACCCAAGTGATCACAAACAAGACCATACTAAAGCTACCAGCACAACTATGTTTATTGCAGCATTATTTACCATAGCTAAGATATGGAACCAACCCAGATGCCCCTCACTAGATGAATGGATCAAGAAAATGTGGTATATATACACAATGGAATTCTATGCCTCCATCAGAAAGAATGACATTGCCCCATTTGTTAGGAAATGGAAAGGCTTGGAAAAAATTATATTAAGTGAAGTAAGCCAGGCCCAAAGAAACACAGGTCCCCATGGATTCCCTTATTTGCAATAACTAGTATATGTCTGAGACAAGCAGAAAAGGTCAGATAAGTTGATGTTAGGGGAAATGAACCCCAAGTATTCAAATGTTTTTGCTTTCATGCGACTGTTTCTAAAATACTTATAAGATGATTTCTTTGTTGCTTTGTATGTTCCTCCCCCCCTCCAGTATAACCCCTGCATTCACTGTATTTGATGTTGGTATAAATTGTGGAGGGGAAGGGAAAAAACAAATCGTGTAAATAGGGATACAAGTGGACCCATTGCAACAATGAGATGTACAAATTGTTATGTTGAAAAACAAACTTTACAACTTTGGTGGGGGGGGGAGAGAAGGGGAGGGAGTTGGGAAAGGATGGGAAGGGGAAATAAAGTATGAGGCAATAATGCTTGATAAGAAATGTACTCATGGGCTGGGAAGGTGGCTCAGTGGTAGAGTGCTTGCCTTGCATGCATGAGGCGCTGGGTTCGATTCCTCAGCACCAAATAAGCAGAAAAAAAAGCTGGAAGTGGCGCTGTGGCTCAAGTGGTAGAGGTGAAGAGCAGAGGGCCAGTGCTCAGGCCCAGATTCAGGCCCTACGGACTGGAACCAAAAAAAAAAAAGAATTGTACTCATTATCTTGCCCATGTAATTGTAACCCCTCTGTACGGTATTTTTTTTTTTTTTTTTTTTTTGGGTCCGGTAGTGGGGCCTGAACTCTGGGCCTGGGCGCTGTCCCTCAGCTCTTCAGCTCAAGGCTAGCGCTCTACCACTTGAGCCACAGCGCCACTTCCGGCTTTTTTTCTTTTTGCTTATGTGGTGCTGAGGAATTGAACCCAGGGCCTCAGGCATGCAAGGCAAGCGCTCTACCACTGAGCCACCTTCCCAGCCCCTCTGTACGGTATTTTCACAATTTAAAAAAAAATTTGGAAACTATAAATCATTTATTTATGATTCATAATTCAACTCTTTTGAGAATTATGTCACGAAATTTGTCATTTTTTTCATGTAAATCTGTGCCACTTTAAAAGTAAACTTTTAAGGAATTTATAGATTTAATCACTAATGGACTGTTAACATCTTTTTCATTTCCATTTTTAGGTTCTTCATTGTTCAAGGCAATAATGACTTTCATCCTTGAAATTCCCTAGTTGATTTTAGTCTTTTTTTTCTATGGTACCAAATCTTCTAAGTTTTTAACTATATTATCAGCACAAATTTCCACTTTATCTTTTCTAATGTTCACATTATTTTTTTTATTTTATTCTATTTTTCTATTTTCCAGGATGCTAATAGTTTTTGTTTGCCATTTATGATCCTATTTTTGCCAATCCCAGGACTTGAATGCAGGGGCACTGTCCCTCAGTTTTTTGGCTCAAGGCTACTGCTCTATCCCTTGAGCCACAGCTCCACTTCTGGCTTTTTGCTGGTTAATGGGAAAGAAGAATTTCAGACTCTCTTGCCGGGCTAGCTACAAACTGCAATCCTCAAATATCAGTTTCCTGAGTGGCTAGGAATACAGGTGTGAGCAATGGGCACTCAGCTCTACTATTGCTTTTTTTTTTTTTTTTTTTTTTGGGGGGGTCCAGTCATGGGGCCTGAACTCTGGGCCTAGGCGCTGTCCCTCAGCTCTTCAGCTCAAGGCTAGTACTCTACCACCTGAGCCACAGTGCCACTTCTGGCTTTTTTCTTATGTGGTGCTGAGGAATCGAACCCAGGGCCTCGAGCATGCAAGGCAAGTGCTCTACCACTGAGCCACCTTCCCAGCCCTACTATTGCTTTTTAATTAGTGGTTTTGCTTTTAAATGTTTTTAAGGCTATTTAATTTTGACTTTTTGTTAGGAATAATTGTTACATTTTAACCAAAAATTTCAGCATCCTTTTTCTTCTAATATATTTTCTCTTTTAGTATTTTGATGAAATGTAATGTGCTGATCTATTTCCTAATGCTGAATCACTCAAATATTTCTGGAGTCAAGCCTACTTGGTTTATAGTGTTTCTATTTTTAATCTCTGCTATATTGCACTGATTTTGTTTATAATTTTGGCCCTTATAGTCATAAATGAGAGGTAGCCTATGAGTTTATTTTACACTGTTATGTTTTTATATTTACTCTAGGTTCATAAAAGGTTAGAGAATTACATATAACACCATGAATTATTTAGGAAGTTTGAAATAATGTTCTTTAAAGCTTAAATAAAATTTAGTGTTAAGCCCGATATTGGCTCTTGTCTAACTATTGGGGAGGCTGAGATCAAAAGGATCACAGTCCTAGGCCAGCCCAGGCAAAACACTTCACAAGAATCTTTCTCAACAGAAAACAATGGGCATGGTGGTATGTGTATATCATCCCAGTTATGGTGGAAAGCATAAACAGGAGGATTGTGGTCAAGGGGAGCAGAAGCAAACACTGAGATCACATCTCAAACATAACTGAGCAAATAGGGTTGGAGATACGGCTAGAGTTGTGGAGCATTTGCCTAACAAACACTAAAGCCCCAAGTTCAAATTCTAGAACCACTAAAAAAAAGAGAAAGTTGGGGCTGGGAAGGTGGCTCAGTGGTAGAGCACTTGCCTTGCATGCCTGAGGCCCTGGGTTCGATTCCTCAGCACCACATAAGCAAAAAGGAAAAAAAAAAGCCAGAAGTGGTGCTGTGGCTCAAGTGGTAGAGCGCTAGCTTTGAGCTGAAGAGCTGAGGGACAGCGCCCAGGCCCAGAGTTCAGGCCCCACGACCAGACCAAAAAAAAAAAAAAAAGTTTTGTGCTCTTACCGAAAACTTATCTACTTCTACATAATCATATTGTTGTTGCCAATACATTATTAATCACAAGTCAACTGCAAATCTCAAAAATATGTTACCCCTTGTCTCCATGATTCAGCTATTCTTTTGCTTCTAAACATTCTTTTTCATTTGTGCCATGTAATAAACTCATTCATTTGCTACTTTTATTTGTACTTTTAAATATTAATTGCATTCAAAATAATCATTGTCGCAATGCTTTATAGTGTCAAGAAATCTAGTATTATAGTTTTCTCTTACCATTGTCCCCATTTATTCTTATTTCATATTCTTTGTAGAGTCTTTTTATGTACTGCATTAGTTCCTCCATGTACTGCAGCTCTGGTGGCATTTGCCCCTCCAGACTTCTATGGCGATGAAAGATCCCAAATCCAATATCTGCCCAGTTTTCATGTAAGTGCTGAATAATCTTCAGAGTATCATATCTGCACAGTAGAGTATCCCCAGAAAACTTTGCTGATTCCTCACTCAGCATCTAGAAGGTGAAAAGGATGGAGTAACATTTTCCTTCATCATATTAATGTAAACATGATATCTATAATTAATTAAACTTATTTTCAAAAGATGTTTTTAGTTGGGGGCTAGTGATTCACGCCTATGATCCTGCTACACTGAAAGTGTAAATCTGAAGATAACTATTAAAAGCCAGTGCAGGCAGTAACGTCTGTGAGATTCTTATTTCCATTTAACCAGCAAAAAGCTGGAAGTAGAAATGTGGATCAAGTGAATAGTACCAGTCTTAAATGAAAAATCTAAGCAAGGGTGTGAGGCCCCAGGTTTAAGCACTAATAGACACACACACACACACACACACACACACACACACACACACACACACACACACACACACAAATTAAATTTTTTTAAAAATAGTCTTAATGGTAAAAAAGATATAGTGTCTGCTTATTTATGTATCTAGTGTTTATCTATATATATATAATAAATGCACATGAGGAAATATTAGTCAGCCTTAAAAAGGAAGGAAATACTGACACATAGATGACCTTGAGAACATTATGCTAAGGGAAATAAACCAATCATAAAAGAACAAACATAAGATTTTACTTTGGTGAAGTGGCTAGGATAGTCAAATTCATAGACAGGAAACAGAATGAGGATCACTAGGACAATAGGGAAGGCAAAAATGGAGAGTTATTCTTCAATGGGCACAGAATTTCAGTCTTAGAGGCTGAGGGACTCTGGAGGAGGATGGTGGTTATGCTGAACAATGTCATGAATATACTAATGCCTCTGAACTATATGCTTAAAAAGGGCTAAAATATAAGTTTTATGTTAGGCATATTTTGTCATAACTTAAGAAATATTATTATATTTCAAAGTCCAATTGATCCTAAAGGCAAAAGCCAGAGGCTGGAGAGGTGCACTCATTATTCTTGGCAATTAGATGGACAAGTAAGAACCACACTCACTTCTACATGAGCATCTTCTCCCACTTTTTTTTTTCAGGTAGCCTAACTTTTTTGATCTCCCAAATTTGCATATTAAAAAGCCTCTAAGAGCTTGCTGTTTTGTCTTTAGTAAAACTTTCAAACGTAATTTTGAAAGAATGAGATGTGAGAGAGCTATAGGTAGGGACTGTCACGTAACAGCACAGGCGCTGGTGGTTCATGCCATAAACCTAGCTACAAGGAGGCTGAGCTCTGAGAATCAAGGTTAAAACCAGCCCAGATAGAAAAGTCCAAGAGATTCTTAACTCCAATTAGCAAGCAAAAAGCCAGAAGTGAAGGCATGGCTCAAGTAGCAGAGTGCCAGCCTTGAGCAGAAAAGACAAGTGGGAGTATGGAGGCCCTGAGTTCAAACAAACAAACTACTAAACAAAACGACCCTAGCATTTTGATTACCAACTTGTGTATTAAAAAGTCTTACCCTTTGCCATTTCTTGAGCTCTGAAGGAAGTAAAATCAGTGTATCTCCCTTCAAAAGGGAGAAGATACTTTTTTTACTAAAATAAGGGGGAAAAAGCAAGAGAAAGGGCTCAGAACAAGGTAAACAAAAGAAAATGATACATGCATATTCTATAATAAGATTTGTTTCTCTCAGGTCTAGCCCTCTACCCACAAGCATTTACGTTTCAATTTACAATATTAATATAAATTAACATTCTAATCAACCAAGTTCCAGGGCCAGGAACCATGATCCATCAAATCTGTTTTAAAGGGTGGGCTTTCTAGCTACTCAGGAAGCTGGATCTGAGAGTCAAGGTTTGAAGCCAGTGAGGGCAGGAATGTCCAAGAGATTTTATCTCCAATTAACCACCAAAATACCAGAAGTAGAATGTGGCTCAAGTAGAGAGCCAGCCTTGAGTGAAAAAGCTAAGGGACAGTGCCCAGGCTCTGAGTTCAAGCCCCAGTCCCTCCAACAAACAGACACACAAAAAGGCAATGTTAGAATAATTATAAGGTAAAAGAGAGGAGACAGGAAAGAAGGGAGGAAAAGAAATGAGAATTGACTTAGTCATCAGACATGATACAGTATAATAAGAAAAACAATATTCTTGGAGACACACGTATTCTCCATGAAGAAAGGCTGCCATTTGAGAAGGCCATCCTTTACAATCTGTGCTTTCTCCTTCACGGACTCTTCAGTGTGTTCCACCTCCATTTTAAATTTGTCCAGTGAATTTTTCCACTTTTCTGTCAACCTCTCCAACAGTGCATGGTCTGCAGTGTCCTAAAATACACAGCATCACTTTATTCTTTTATTCATGTAACAAATATTTATGAATACACACTAAATCATTACTAATATTGTAGGACTAGAAAATCCATTAAAAATGGATTAAAAATTGAAACATGTGGCCCTTCCTTCAAAATGTCTTCATTAACATTGTTTGATGATGAACTTCCTATGGTGTGTGAAGTATTAGAAGCAAATTGTTTGGTTGTTGTTGTTGTTTTGTCAGTCATGGGACTTGAACTTGGAGCCTAGGTGCCATCCCTGAGCTTTTTTGTTCAAGGCCAGGGCTCTACCACTTTGAGTCACAGATCCACTTCTGGATTTCTGGTGATCAATTGGAGATAAGAGTCTCCTAGACTTTCCTGCCCAGGCTGGCTCTGAACTGCAATCCTCAGCTCTCAGCCTCCTGAGTAGCTAGGATTATAGGAGTGAGTCACCAGCATCCAGCACAAGATTTTTTTCCTGTAAAGCATGAACCCTTTTAGGGTGGTACACTGGATAGAACAGGAACCATGAAACCACACAAAACCAAACATGAATCCAAGCCATTTACTAGCTTTGTAACCTTGGATGACATTATTTAATTTCTTCTTAAAGTTCTTTTTAATTATGCAGACCCTAATAAACATCCTGCAGGATTAAGAGCTAACTGGTGTAAATGGTTTGTCTGGGCTTTTTTCTCTTTTTTGTAGTGTTCAAGTTGAAATGTAAGACTTCATGCTTGCTAAGTGGGTACTGTATCATTTGAGCCATACCTAATAACCTCTCTTGCTTTGGTTATTTTTGTCTTTGTTTGTAAATTGTTATTGCCTTGGTTACTTTTGAGGCATGATCTTGCTTTATGCCCAGGTTGGTGTGGGGCTGTGATCATCCTATTTATGCTTCCATTCATGCCTGGAGATGGTAGGTATGTGCCAATGTATCTAGCTATTGTGTTTCCCCTGTATCTAGTGTAATAGTTGTATATAACTGAGCTCAAATACTGGTTGACATGCAGTCTCTCAAACTTTTATGCTCAGGCTGGCCTCAAACTGAGATCTCTCAATCTCTGCCTCCCAAATAGCTAAGATTCAGACTTGAGATGTAACTTGTGGCTTTGGTATAAATAAGTAGCATCCTCTTTTTCTCTTCAGGGTACTCAATGAATTGACTCATGAAATGATGAAAGCAGTAACTCATCCAGATGCACTGTACTCACACAAACTGACATGTTAAACTGAAATCCCTCTGTTCAACTACTTAAAGATCATTTTAAAAAGAAAGGGACAACTGGTTTCATGGCCCTGCTGCTTACATGGTCCTGCTGCTCACTCTTCTAAGTGGCCTTTACTTTTGCTTTGTTAAATAAACTCTTTGTTACCATATGTGTGTGTGTATGTTTTGTTGTAAAAAAAAAAAAAAGAAAAGAGAGGGCTGAAAAGAGAGGGCTGGGAAAGTGGTAGAGCGCTTGCCTTACATGCTTGAGGCCCTGCATTTGATTCCTCAGCACCACATAACCAAAAAAGAAAAAAGCCAGAAGTGGCACTGTGACTCAAGTGGTAGAGCACTAGCCTTGAGCTGAAGAGCTGAGGGACAGCGCCCAGGCCCAGAGTTCAGGCCCCACAACCGGACCCCAAAAAAAAGAAAAAAAAAGAAAAAAGAAAGAGAATAATATGAACAAAATTCCAAATAAAAATTTTAATAACATTGCTGAAAAATAGTAATTAATTGATAATGCAACAATCAATAAACACAGTTACTTGTTCTTTGTTCTGTTGAGACAGGGTCTTGATATATAAACCAGGATAACCTGGAACTCACTTTATAGCCTAGGCTGTCCTGGAAATTAATTCTCTTTTCTGATTCTCCCAAGTGCCAATAAATAGCAGGACTATGAATAATTTTGTAGTGTTACTAAATTTAGATAAACAAATACAATGGAACAAAATATAGGAAATTACAGCTTTTACTCATATGCCTTTATTTTTTCATTCTGATCAAAATAAAACACAAATGTAAACCTAAAAGTGGCTTAGGCTTAGTGGTAGAGTGCTTGCCTAGCATACATGAAGCCCTGGGTTCAATTCCTCAGTACCACATAAACAGAAAAAGCTGGAAGTGGAGCTGTGGCTCCAGTGGTAGAACGCTAACCTTGAGCAAAAAAGAAGCTCAGGGACGTTGTCCAAGCCCTGAGTTCAAGCCCAAGGACTAGCAAAAAAAAAATCTATAAGCTGGGCGCTGGTGGCTCATGCCTGTAATACTAACTACTCAGAAGGCTAAGATTTGATGATCATGATTTGAAGCCAGCCGAGACAGAAAAGTCAAAGAGACTCTTTTTGTTGTTGTTGTTAGGCTCAAGACCTGGACTTGAACTTGGTTCCGGATACATTCACTCATTAGCTAGTGACTTGCCAACTAAGCCATGCCTCCAAACCCTCTATGAGACTCATCTCCAATTAACCACCACAATGCCAGAAGGAGCAGTGTGGCTCAAGTGGTAGAGTACTACCTTTATGTGAAAAAAACAAGCAAGACTACAAGGTCCTGAGTTCAAACCCCCTCATACTGGCACATACACACAAAAAAATCAAATGAAAAAAATTTAAGGCTATAACTATAGAAAATTCAATGGTCTCCACCCTCAACATCTGCAGTCATTTTTACATAATTAAAGTGAGTTAAGCTTTACCTTGGTTGAGAGCATGGTGATGAAATGCTTAACGTACTTATTCCAGGCTTTTTCATTGAGGTAGAGTTGTTTAGCCATTATGACTCTATTTCTTATGATTACCTACAAAAACAATGTGCTATAATCAGGACCCTACAACATTAACAGACCACTACATTAACCTGGGTTCACATAACCATTTCTTCTTCTTCTTCTTCTTCTTCTTTTTGTTGTTGTTGTTGGTCATGGGGCTTGAACTCTGGGCCTGGGCACTGTCCCTGAGCTCTTCACCTGAAGGCTCTTCACCACTTGAGCCACAGTGCCACTTCCAGTTTTCTGGTGGTTAATTGGAGGTAAAAGTCTCACAGGCCGGGAGCTGGTGGCTCACATCTGTAATCCTAACTAGTCAGGAGGCTAAGATCTGAGGATTGCGGTGAAGCCAGCCTGGGCAAGAAAAGTCCATGAGACTCTTATCTCCAATAAACCACCAAAAAACCAGAAGTGTTCAAGTGATAGAGCACTAGCCTTGAGCTGAAGAGTTGAGTGACAGTGCCCAGGCCCAGAGTTCAAGTCCCATGACTGACCAAAAAAAAAAAAAGTCTCATGGACTTTCCTGCCCAGGCTGGCTTTGAACCATGATTCTTAGATCTCAGCCTCCTTAGTAGCTAGGATTACAGGCGTGAGCCACCGGAGCCTCAGATTCCATTTCTTCTTGAATCACTATCCCATACAAAATTTGCTGTTTAAACCATTGACTACTATGAATTACAATTGCTAAAACTGTTTACCTGGAACTAAAAGTATAGTATATAACAGAAAGTCTTAAGTAATTTGAGTTTAAGACTTCCCCTTACACTTAAGACCTCTTTACTTAAAAATCACTATGGAATTGAAAATACTCATCTATTTATTTAATTTTTATTTTTGCTTTGGTTTGTTTTAGTCAGTTGTGAGGCTTGAACTCAGGGCCCAGGCACTCTCCCTGAGCCTCTCTTTGTGCTCAAGGCTAGTGTTCTACCAACCGAACCACAGCTCCACTTCCTTTATTTAATTTTTGTTCCAGAACTAGGTCTTGACCCTAGGGCCTTGCACTCTTGCTTGGCTTTTTTGTCATACTCCTAACAACTTGAGGTACATTCCCATTTCTAGCCTTTTGCTGGTTAATTGGAAATAAGAATCTCACAGACTTTTCTGCTTGGGTAGCTTTGAATTGTAATCCTCAAATGTCAGCCTGCTGAGTAGCTAATATTACACCCACAGCACAGCTCAGCGTTTTTATTTATATGAATTGTATCTATTGATATTTTTCTTGACTTACGCTTCCATTATTTTATTATTTTTTTTTATTTTTTGGGTCCGGTTGTGGAGCCTGAACTCTGGGCCTGGGCGCTGTCCCTTAGCTCTTCAGCTCAAGGCTAGCGCTCTACCACTTGAGCCACAGCGCCACTTCTGGCTTTTTTCTTTTTTGCTTATGTGGTGCTGAGGAATCGAACCTAGGGCCTCAGGCATGCAAGGCAAGCGCTCTACCACTGAGCCAACTTCCCAGCCCAGCTTCAATTATTTTAAATATGCATATATTTTAATATATTACAAATTAACAGAAATAGCACTTGTATGAAAAACTGTATTTTTCCACAAGTATGAGTAAAATATTCCATTTTGCTTCTTTTTTTTTTTCTGTCCATTAGGGGCTTGAACTCAGTGCCTGGGTACTGTCTCTGGGCTCCTTTTTGCTCAAGGTTTGCACCCTACCATAGCACAGAGTTCCTGAAAGGGAACGGCTTCCTCTTAATTATCCTGTTATAATTCTACATTGAGATGGGACATTATATCTTAGGTAAAGTCTTCACATTGCAGAGTATCTGCCTTCCTCTATTCTCTTTACTTTCATCTTGTTTTCATAAGTTGGTTTTATAACTTGGTTTTATAAGTGTCTACATGGTTTTATAAACTGTGCAGTGAAGTGTAGTAGTCCATGCCTGTAATCCCAACTATTTAGGAGACAAACCCAAGGAGGATCCCCGTTTCAAGCCAGCCAGGGCAGAGTTAGTGGAATCCTATTTCAATCAATCAACCAGGTAATAATAGCATGCATTTGCAATCCTAGCTAGGTGGGAGGCATAAGCAGGAAGATGTCAATCTAAAGATAATTCTAGAGGTGAGGGGGACATGAGACTCTATTCAAAAAATAACAAGCATAAAGAGCTGGAGACATGATATAGTACCTGCCAATACTTTTAAGTCATAGAACACTTGCCTAGCAAGCATGAGTACCTGAGTTCAATCCATCATAGCACACATATACATAAAAATCTCATTTAATGGCCAATGGCCTTATAGTAAAATAGTTATCACTTCAATGTCAATGGCCTTTTTATTTTCTATACAAGCTGCTTTTTCACTAGGTTTGCTGAACCTTGTCTATTTGTCCCAAAGACAGTAGAGCAAAGTAATTGGGAGTTCAGAAGTTAGGCAAGCATCAGTGGCTCATCCCTGTAATCCTAATTGCTCAGGAGGCTGAGAGCTGAGGATCATGATTTGAAGCTAGCCCTAACAGATTAAGAGTCTAAGAGAGTTTAATCTCCAATTAAGCAGCAAAAAGCCTGAAGTAAAGCTGTGCCTGAAGTGGCAGAATACTAGCTTTGAGTGAAAAAAACTGAGGAACAAATGCCCAAGCCCCAAGAAGCCCCAGTACTGGCACACACAAAAAAGAATTTTTTGCTCCTACTTTACAGTTCTAGTATAAAGGAGAGAGATAGACAGAGACAGAACAGATACCCAGAGAGAAAACTCTACTGTGCAATGTCTAGATATCAAAGGCAAAAAATAAAATTTTAACTTTCCATTTCAAGGTCTACCAAAGGTCTATCTCATTCACCAATAAATATATTATCTCTTTCTCTTTTTAGTTTCATCTAAATTATTAAAAATTATAAAATATAACTTTAACCAATAATGAAGTTTGAATTGAAGAAGCAGATGATCAAACCTTTACAGCCAATTCATATGTGGCTGAGCTCCAAATATCTCTTTCATCCATTAGATGTTTAATGTCATTCTCCATCCTTCCTCTTTGTAATGAATACAAATCATGGTATTCTTCAACAATTCTAAAAGAAAAAATAAGAAATGGTTGTAACAACACATTTTTAAGAGAACTTTGTTATAACCTGAGCAAATACAAGAGAATGGAGATAACTCTTTGCATCCTATCTGATCACAATGGAATTAAACTAGATTTCAACAAAAGATACTGCAGAAAACACTCAAACACATGGAGTCTGAACCATGCACTGCTGAACTATAGGTGGGTCACTGAAGAAATAGAAGAGGAAATCAGAAAGTTCTTACAATTCAATGAAAATGAAAACATATATTGGAACCTTTGGGATATAGCAAAAGCTGTGATGTGAGGATAGTTTGTAGCTCTAAGCATGCGCATTAAAAAAACAGATGTGCCTCTGATCATACAATATTTATCAAAACGGACTCCAGAAAATGAAAACAAAGTTTTTTCTTTGTTGCTCTTTTTCTTTTCTTTTTGTTTTGTTTCTTCATTTATATGTTTTTGGGGTGGTATGAGGGAACACAGAAATTGAGGGATAAAAGGTAAACAAATGCAGCAGTGATCCTTACAACTTGTGGTTAAAATCTGGGGAAAAGAAAGGGGAAAAAGAGATGTACTCATTACCTGACTAACGTAACTATAACTATTCTGTATATCACCTTTATAATAACAAATAAAAGTTTTTTTTGCCGGTCGTGGGGCTTGATTAAAAACTTATCATAAGAAAAAACTCATAAGGTAATTATGGTATAACTGCTGGATATATTGATAGCACAACATGAAATATTCACAAAAATATTGGCAAAACTTACAAAAAGTCATAACAAAAGTAGAAAGTCCAGTATAATGGCCCTTGCTCTAAACACTTTATATTTTATTCTTTTTTTGGTTGGTCATGGGGCTTGAACTTGGAGCCTGGGTGCTCAAAGCTAGTACTCTACCACTTTGAGCCACAGCTCCACTTCCAGTTTGCTGGTGATTAATTGGAGATAAGACTCACACACCTTCCTACCCAAGCTGGCTTTGAACTGGATCTTCAGATCTCAGCTTCCCAAGTTGCTAGGATTATAGGGGTGAATCACCAGCACCTGGCTTCATTTTATTCTTTTTTTTTCTTTTTTGGGAGTCCGGTCATGGGCCTGGGCGCTGTCCCTCAGCTCTTCAGCTCAAGGCTAGCGCTCTACCACTTGAGCCACAGCGCCACTTCCCGCTTTTTTCTTTTTTGCTTATGTGGTGCTGAGGAATCGAACCCAGGGCCTCATGCATGCAAGGCAAGCGCTCTACCACTGAGCCACCTTCCCAGCCCCTTCTTTTATTCTTTATCACAAAACTTTTTACAGTATTATGTTCTAATAGTATAACAACACTGTATTTGATGAAAACTTCAGAACACAAGGAACAGTACTGCCGCAGTTTTGTTAGGTTTCTTGTTTATGAAGTTAGGATTTATTTTAATGATTTTCATTTGTTGTTTTCATTTGTGGGATCTGTATGTTGTCCCTGAGGTTTTTTTGCTCAAGGATGGTGTTATACCACTTAAGCCACACCTCCACTTCTGGCTTTTTGCTGTTTAATTGGAGATAAAACTCTCAAGCTTTCTATCTAGGCTGGAACCCCAATCCTCAGATCTCAGCCTCCTGGATAGCTAGGATTATAGGCATAAACCACCAGCACCCAACTGATTTAAGATTCTTTACTTAAGTCATAAATCCCAATAATTGTGAGTCATCACATTTTAAAATATTTAAAATTAATACAAGATTATAAGAAACTCCCTTCTGGCCACCCGAAAGCCTAAATTAAGCACTTCTTTTTATTTCTTCATGTCTACCAGAAAGTGTCTTTTTCCTTCTGATTTACATGGAAGCTCTCCTCAGAAGTTGTAATGTGACAAGTAGTATTAGACAAATCTTCGGATACTTCTTTGAGGGATGTTATCACTGGTGCAAGAATTAAAAATCCTCTACTCAGAGTTGTCCATGTGTTTAAAATAAATGAGGAGAAATCCACATAGGTGAATACAAGTATATAAATTCAATTAGCTGAATCTATACTACTTGTATGAAAATTAGATAATTTTTAAATGACCCAATTTTTTTTTTTTTTTTTTTTTTTTTTTGTCAGTCACAGGGCTTGAACTCTGGGCCTGGGCACTGTCCCTCAGCTCTTCAGCTCAAGGCAGAGTAGCTAGGACTACAGGCGTGAGCCACCAGCGCCCAGCCCAAAATGACCCAAATTCATAACAATAAAAAGTTAAAAATTCAGAAACAACTTTAATGCCCCAACAAAAGAGAGACTGACCAGGTAAAATTCAATTTTTTATGTTATAAAATGACCCAAAAGCGGGGCGCCTGTAACCCTAGCTACTCAGAAGGCTGAGATCTAAGGATCAAGGTTCAAAGCCAGCCCAGGAAAGACCGTGAGACTCTTATCTCCAATAAACCACTCAGAAAACCGGAAGTGGTACTGTGGCTCAAGTGGTAGAGTGCTAGCCTTGAGCTGAAGAGCTCAGGGACAGCGCCTAGGCCCAGAGTTCAAGTCCCATGAACCGACAAAAAAAAAAAAAGATGACCCAAAATGCGAGGCCCTGGTGGCTAACACCTATATCCGAGCTACTCAGGGGGCTCAGATCTGAGGATCAAAGTTCAAAGCCAGCCTGGGAAAGAAGGTTTGTGAGACTCTTATCTCCAATTAAGCACTCAAAAAGACAGAGGTAAGGTTAACTCAAGAAGTAGAGCTCTAGGACTGGGAAGGTGGCTCAGTGGTAGAGTGCTTGCCTTGCATGCCTGAGGCCCTGGGTTCAATTCCTCAGTACCACATAAGCAAAAAGAAAAAAAGCCAGAAGTGGCGCTGTGGCTCAAGTGGTAGAGCACTAGCTTTGAGCTGAAGAGCTGAGGGACAGCGCCCAGGCCCAGAGTTCAGGCCCCACGACCGGACCCAAAAAAAAAAAAAAGAAGTAGAGCTCTAGTTTTGAGCAAAGAAAGCTCAGGGACAGCACCCAGGCTCTGAGTTCAAGTACTAGGACACATACTCATACACACACACACTCTTTCTCTCTCTCATTTTTTTTTCTCTCTGTCTCTCACACATACACCACACATACACCACAAAATGACCAAAAAAGTAAAATTAAATATTCAATTTGATTTTACTTTTATAAATAATCCATAAGTAAAAACAAATAATAAAAATATTAATAATAGTTAATTCTAGAAGAGTTACCTATGTTCGTTATTTTTCTATTGTGTTTCCATATTTTCAATTCTAAAATTTCAATTCTTTTTGTTTTTCTTTTTTGCCAATTCTGGGGCTTGAACTCAGTGCCTAGGCACTGTCCCTGAGCTTCTTTTGTTCAAGGCTACCACTCTACCACTTAGCCACAGCACCACTTCTGGCTTTTTCTGTTTATGTGATACTGAGGAATTAAACCCAGGGCTTCATGCATGCTAGGTAAGCACTCTACCACTAAGCCACTCTCCCAGCCTGGTCCCCTGCTTTTCTATTCTCTATCTTTTCTCATTTCTTTGACTCCATTATCCCTTCATGCTGTCCCAGGTTGCAAGTAGCAACAGTGCTCAGTAACACAAAAGAATTCTCTTTTAGTTAGTTAGGTAGGTAGGTAGGTAGGTAGGTAGGTAGTTAAGTGCCAGTCTTGGCCCCTGCCCCTGAGCTCTTTTTCCTCAAGGCTAATACTCTACCACCTGAGCCACAACTTCACTTTCAGCTTTTTTGTAGGTTTTTGTTTTTTGAGTATTTTATTGTAGATAAGAGTCTCATGGACTTTCCTGCCTGAGCTGACTTTGATCTTCAAATCTTAACCTCCTGAATAGCTAGGATTACAGTATGAGCCACTGGGCACCCAGATGGCTTATTTTATTTTTAAATTCCTACAACAAGTCTGTTTAGTGTTCTCTCTATGACAGGCACTGTTAAGAAAACAAAACAGGGCTAGGGTTTGTAGCTCACGTGGTAAAGCACTTTTATTTTTTTGCCATTCCTGGGGCTTGAACTCAGGGCCTGAGCACTGTCCCTGAGGACTCTTACCACTTGAGTCACAGCATCACTTCTGGCTTTTTCTGGTTATGTGGTACTGAGGAATTGAACCCAGGGCTTCATGCATGCTAGACAAGCACTCTACCACTTCCCAGCCCCAATATGGTCAAATAAATCTTCACTTTTTTTTTTTTTTTGGTCGGTAGTGGGACTTGAACTCTGGGCCTGGGCGCTGTCCCTCAGCTCTTCAGCTCAAGGCGAGCGCTCTACCACTTGAGCTACAGCGCCACTTCCGGTTTTCTTGTGGTTTATTGGAGATAGGAGTCTCACAGTCTCTCCTGCCCGGGCTGGCTTTGAACCGAGATCCTCAGATCTCAGCCTCCTGAGTAGCTAGGATTACAGGCGTGAGCCACCAGCGCCCGGCTAAATCTTCACTTTTTTATGTGAAGCAACAATAAACAATTAGAAAGGTAAAACATATTAAGTACCAATAGTGTAGTCAGACTAAATATACAGGTATGGTGTAATTTTAAATAGGGCCATGAAAATATAATAATGAGAAGATAACATTTGAGCAAAGAAATATCCAAAAGAGAGAGAAGGATGCCACACAGCTCTCTGCGTGCTCAAGAATCAGAGCCAGGCCAGTATGTCTGAAACAAAATAAAGAGAGTCAGAAAAGTTAGAATAGTAAGCCATTTTCAAAACATTGCCTTTCAAGCTACAATAGGAGGTACTGTACAATTTTTAGCAAAGAAATAACATTCTGAACTAAAGTAGATCATGTTGGCTAGTGTGTTGAGAATGAATGTAGTGGTTAGTATAAAGGAGAAAGACCTTTCTGAAGTTTTGGCAATGAACCAGACAAGAAATGAAAATGGCGATAATAAAAGGGTTGAAGATTCTGTATGTTAAGACAGGAAAATTGGGGGGAGGAGGGAAGAGTTAGGGAGGTAGGGAGAGAAGGGATGGGTAAGGGAAAAACAAAGGGGGGGGGTAACAATGCTCGATAGAAAATGTACTCATTACCTTACTCATATAACTGTAACCCCTCTGTACAGTATTTTTACAATAAAAAACATTTTTAAAAAATTGAGCCAAGTTGTCAGTGGCTCATGCCTGTAATCCTAGAGACTGAGGAGTCTGAGATCTGAGGTTCATGGCTCAAAGCCAGCCCGGCAGGAAACTCTGTGAGACTCTTATCTCCAATTAAGCACCAAAAAAAGCTAGAAGTGGAGCTGTACCTTAAGCACTACAGTGCTAGCCTTGAGCAAAAAAGCTCAGGGACGGGGCCGGGCTCGGAGTTTAAGCCCCAGTACCGGCACCAAAAAAGAAAAAAAAAAAAAAAAAAGGAAATTGATCAAATTTGCTGATGGAAATATCTGAGAGATTAAGGGAATCAATTAAGAATGAGTCAAAGATATGGAAACAACCCAGATGTCCCACCACAGATGAATGGATCCAAAATTGTGGTATCTATACCCAATGGAATATTATGCAACCATTAGAAATGACAAAATAATGGCATTTGCAGGGAGATGGATGGAGCTAGAAGAAATCAGGTTGAGCGAGGTAAGCCAAGATCAAAGAGACAAACGGTACACGGTCTCCCTGATAAGTGGATATTAAACCCAAAATGTTAGTTGATACGACAAAATTAACAGGACTTAAGAAACAAAGGACTTCCACTCATGTATGGTATATATGTGCACACCGGAGGGGAACCAGGAAGACGACACAGAACTAGAGGGAATCAGGGAAAAACATAACAACGGGACCCATCAGGTGCACTGGACATTGACCAAAATGAACTAAGCAACTTAATGGCAGTGATGGGAGGGAGGGAACAAGTGGGAAAGAGGGAACAGCTGATGCTATGCAAAACAAAAGAAATGCACATAGCACCCAATGTGGAAGAAATAACTGTATCGCAAAGCTCATAGAACTCATAAATGTTAGACTGTGATAGACAATTTGCTCCAGTAAAGTTAGAATGTGTTTGTGACTTTAACTGAGCATCACTATCCCACAATACTGTGAAATTTGGGGAATTATGTAACCACTTAATCACAATAAAAAAATTGAAAAAAAAAAAAAGAATGAGTCAAGGATTTGGGGCCTAGAAACTGGAATGTAGACTTGCCATTAACCAGGACAGCAAAGACTGCAATGCAACAGGACTGGGGATAAGAACAGAAATTCACTGGGCAGTTCCACTTAGATCTCTAATTGGAAATGTTGAGACTTCATTATATGAATCTGAAATTCAGGGAGAAGACTGAAGCTAGAGAAACAAACTCATGTTTGTAGAATTCAAGAAGTTAGTAGCATACCCATTTTTTCAGAAGTCCCCATAAAATAAACTTAAAGTGACTCACTTTGCATTCTTCTCAGCATCTAAAATAGCCTGTTCCAAATCCTTGCGGGCTTTGTCTGCTTCCTTTGTTAATTTTATATCATGTGCCCGAACCAGACAAAGTTCCCTGAAATAAAGGTAAGAAATTTCAAAATCTGGGGATTTCCAATAGTTTCTACCCAGGAAATTAGATTTGCCCTCAGCCCTCTTTTCAGTTCTAATATGTTAAAACTTCCTACTTTTTCTATCTCATAAATCAAATGAAGAAAATCAAGGGAATGTCCTGGATGAAATCTTGCCAGGTATGACAATGGAATCACACTGGTAGAAGGAAGAAATAAGATGGGGGAAGGCATCCTTTAGAACCATCTAGAACCAAAGCTGAAGCCCACTTTGCTCTACCTGACTCCTCCATCTGCTTTCCTGTTCTCTTTGTTTTATGTCTCTTCCTATCAAATATATACAAATATATACAATACAAATATATATCAAATATATACAGAGCTTTAATTTTGTGCTAAGCCATGTCTTCCATTTTTCTACATCAGTGTCTATAGTATCCAATTTTGTGTTTTTTTGTTTTGGGGGTTTTTTTTAGTGTTTTTTTTGGTCAGTCATGAAGCTTAAACTCTGGGCCTATGTGCTGTTCCTGAGCTCAGCTCATGGCTAGTGCTCTACCACTTGAGCCACAGCACCACTTACAGTTTCCTGGTAGTAAATTGGAGATGAGAGTCTCACAGAGTCTCTTGCTTGGGCTGGCTTTGAACCACAATCCTCAGATCTCAGTCTCCTGAGTAGTTAGGATTACAGGCATGAACCACCAGCACCCGGTTAATTTTTGTTCTTTTGAGACATCCTTGGCTGATTGCTCACATCTGTAATCCTAGCTACTCAGGAGGCTGAGATCTGAGGATTGCAGTTCAAAGCCAGCCTGGGCAGGCAAGTCTATGAGACTTTTATCCCCAATGCACCACCCGAAAACTGGAAATGGTGCTGTGGCTCAAGCTGAGGGAGAGCACCCAGGCCCGGAGTTCAAGCCCCATTACTGACAAAAAAAAGGAGACATGCTTGTGAATTTTTTTGCATTTAGGACAATCAATCAGTTTTTGTGTGTAGGATAATTACAGTCATAGTTTCTACCTGGTCAATTCTTCAATAACATGCTTGAAATTATACAGTTCTTCTAAAATGCGCTGGTCCATCACTCGTTGAGTCACCAAGTCTTTGTAGAAGTCAATCATCTGCCGGGCAATCTGGTCAAGCATCTGCACATACCTCTGTCTGCATGAGAAACGAGGGAAACAGGATATTAGACAAAAGAAAAAAAAAGAGGGAGACAGAAAATAGGCATGAAAGAAAGCAATGTTAGAAAACCAACATCCAAGCCAGGCGCCAGTGGCTCACACCTGTAATCCTAGTTACTCAGGAGGCTGAGATCTGAGGATCACGGTTCAAAGCCAACCCGGGCAGGAAAGTCCATGAGACTCTTATCTCAATAAACCACTAGAAAACCGGAAGTGGTGCTGTGGGGCTCAAGTGGTAGAGTGCTCTCCTTGGGCTGAAGAGCTGAGGAACAGTGCACACGCCCAGAGTTCAAGACCCATGACCAACAAAAAGAAAAAACGCAACTTTTTTTTAAGGTTCAAGACTGGGAATTGGTTCCTGCTGCTTTTACTTACTGGCTAGGCACTCTACCAACTGAGCCATGCTTCTAACCCCTAAAAACACCTTCTTTAGGTCTTTTTCTTCCCAACAACAACAACAACAACAGCAACAACAACAACACATACACAAATATTTTATAGATTTTTTAAAGTATATGTTGCCAGGCACTATTGGTTCATGCCTAATCCTAGCTACTCAGGAGGCTGAGATCTGAGGATCTCGGTTCAAAGCCAGCCTGGGCAGGAAAGTTTGTGAGACTCTTATCTCCAATAAACTACTAGAAAACCAGAAATGGTGCTGTGGCTCAAGTGGTAGACGCTCGCCTTGAGCTGAAGAGCACAAGGACAGCACCCAAGCCCAAAGTTCAAGTCCCACAACCAACAAAAAATAAAAATAAATAAATAAGTAAATAAACTACTCAGAAAAAGCAAGAAGTGAAGGAGTGGCTCAAGTGATAGAACACTAGCCTTGAGCAAAAGAAGTTCAGGGAAAGTGGTGCTGTGGCTCAAGTGGTAGAGCACTTGCCTTGAGCTGAAGAGCACAGGGACAACGCCCAAGCCCAGAGTTCAAGCCCCATGACCAACAAAAAAAAAAAAAAAAGTCAGAATTGGGCTGGGAAGGTGGCTCAGTGGTAGAGCGCTTGCCTTGCATGCATGAGGCCCTGGGTTCGATTCCTCAGCACCACATAAGCAAAAAGAAAAAAGCTGGAAGTGGGGCTGTGGCTCAAGTGGTAGAGCGCTAGCCTTGAGCTGAAGAGCTGAGGGACAGCGCCCAGGCCCAGAGTTCAGGCCCCACAACCAGACCAAAAAAAAAAAAAAAAGAAGTTCAGGGACAGTCTCTAAGCCCAGAGTTCAAGTCCCAGAACAGCAGGCACACACACGTGTGCATGTGCACACACAAACACAAACACACACACACACAAAAACTATGTTATATGATGCCAACCATATATCATTCTGAAATTGACAGAAGCAAACAAGCTGGACACAATGGCTCAAACCTGTAATCTTAGCTACTCGGAAGGTAGAGATCAGGTGATCATGGTTCAAGACCAGCTTGGGCATAAAAGTTCATAAGACTATGGGTGATATAGTTCATGCCAGTCATCCCAGTGACAAAGGGAAGTACAAACAATAAAATTGGCCTTAATGAAAGAATCTAGATCATGAGTATCTGTTTTCACATCAAGAGCCTTTGCATTTTTATATTTGAAATTTTTAAACAAAATATTAGAAATGAAGTGAAATAGGGCTGGGATGTAGCTCAGTGGCAAAGCGCTTGCCTAGCAAGTGCAACGTCCTGGGTTCGATCCCCAGTACCAAAAAAGAAAAGACAAAAAAAAAAAAAAAAGAAATGAAGTGAAATAAAGTCAAGTAACTCTAGTGTAAACCAAAAAGAATTATACTAGTACTCTTATTTCTATGTAATATGAGAGTTTGTTCAGCTCATATCCAATCTAAGAATTGTGCTTCTTCCTATAAAAATGTTTTCTATTCATGTGTTCTGTGAGATGGAAACATATGCTTGCATTTGGGAAATTATCTATCCAAATTCATTTCCTACTTTCCCTCAAATAGACTCTCCAATCTAACTTGTGACCTGAATAAACCTTACTGAACTGGGATCATTTCAGTTTCTTTCTAGTTCATTGCTATATCTCCCAAAGCCTCAGCTCATCCATTTAATCATTTGTTCAACAAATTTGTAAGCAAATGATTATCTCTGAGCTGAACACATAAGGGTTCCAATCAATGCCAAGTTACAGATGGATAAGGTTGAGACTCCCAAATCTAGAAGTAGTGGCTGACTCCAGATAATTAAAGGAGAAAGTCCTTGGTAGAAGAAGCATAGACATTCTGAATTCCTCCTGTAATGATGTGTTTGCCTGAGAAACACACATACAAATTAGAAAGCACTCGAGATAGAGAGGAAGCTACAGTAACAAGACAGAGAAGACCTTATTGGCAGACAGCAAGTATTCTCCAGGGTCTGGTGTTACCATTGGCTGGGGACTTCTACTGGATGTTCATAACCATCTTGTAAACAGGGAGGATTCTGCAAATGACAGGATGTAGAAGAGCAGAAATCCTCTCCACTGAGTGCTTCCTAGATCTTCAAAAGAGCTCCTACAATGAGGAAATGCTGGGCTCTGCAGAGTGCTTCACCAGTCCATATCACACTGCTAATTCTCATTTACTTTGTACTTTAATCCCATCTTTACTCTAAATCTTAGCTTTTAGAGCACTTGTATCTGTAGTACTTTGAATTTAGCAATTGTTTAAATTGGTCTCCCTGGCATCTGGCTGGATTTTTCTTTTCTTTTCTTTTTTTTTTGGGGGGGGGGGGTCCGGTCATGGGGCCTGAACTCTGGGCCTGCGCGCTGTCCCTCAGCTCTTCAGCTCAAGGTTAGGCTCTACCACTTGAGCCCCAGCGCCACTTCCGGCTTTTTTCTTTTTGCTTATGTGGTGCTGAGGAATCGAACCCAGGGCCTCAAGCATGCAAAGCAAGCGCTCTACCACTGAGCCACGTTCCCAGCCCGATTTTTCTTATTTTTGCTTTGATTTGTCTGTCCCTTTCTGTTTAGACTTTCTGAGATGTGACTCCACCCTATTTTGGCCACTAAAACTTAACTCCTGAAATCAGCTGGAATAGTCCTCTCCAAACCTGCCCCTTATGAGGGGAAAGTTTGTACTTTAATTTGAATGGTAAATACTGCCCCCCCCACCAGGCCTGTGTGTTTAAAGGCTTGGTCTGCAGTGTGGTACCCCAAGGAGGTAGAAGAATCTTTAGGAGGTGGGGCCTAATGGAGGTCTTTAGGTTACTGAGCATATGTCCTTAGAGGGGATAATGGAATCCCAGCCTCTTCTTTGTCTCTTATGCTTCCTAGTAGGACATGTGTTTTAAACTACCATGCACTCTTGCCATGGTGCACTGCCTCATTATAGCTCCCCAAACAAAGGGGCCAACCAATCATAGATCAGAAACTACAAAAACGTGAGCCAAAATGAACCTTTACCCTTTTATTTTTATTTTTTACAGTATCAGGGTTTAAAGACAGGGCTGATATGCTTGCTAGCCATGCCTCCAGCCTTACTTTTTGCTGCTTATTTTGGAGGCAGCATCTCATGGACTTTTCTGCCCAGGCTGGCTTCAAATTGTAATCCTCTGTATTTCAGTCTCCTGAATAGCTAGGATTATAGGCATGAGCCATCAGCACCCAGCTGAACCTTTATTCTGTCACCCACCTCAGGTATTTCATTATAGTGGCAGAGAGCTGACCAACACAGTTGGTACAGACTGTTAGTCATATATTTCTTTTGCCTTGCTTCTTCATCTATCACTCTTGGTTGTCCTTTGATTGACAACTCAGACCTCAGTTGTCCCTATTCTCATTCTTACTCAGCACTTCTCAGCTTCTAGTGATGTTCTAACTACTCATTTCTAGCTAATCTTAACCATGCTCTTATTAATGGCTTTGTTTCTAAGCTTCCAGAACTCCCAGACTACAGCAAAACTGACAATGTTAATTCCTATTTAGAAGAAACTGATATTCAGAAAGATCTAGTAATGTCCCTCTATTTTGACAATTTAACAAAGGTATCCTTATTCTGCTATTTCTTTTATCATTTTAGAGATGATCATAGTCATAAGAAGAAAAATTATAGTAACAATACTATTTATCATCATCATTGATAATAACATTTATTGAACAACTACTGTGATTTCATTTAAACCTCATTATAATCCTGTGAAACATGACATTACTTGGCACATACTTGGCATTCATTGATTTATAAATGAACAAATGGGTTAGTGAAATTGTCCTAGAAGCTATAACCTTTACTTACAGATAAGAAAAACCCAGCCTCTTTCCAATTGAAAAAGTAAAATCGTCTATAAAATGCAAATTATGAGTGGGACACTGATGGCTTATACCACCGGCTATACAGAAGGCTGAAGTCTGAGGATCACAGTTTATAGCCAGTCAGGGCAAGAAGTCCAAGAGATTCTTATCTCCAATTAACTACCCAAAAGCTGGAAGTGGAACTGTGGCTCAAGTGGTAGAGTACCAGCCTTGAGCAAAAAAGCCAACGAGGAGCAGAAGTTCAAGTCCCAGTACCCTCTCAAAAAAAAGGGGGGGAGGGGAATTACATCTCTTTTTTTTTTGCGGGGGGGGGGGAGGTTAGTTGTGGGGCTTGAACTTGGCCTGAGTGCTGTCCCTCAGCCCTTCAGCTCAAGGCAAGTGCTCTATTACTTGAGCCACAGCGCCACTTCTGGTTTTCAGGTGGTTAATTGGAGATAAGAGTCTCACAGACTTTCCTGCCTGGGCTGGCTTTGAACGTGATCCTCAGATGTCAGCCTCTTGAATAGCTAGGATTACAGTCGTGAGCCACTGGGACCTGGCTACATTTCTTATCAGTAAAACAAAAAACTGTATTTTTGTGGACTTCTCAAAAGTAGACATAAACACAATTGTAATATAAAACTCAAAACTATGTGTGTGGAAACATACAGTAAATCTCATTCTTTTGTATAATGAATTTGTGTTAATAATTGTAATTGCTGCTGGTAGCTTACATCTGAAATCCTAGCTACTCAGGAGGCTGAGATCTGAGGATCATAATTCGAAGACAGCCAGGGCAGGAAAGTCTGTGACACTCTTAACTCCAATAAACCACTCAGAAAATCGGAAGTGGCACTGTGACTCAAGTGGTAGAGAGCTAGCCTTGAGCTGAAGAGCTGAAGGACAGCTCCCAGACCCAGAGTTCAAGTCCCACAACCAACAGATCTCAGCCTCCTGAGTAGCCAGGATTACAGGCATGAGCCACCAGGTCCCAGCTTATAATTGCAATTTATAATATACAAAGGAGATAGGAAGATTCTGATGATAGTTCAACCTGATCTTGGATAGCAGCTCTCCCCTGTCTGCACAGTCCACGCTGACTTGTCGAATAAGTTCATGAAACACTGTATTGTAAATGGCCTGTTCCTTCTTCAACACATGTAGTAGCTGGTGCATCTGGGAGAAGATAAAGTAATCAGCACTTACCACAGTCTTACCAGTAAAAATTGTCTTACAAACTAAGTACACCAAATGTGAACACGTTTTAGTAACATCTGATTTACTTCACTTCATTAAAAAAATTATATAATGTTTTATTCTATCTAGTTTTGTACATTTTAATATGGTGCCCAAAAAGGGTCACATTACCACCACTATGTTATATCTGCCCCAAGATACAAAACTTGCCAGGTGCTGGTGGCTCATGCCTATCACCTTGCTACTTAGAAGGCTGAGATTTGAGGATCATTGCTCAAAGCCATCCTGGGAAATTAAATCCATGACACTCTTATCTCCAACAAGGCACCAAAAAAAACAGAAATGGAGCTGTGGCTCAAATAGCAGAGTGCCACCCTTGAGCAAAATGGTTCAGGGACAGTGCCCAGGCTCTTAGTTCAAGCAATACAAAACCTGAATCTAATCTTGAGTATATAGACAAATAAAAACTGAGAAAAACTGAAAACTGGCTGTGTAACTGCAAAATATCAAGGTCGAGAAAATTAAGGAGACTGGCATCCATGGCTCATACTATAACCCTAGCTACTCAGGAGGCTGAGATCTGAGGATCGCAGTTCAAAGCCAGCCCCGGAAGGAAAGTCTGTGAGACACAAATCTCCAATAAACCACCAGAAAACCAGAATTGGTACTGTGGGTCAAGTGGTAGAGCACTAGCCTTGAGCTGAAGAGCTGAGGGACAGCACTCAGGCCAAGTTCAAGCCCCACTACCAAACAAAAACAAAAACAAAAAAGATCCCTACAAAGGGATAAACCTATTCCTAGTATTCTCTTTAATTTACCAATTTAGAAATTGAGACAGAAATACATTAAATGATTTGCCCAAAGTCACTGTTAATAAATGTAGAGTCAAGATTTCAATCCAGGCACTCTGCCACCAGAGAACAGACTCCTCACCACTAATTTAGTTGCACTGAGTTAGTTACCTTGGTTGGTCCTGTGTATTCCTTACTTTCTATACCAGCTTTCTCTAGCATTGAGTCCATCACATCATTCAGCTGGATCACTTCAACTCTTTTATTAGGTTTCCTGGAAGATTAAGGTGGCAGACGGCTATAATTAACATTACATAGATATTCCACAAATAGAAAGAATATAGTATGTGTAAAGCAAAAATATACTATGAAATGTTAATGGAATTTTAATGGTAAGAAAACTTGGCAGAGCTTTATTGGGTAAGCAAGCAAACAGACAAGCAGGCAAACAGACAAGCAAAAAGGCAGGGGCACACTCTAACAGAGTATGGGTGCTCTCAAAGGGAAAGACCTGTTAATGGTATTTTAAAGCATGGGAAGGTGGCTCAGTGGTAGAGTGCTTGCCTTGCATGCCTGAGGCCCTGGGTTCAATTCCTCAGCACCACATAAGCAAAAAAGAAAAAAGCTGGAAGTGGTGCTGTGGCTCAAGTGGTAGAGCGCTAGCCTTGAACTGAAGAGCTGAGGAACAGCGTTCAGGCCCCACGACCGGACCAAAAAAAAAAAAAAAAAACAGAGAGAGAAGAAAGGAAAAGATTGTGGCAAAATGGAGAACTACTAATGGTTCAGCTAAAAGCATTTCATAGTATATAAATACTTCACTATATAGATTTGAATATAACTAGACACATGGAACCACTGTAGATGACTGCAGTGTAAATCACTGCAATTTTTATCTTTGTTCTCTTCTACAATTTTAAGATTTTTTGTTGCATAAAATAAAACTTTTGTTTAAGAAATTATCAAAAAAGAAATATAAGTACACACAATTTATTTTTTCTCATAAATGTTTTAGAAAACAAACTACTTACATAGACGGGAAGAGTAACAGTCTGTTTTCACTATCTGTGAGAAGAGTTGTGTATTTACTACAATAAATAAGAGGAAGTAAGTATTATTTCAAGAAAATATTCTGGGAATCCCCAGCATCCCAAAAAAGAAAGGCAGCAAGGAAAAAAAGGAAGGAGGAAAGGAAATACTTTGGTATGTTTATCAGCACATCTAGTACTCAGAATCTTGATTTCTTTTTTTTTTTTTAATTTTTTTATTGTAAAGATACTATACAGAGGGTTATAGTTACATGAGTGAGGTAATGAGTACACTTCCTCTTGAACATTGTTACCCCCTCCATTGTTTTCCCCCTACAGAATCTTGATTTCTAAGTACTATTCTTCACTAAAAGTATTTCCTAAAGACATGATTTATGGTAAACTTAAGCCCTCATGAAATTAGTAAGGTTGGAGGCAATCAAAAAGGTCCATCATTTACATATAAGTTCATACATATCCAGATATCCACAGACATCTATAAACATAGTTACAATGATATCATTTTGGAACATTTTTAGGTAAAAAGGAAAATTAGTCATATTCCCTTGTATGCAAAAATATAAAAGTTTCCTGATTCATTAAAAAATCTCTTTCAGGGGCTGGGAAGGTAGCTCAGTGGTAGAGCGCTTGCCTTGCAAGCCTGAGGCCCTGGGTTTGATTCCTCAGCACCACATAAGCAAAAAGAAAAAAACTGGAAGTGGCGCTGTGGCTTAAGTGGTAGAGCGCTAGCCTTGAGCTGAAGAGCTGAGGGACAGCGCCCAGGCCCAGAGTTCAAAAAAAAAAAAAAAATCTCTTTCAACCTTTTCAAAAGTGGAAGGACAGAGAACCAGGTGTGGTGGTACATGTGTGTAATACCAACACATTAGGAACTTAAGCAAAAAGATGGAGAGTGTAAGACCATTCTGGGCTGCATAGTGAAATCCTGCCTCAAAAAAAGAAATAATATAGTTACTCCCCAAAAATGAGTTCCATGTAGTTGTCTTTGGCAAAAACATTGGAAATGCTATATGACACACATTGGATACAATCTGGAGAAAGAGAAACTTTGGATACTTTATTCTAAAACCTAATCCATTTTTATGCACTTTGAAACATCCAAGTGTTGTTTCAGAAAATAAAGACAAGATCCCATACTGGATTCCATAAATAGAAACCAATGAAAACAATATGATTCATCTGCAAGAGTACAGCATGTATTATGAAATCCTGGCTACCTTCTGTAGAATCTATGTGTGTTCATTGTTTCAAAATTCTTTTTAAGGAACATAGTCCAAGTTTTTATTTTTATTTTTTATTTTTTGGGTCCGGTCATGGTGCTTGAACTCTGGGCCTGGGTGCTGTCCCTCAGCTCTTCAGCTCAAGGCTAGCGCTCTACCACTTGAGCCACAGTGCCACTTCTGGCTTTTTTCTTTTTGCTTATGTGGTACTGAGGAATGGAACCCAGGGCCTCAGGCATGCAAGGCAAGCACTCTACCACTGAGCCACCTTCCCAGTCCATGTTTTTAATAAGTTCCAAAAATTCAAAAGCCATTGTCATGAAAAGATAAAGAACAATTTAATTATGAAAATTCCGAACTCCTCTATTGGGAGGTAGCACTTGAGTTTAGATCTCAGGACAAATATTCGATCACTAGAGTCATGCCTTCAGGCACTTTTTGCTTTTTAGTTTTCTCAGGGATTTGCTGTTCCATTTAATAGTCTCATGCTTAAGGCTGGTCTCAGATTATAGTCTTCCCATCTAAACCTCCTCTGTAGCTGAGATGACAGGAGTAAAGACACTACACAGGAAGTTTTCAGTCCTTTCAGTAGTCTTTAATATCTTTCTAAAGTTGTGTTAGGGCATCTAGGAACCCATGAACACAAGTGTACTGCCCATGGGCTCCTCTATGCAAGGAAAGCCAGAAATAGCAGATGAAATATTCGTTATATACCATGGTACTTACTCATCGTAACACTCCAAACCTGAAACTCCTGTATTTGACACGATATGAAATTCTTCAGGAATCAAAGTATCTGTTAATGTCTTTGGCTTAAAACAAACAAATAAAAATTACCCCGTTAATACATGAAAAAACTGAGTTACACAATTTGTGTGTGTGTGTGTGTGTGTGTGTGTGTGTGTGTGTGTGTGTGTGTGTGTGTGTGTGTGTGTGTGTGTGTGTGTGTGTGTGTGTGTGTGTGTGTGTGTGTGTGTGTGTGTGTGTGTGTGTGTGTGTGTACTATTTACCAAGTTGATTTTGATTTGAGAACTAACAATATTAGCAATGTAGGTCACAACAAGTGACCAAAAAAAAGCTTTAAGCAGAAAATGCACATTAAAAATAAACATAAACTTGAAAACTACCTTAGTTTGAGTATAACTTTCTTGGTGTCTGAAGGGTGGTCTGGTTCTAGGACCCCCATACATATACCCAACTCTGCAGATGATTCAGGTCCTTGTATAAATTGGTGCTGTTTTTAGAGATAGCCCATACACTGATCTCATTTACTTTAAATGGTCTCTAGGTTGCTAATATAAAGTAAAACTTTGAGAATGACAAGGAAAAGCACAATACAGATGCAACTGTTTTTCAAATATTTTCTATGTATAGATGGTGTTTGAGGTATAGAGGGCAAGTTGTATTCATTAACTCTTTGCTTTTTAAGTTCAGTACGAAGCTTACTATTCTGCTTACAAGATATCAAAGATAAGAATTCAACCACCTTATATATGGATTTCTACGGAGAAGGGGTATCTAATCTGTCACACTGATTAAAGCAATAACTGTGAGTTGAAAAACAGTTTAAATATCTTTTTTGCCAGATTTAGTTCACTTTATTTTTTAAATCGTGTTGTAAAGGTGATATACAGAGGGGTTACAGTTATATAAGTCAGGTAATGAGTACATTTCTTTTTGAGCAGTGTCACCTCTTCCTTCATTTTCTCCCAGTTTTTCCCCTCCAAACCCCTTTCCCCTGCAGTTTGCATGGTTGATTCCCAACATAGTGTAGTGATTATCACTGAAGAATTGGTTCACCCTTTGCCCCACTGTTTCTGTGCTCCTCTTTTCCTCCCCAGATCAGACAGACTTATGTACAAGACAAAGGGTACAGAAGTAAAAATTATCTTTGATCTTTTCCTGCTAAATACTCTTTTTATCCAGGTACAGTGGCTTATGCCTGTAATCCTAGCTACTCAGGAGATCTGAAGATCATAGTGTGAAGCCAGTCCAGGCAGGAAAGTCCACCAGACTCTTATCTCCAATAAACTACTCAGAAAAATCCAGAAGTGGCACTGTAGTTCATAGCTCAAGTAGTAGAGTGCTAGCCTTAAGCAAAAGCAGCTCAGGGACAGACCCCAGGCTCAGAGTTCAAGCCCCAGGACTGGTAATAAATAAACAAATACTCTTTTTCAGAAAAAAAAAAATTAGAGCTAGAGGCATGGCTTGAAGGATAAGGCATTTAGCTATAAACATGTAAGCCAAATGAGAATATAAGGACCAGAGTTGAAGTCCCAGTACCAGCAAAAGGAAAAAAAAAGAAGGAAAGAGGGAAGGAGGAGATAGGTAGACATATAGAGATGATAGCTAGACAAACAGACAGAGACAGTCAGAGACAGACAGACAGACAGACAGAGACAGACAGACAGACAGACAGATAGATAGTAGATAGATAGATAGATAGATAGATAGATAGATAGATAGATAGATAGATAGATAGATAGATATAGATAGATATAGATAGATAGTAGATAGAGGCTTGGGGTTCCAGGGCTAGCATGATTGCCTAGTAAGCATGAAGCCCTGAGTTCAAATCTCTATGCCACACACAAAAAAAATAAAGAGTTAGAAAACACTATAAAGGCAGATACGCAATGTAGACTGTCACAGAATTATTTCTTTATCTTGGAGAAATTATTTAAAAGGTAGAGAAAGTTATTGTCAACTATATTACCTTATGAGGCACAATGACACCATCATGTGACTGTATGGACCGGCCAATACGTGGGGGACAAAGTTCATTCTCCTTAGCCACTCCTTTTACATACTTAACATCATAAAGAAAAGAAATATCTCTAAAAATAAGAAAAAAGTATTTTAAAAAGTAAAATTTCTATCTGATAAAATAGAAGTAAGATACCCACCTATCCTACTTGTGGGCAAAATGGTCATTTAAGTGAGCCCATCTGACCTCCTTTCCTAGAACTTCGTACTTCACTGAGCCATTAGACATGAATTTCCCTCACGTTCTAGCTCTTCTCTACACACAATTTCCATTCACCTCACAAGCTCTTTGCCTTCAGTCTCATGGTTATTCCTTCCTTCCACTTAAATGCTTGATTCTATCTGGCTCACCTCCTCAGAGACCTCATTCTACTCACTAAAATTTCTAAAACAGTCCTCTTGATCATAATAAGTATTTTCCCTTTCTAAAAAGTGTCTCTTGATCCAGGAGCGGTGGCTCATGCTAGTAATCCTAGATACTTGAGAGGCAGAGATTATAAAGAGACCAGCCAGGGCAGAGAAAGTTCCACTAAAGTTCCAATAAATGTTGGGCACAATGATACGCACCTACCATCTAGCTATTCATGAAATGTTAATAGTATCAGAATCCTGTCCAGTCTGGGCAAAAGCAAGACCCTATCTGAAAAATATTTAAAGCAAAATAGGACTGGGGAGGTAGTTCAAGTGGCAGAGCATCTACCTGGCAAGTATGAGACCCTAAGTTCAAATCCCAGAACCACACACACACACACACACAAAAAAAAAAAACTTTCCTTCATCATGATTGCTGTTGTGATATCACTTTCTACTAAATGTCAATTGAAATTTTGTTGCCATTTGATGTCTGCCTATACCTCTCTTCTGAAATCATTCCCCAAAAGGCTGATAATGACTTTTCCTTGACAAGTCAAATAATCATTAGCAATTCTGGTCTACTGCTCACATGTCTGGTTATAACAGAAAAGACCAGCAAATCTGTGTATAGCCTTTTTTCCCTTAGAACTGGGTTTGAAGTCAGGGCCTTGAATACATTAACCAACTATTCTACTATTTGAGTCATACCCCCAGTCCAATTTACATATATTTTTTACTTGACAAAAACCACCCGCAGCAAATTCAAAAACTTAAATCTACAAAATGAGAAGATATATTTCCAGGCCAAATCACTAACAAAGAGATGGATTCCTTAAAAAGTATTCTATAACTAGAAATGGACCATCAATTCAACAGCAAACTAAGCAATTTCCAAAAAAAAGAAACATAAATACCTCTTAAACATATGAAAACATATTCACATATAAGCAAATGCAAATAGATCTTAAACAAACAGAATACTGTTGACTTGTGCACTTTAAGAGAAATATAAATTAAAACAATCCAGACATACAAATTTTTACCCAATAAATTGTCAATGATGAAGCTATAATCATCAAAAATTATTTTTTTAAAAAATTGGCAATGAAAAAAAGGTTGGGACAGCCAGGAGGAGTGGCTCAAGGGTATAAATGCTATTTGGGAGGCCAAGATAAGAGGGTTGAGGTTCAAATCTAGTCTAGACAAAAGGAAAAAAAAAGTTTTCAAGACTCTATCTCAACCAATGGCTGGGCATGGTGGTATATACCTATTATCCCAAGTTACAGAGGAAGCACAATGGTTAGTGTGGTTCTGTATCTTATCATTTCATCAACACTAGTGAAATAAGGACAGGGGGTCTGACTAGCACCATCTTAGCAATGTAGTGGATGATAGAGAATTGGTTCAACTGGCACATTCTTGTCTTCTTGGTGGATGAAGGTGTAGTCCCACCCTCAGGTGATGGGCATGCCTGAATTCCTAGAGGTGGGGCAAGGATTTGATCAATAGGCAACTGGACCTACCAGTCCTTGCCATGAACTCAAGAAACTCTCAAGCTCCCTGTGACTCTGTCCCTGATCATGAACCAATTATTTAGGTGCAGACCAGCTCAGCTGCCACTTCGCACCAGGCCTAGTGTTTCCTGACTCTCCTCACGTCACCATACCATCTGACTTCAGCTCTCCATTGGAACTGATCAGGTTTGTTGGGACTGTTTTTCTGCTCTTTCTTTACCCTCCTATCCTCATCGCTGTTTCTAACAAGATTAAGTATATTTGAAGCTGCAAGTTTTGGGGGATATGTGTCCACTTGCAATCACTGGCTTTCTAATAAAGACTCTCGATTAGACCTCTTAAAATGTGGCTTCTCTATATCTAAAAATGAATTGCAGAATAACACTAGGAAGCATGAATAGGAAAATCACAGTTCAAGCTGGCAGAGGCACAAATCAAGACCCTATCTTGAAAATAACCAACACAAAAAGAGGTATGTGGTGGCTCAACACATGGAGTGCTTGCCTAGCAAGTGTGAAGAGCCCTCAGTTCAAATCTAATACTGCCCAAAGTATGTATGTATATAAGTATATATGGACATATGTATGACTATTATATGCTATGTATCTAATATGTTATATTTACTACATAAGCTAGATGATATCTGTTTTGTATTTTACAGCTGTGCTCTGGTCCTTTGAGGTCAATGGACAAGTTACCGCTTAGCATTTACTATCATTTGTGCGTATGTTTATTAGTCTTGGTGCCATAACAACTTACTCCAAACTTAGCTTAAACAATAAATTTTTCTTAGTTCTGCAAGTCACAAGTCCAAAGCAGGTATCATAGAGCTAAGGTTAAGGTGCTGATATGCTGTGTTCCTGGGTACACTAGAGAAAGACCCATTTCTGAGCTCATCTGGATTGTTAACCGATTTGCTGCCTTGCCCGTTGTAGGATTGAGATCCTTGCTTTCATGGTATTTGCCCCTTTAGTTGTCATAGGAAGTCTCAGCTTCTAACATACAATTGTATTTCTTGGCTTGTGGCCTCCCTTTTCCCTCTTCACAGCCAGAGATGGAAGGTGGAACCCCTCCTATGTTTCAAATCTCCATCTGCTTCTGATACATTTCTGTGACTACTGCTTCTTTTCCACTTTTAAGCAGGTAATTAGGATGGGTTCACTATGACAATCTGGATAACCCCTCTTCTCAAGGTCCTTAACTTTTACCACATCTGCAAAGTTTTGTTGGCCATGTGAGGTTTGTGCTCATAGGCTCTAGGACTACAATAGGTCTAGTAGGGAAGGGGTTCTTATGTATCTACCTGATCTTTACTTTTTTTTAATTTTTTTTTAACAGTACTGGGGCTTGAACTCAGGGCCTGGGCACTGTTTCTGAGTTTTTTGGATCGAGCAGGTAGTCTACCACTCTAGCCACAGTTCCAGTGCCAGCATTTTGGTGGTTAATTGGAGATAAGAGTCTTACTAACTTTCCTGTCCAGATTGGCTTTAAACCTCAATCCTCAGTTCTCAATCTCCTGTATAGTTAGATTTACGGGCATGAGCTACCAGTGCCCAGCATAAACTTCATATTTCAAAACATACCAGTCAGGAATATTGATGTTAAAACCTTTGTGTGGATTTTTTGTCACATTTAGATAGAACTAATTTATTTTTCAAAGTACTCCAAACATCTTGTAACTACTAATTATTACCAATAACAGCCATGATTTAAAGGCACAGAACAAAGTACAGATACTTGAGAGCTAAAGCCCCAGGACACAAAAGTCAATAGGTCAAGTTCTAGCCACTCTTTCTGAGTAGTCAGACCCCATACTTAATAGCCCTTTAAGGATTTACAGGCTCTTTTCATTCATTACCTCACCTGTGCTTCATAACGCCCTAGAAGGCATGCAAAAGTGAGCAAGTCTACTGTTCTCTCACGATAGATCAAGAAAGTAATTTCAAAAAGACTAAACAACCTACTCAGGTGAAAGATACAGAAGAGCAGAGACACAAGGGACTAAAATGATAAATGGACAACGCTTAGAAAGTATCCAAACATTTTTAACAATTAGAAAATTCTTATGAATTATACAAAAACAGTATTCACTGATTTGATCTGAAACATGTCTACAGTGGCATAATGGCGATGAATTCCCTCTGAAGAGAACCAGGAACCAAGCCCCGGTTCTCCAAGGTTTTCCATATCAAGAAGCTATGTTTCCTCTATGATGTACAAAAATCACCTACACAGACAAGATGCTGGGAGCACTAAATTGTGTCCCTTTTAGAAGGGTACAATAAAGAGTAGGAGTACAGGGGCAAAAGCATGCAAAAGCCCTAACAGATTTAAAGGTATGGACAGTCAGAACCTACAGATTTTATACTATTAATAATCATATACAAGAAGATAGTCCTTTACCTTACAGATTGTACTGATTTAACATAGATACTTTAAGTTTCATAATTCATGATTCTATAGTTTTTCCAATCTTGCCCCTCCAAAATCTATCATGCAAAATGAGAAAATGACTATCTGTATCTATCCCACCCTCCTCCTTCTTTACCTTCCAGCTCCAGTTAGGGAGACAGGATGATCAATCAGGTATTTGAATCTATTCCTTCGAACAGGGTGCTGCCAGACATGATCTGCAGTACGTGGAAGGGTACACTGAAGAAAAAAAAATTCACAAAATTCCAGAAGAGGGCTCACTAGTCAAATAGACTCAACCAATTCTTTTTTTTTTTTAATCTTAGTTACACTAAGAGGTTACTATGCAACATGTCAGTTTATAAATATGATGTATCTTGATCAAAGTCACCCTTTTCATCATTCTCCTCTATCTCCCTCATCCTTCCTAACCATACCCCTCCTCACAATTTTCCTAATTTCATAGAATATGTCCTAAATATTATGATTATGAGTACACTTGAAATATGGATACTGGGTCTAAGTAAAACCATCTTGTCCTTACCACCATCCAGGAGTCTTAATAGATGATGGGGACTTTTCAGCCAGTTCAGAACTCTAGAGGTGAAATAGTTCATTCTTTGAATTGCATGTTTAGCAATCTATTTTAGCTCTAGGAAAGTTTTGCTCCAGAGAATACTTGCTCTTGATTGCCCGATTGTTCCCCTAGTTTGCTTTGCTTATATCTAACACTTTTGTTAGGTTTAGTCCCCACCCCCAATCATGTGGTTTTTTGCGTTTATAAGCTTTGTGCCAGCTACATTCAGGCATACAAGTTTGTATGTGGGGAGGAGCCGGAGGGGCATGAGTCCACTTGCAGTTGCTGGCTTTCTAATAAAGACTCCTGATTTGACCTCTCAAAATGTGGCTTCTCTGTATAACACATTCCCTGCCCCCCCCACACACACATTCCTCTCTTCATTAATCCACCCCCTCTCACTTGGCTTCTCCCACATGTAATAGTTGCCAAAAGGACACAACCACATGGTTCAGGCAGAAAAGAGTTTATTGGGAGAGCCAAACAACTAGGGTGCACTCTAGGGTAGGGTGTAGCACCTCAAACTAAGGGCAGAGAGAGACTATATAAGGAAGGGCAAGAAGAAGGTGTGACCTCAGCTGATAAGGAAGTGACTTCAGAGTCTAGGGGACCTCCCACTAACTCCCAGGTGTGCAGTGACCAGTTACCTGGGGTTACAGGTACTGGGTGGGGACTTCCAGGGAGGGCCACAGTTTTGCAGAGAGAGAGAACAAAGAGGAAGAGGTCTAAGTATGGTTTCCCACGAAGAGAAAACAAAGAAAAGGGGCCATTTCCCCAGAGGACATACCACATAACTCTCAAGTGCCAGCTTCCTGGTAGTTATTTTGAACATTTTATATTAAGGGCATTGGTATATTAAGAAAACAGAATTCTTATTCAGTAACATGGGGAAAGACTGAAACTAGAACAGTTCTATAGGCATGAAAATAAGACCAAAAGAACAGTAATGATCATTTTAGTAAATTTAGATTAAAACACATGGAGTTTGTAAAGATAGTAGAAAATAATGAAAAGGGTAAAACTGACCAACAAACATGGTACTCATAGGCTGACTTGAAAAACAAAAAAAACCCAACCCACATTTGTGAAAATACTCAAGTCTTGGGAATATTCCTGCATAAGATCTGAGCTTTTGAGATGGGGAGGCTAAGTCTAACCGACACCTTCTTGGCCCCATAGCAGATAGGGTATTAGGTTTAACTGGCGCCATTTTGTCATCATGGTGGAGGAAGGGGAAGTCCCACCTCCCAGTGATGGTGTGCCTGAATTCCAAGAGGCAGGGGCGGGGACTTGGACAACAGGTTACTGGACCTGCCAATCTTTGGTCATGAACTCTCAAGCTCCCTGTGACCCTGCCCCCTGATCTGACCCTATTTAAGCACAGACCAGCTCAGAGGCCATTATGCCATGCCACAGCTTTGGTGTCTTCCTGTTCGTGTCTCCTGGCTCTCCTCTGGTCAATGTGGCATCCCACTTCAGCTCCCCACTGAAGTTAGTCTGGTTTGTTGGTACTGTGTTTCTGCTCTTTCTTTCCTCTCTGCATCTCATGGCTCAATTTTCTAACAGTGTTAAGTGTGTTTGCTGTGCTGCAGATCTGTGACAGGAGTCCATCTGCAGACCACCAGCATTCCCATAAGGGCTGCAAATCAACGTCTCAAAATGTGGCGTCTCTGTATTCTCTTACCATACAACACTTTTATTTTAAAGTTTAATACTGTCTAGAATATAAAATATATAATATATATATATCACCTTTGGAGTTTTAGTTTTCTTAGAAGGCAATAAGTTTTCAGGACAGGGGCCAGCATCAGCTGCAGAGGTTAGAGAAAGAAGAACTTCCTCAGGGATGAATTCGTTCTGGAGAGAAGTGGAAAACGGTTTGGAAATATCCACATTATTTGTTTTCTCCTTTAGCTCAGGAAGTCCTACAAAAGTAATGGGAAAGAAAAGTTTTTACTGTAGTATTTTGGAGAATTAAATGGAACTTCCTACACTGCCTCATTGATCTCATCTGTATTTTTCTATCAGAGACAAAGATGGCTTCTAGCGAATAACAGTAACAGTATCTAAATCACTGAGTACCATCTTGTCAAGAATAATGCAATCAACTTTTCCTTCCCTAGAAACATTGCCTCAAACATAGGTTCAAAACCTCAAATATACAGGTGAACCTGCATTAATACAAATTCAAATACAAACTCAGTTCACTAACTCAGTTATTGGAATAGTCTTAAAATGACTCCCTTGATGTGGAAATAAATCTCTCCAAATTGTCATGCTACTTAGTAATATTCTTCTCTTATATAAAGTCAAAAGTGGGAGCCAGATGCTGGTGGCTCATGGCTGCAATCCTTGGCTACTCAGGAGACAGATCCAGAGGGTCTCAATTCCAAGTCAATATGGCAGATAGATAGATAGAAAAGTCTGAAAGACTCCATCTCCAAAATAATCAGTAAAAAAGCTGCAGGCATGGCTCAAGTGGTAAAGTACCACCCAAGCAAACAAAGCTACCAAAGTCTTTGAATTGAAACCCCAATACCACCATTAAAATATAGGGGAAGGTTAAGCTGGAGAGAGAGCTTTAGCCTCATCAAGGTAAGGATGACGTTGAGACTCAGTCTGAAACAAATTTGTATTCATTTGTACATAAATGAAAATCTTTAAGCAATTATTCTTAGAACAAGGTCTAACCCCTGATACAAATAGACATGTACTAAATTGCATGTGTTTAGCTTACCTCCACTAATTACCTTTTTTAAAGTTTCTTTAAAGTCAAAGACCAGGTTCCAAAACAGATGCTGTTTCATGCAATTATTGGTATTTAAAACAATATTAAAAAGTGTATACTTGAAAAAAAAAGTATAAACATAGTCCTTAGGGGTAGTAGTGAAACAGGATTCTGATTCAAAAAATACTATACAAGTTATGGTGTTTTATTTAGACAAATGTGGCAGGAAGACATAGATAATTAAGATGCCCTGGATTTCAGATGAAGAGAAAATGTGAATGGGCTGGCATAGTGACTCACACCAGTAAAACTAGCACTAAGGTGGCTGAGACAAAAGGAGAGTGAGATCAAAGGCAAACAGGAAGCCTGTTTCACCCCACTCATCCCCCTCCCCCGAAGAAAAAACACAAAACAAACAAGTGGGGGGCTGGGAAGGTGGCTTCCTGGTAGAGTGCTTGCCTAGCAAGTACGAAGCCCTGGGTTCGATTCCTCAATACCATATACACAGAAAAACCGGGAGTGGCGCTGTGGTTTCCGTGGTAGAGTACTAGCCTTGAGCAAACGATGCTTAGGGACAGGCCCTGAGTTCAAGCCCCAGGACTGGCACACACGCACTCACCAACCCAACAACAACAAAAGGGTACTCCAGAAAAACGGTGGATGGTGAGTTCTGTTCATCACCACGGCAGTTTACGTCGCAGGATCCTTTAGGTTTACCTATTGACTCCTTGTCGACACTTTTTGCCTTTTTGCCATCAGATGGCGATACCGAGGGCGGCGTCGTGGTGGGGCTTTTCAGGAGAGACATAATAAAACAATGGCTCCTTTTAGTCTTCGCACTCTGAAATATGCTTCCAGAAAGTTAACTGGGGAACAAATCGGCCTCCTACGTTCAGGATGCCCCGCTGTCCTGGAGGCATTACAAGCCAAGACACAGGAACGGACCGAGGGGAGGCCAGCTAAGGACTTGAACGTAGGCCGCAGCCGGACTCCTCCACGGCTGTTCCCGGCGTCGAGCGCGGGGCCGGAAGACGACCCTCAGCTCGGTCCGGGGGCTCAGGGCAAGTCCCCAGGCTCCCCCACAAACAGTGCCCGGATGCACTGCCGCTGGCTTGGGCAGGACGAAAAGTCCTTTCTTCCTTAAAACCAACGACAAACCGACACCCGCAGCCCAGAGCCGCAAGTTGCGTTTCCCGCCAGGTATCCGGCCGCCCCGCCTCTCCTGGGAACGTCTTTGCGTCGTCATAGAAACGCAGGACCCCCCCCCAACCCCCCCCCCCGCGCCCGAGCCACGCTCTGTCGGGGCTGTCTGTAGCAGTGCCTGCAGGAGGGGAAATTCACAGATGAAATCCAGTCCGACCCGACCCTCGCCCGGGCTTCCGGTGTGTTGTAAGTCCTAGCAGAAGTTCCGTCGCAATCAAAAGGAAAAATATTGGAAAATGTCCAGAAATCGGGCCGTGTCTCCCCGCGAGAGGCTTGGGATTGTGGGCGGGGCAGGTGCGCAGGTTCTTCATGATATAGTTCTTGTTTTTGTTTTGTTTTTCTAAAAGCCAAACTCAGGAAAATTGTGCAACCAAGGCTGCAGCTCCGAGGTAGAGCAGGCGGTAGAGAAATAAAACAACACACCAAAAAACACCTTACTTTCCCATTAATCCAAGTTTTCTTGCTGAAGTGGCTTTGCTGTCACTTGGTGCTTGGCTTTCCCGGACCACCAGGAAAGCCTTCCTGGATCCATTCCCTCCTCTCCCCCGTGGACTGAGTGCCACTGTTGTTCCCTTTGATCAAAGCCACACAGGTAAAGCCGTGGCTGCTCCTGACCTACGGTGCTCAGGGCAATGCAGTGAGTTCATTCCCACCCAACTGCCTCTCAGAGATCTATTTGCACTAAGGCCCAAAGGTAATGTCAAGTGATGAAGCTCAGTGGAATCGCAGTATCTGCAGGCCTTAATTTTCAGAAGAGAAGAAAGATGTGTGAGTCAATCATATTGATCAGTACAAAGCACCATGAGTGGACAAACACCTTCTGAAAGGCTTTCCCAAGAAAATCACTCGGACACATGGTCACATACAAAGGAAAAGGATTTTTTTTTAACGAGTTTTTTAATTTTAATGGAGCTTTAATGACAGGCTACCTTGTGGGCATAGTAGTAGCTCGGAGGAGGTATGAGCACAGAGTTAGAGGGCTGGGTTCCTGTGGAACGTGAAAGCAGGAAACTGCCTTGTGGAAAGGGTTAACATTTACAGTTAGAGCTGCACAAACCAGGGAGAGGGAAGTTGCATTTTGAGGAGGGGCTGCCATTTAAGATCTCACCTTCCTGCATCACCTGTTTTCAGGAATAAAAGCCTGTGGCACCTGTTTTCAGGGAAAGGCAGTTTTGTTTTTGCCTAAGGTCTAAGGTGTCGGACTGGGTAAGAAGGTGGAGGAGGAAAGGCTAACATCTTCAGTAGGCTGCCTGAAAAATCATAGTTCTGCTTTGTACTGAACAGAACTAAGGCTTTGATTTCTAGTCATTGCAATGAGAAATTTAGCTAATTGGTTCAAAGCCACGGAGGTTCCTAGAGTGCATAAACCCCGTGTAGTTTCATGGCGCCCATGCCAACCGAGTTTGTGACATTTGTCACAGAAATGAATTTGTCTTAGCCTAATTATGTAAGGTTATAGTTTTTCTTTAGCAGAGCAGGAAAACAAGGCACATCCTCATTGGACACATGAGAAAGGCCAAGTTCTCTATGTAAAGCAAGTAGAAGGCTCAATGTAGGGCCTAAAAAGGTGTATTCGCTTTCCTTTTGATCAACTTATGATGTGGTTTGTGTGTGTATATGTGTACTCAAAGCCTGGGTGGTGTCCCATAGCTTTTTCATGAAAGGGTGGTATTCCACCACTTAAACCACACCTCCACTTCTGACTCTTTGGTGGTTTGTTGGGAATCTCAGATTTCTCTGCTTTGGCTGGCTTTGAACTAGGATCATCAGATTGCAGCCTCCTGATTAGCTAAGATTACTGGTGTGTGCCACCAGCATGTGGTTATATCTTATTGTTAAAAACTAGTAAGTTTGGGATTCTTGGAAACCCAAGTTTCCTGGGCTAGGACTATGGCTTAGTGGTAGAGTGCTTGCCTAGCATGCATGAAGCCCTGGATTCAATTCCTCAGTACTACATAAACAGAAAAGGCCAGAAGTGGCATTGTGGCTCAAGTGGTAGAGTGCTAGCCTTGAGCAAGGAAGCTCAGGGATAGTCCCCAGGCTGAATTCAAACCCCAGGACTGGCAAAAAAAAAAGAAAAAAAGGAAAAAGAAAAACCTAGTTTCCTTACTTGACATGGGTGTTATATGTCTGAATCTCCCAGGTACTGAGAGATACTTAGAGAAGAAAGGTTCATCTTTAGAGGTATTTATTCTCCTTTATTGAAATATTCCTTATTTAATAACTATTGGGGCTTAAATTCAGGTCCTCATGCCCTTGCTCTACTGGCTTGCTCATGGTTGGTGCTCTTACTTCATGAGCCATTCCTACAGCCCAGCTTTTCACTAGTCAATAGAAGATCTCTGGATTTTTCTACCCCAGCTGGCTTCAAAACTGAGATCATCCTGGTTCCAGCCTCCTGAGTAGCTAGGATTACAGATGTGAGCCAGCCACACCCTGCTCAATTTTTTTTTCTCTTGAGATATTTACTCTAGATATGCTTATCTAGAACTCCTGGCAAATCATTACTGCAATATTAAAATATTAAATATTGCTTGGCTGCAATAACCTAGCTAGAGCAGATGTAACCTAATTGTGAATACAGTGTTCATGCCTACGACCTACCTTTTAGTTCACTTTTTTTCATGCTCTGGATTTTAGCTTACTTTTTAAAACTTTTTCTCTCATCTGCTCCCTTTTGAACTTCATCCTAACAATTCAAACAATTCAAATGCATATATACAGCATCATAGAGTTTCAATGTAGTTCATCTTAAGGACTTATGATCATCAGAAGTAACAGGTGTAATTGTAAGGGAGCAAAAAAAATAGTACTTTCCCTGAAGTTTACCTTTCTTTCAACTCACTGATGTCACATTATCATTTGAAACCATAGCTACAGTAGTAAAATTCAGAGCTACCAAAACCCATGTCAGCTCATACAAGAACAAAGCAACACATATTTCATATTAACATTGTTCAAAAAAAATCTAAGTAGATAGACATAAGTGAACACATTCAAGAAATACATAGCAAATAAAATCTGTAGGACTGGAAAGTAATTGGATTGGTAGTGCGAAGAGAACATATGAAGTGTTGCTTCTCTTGTGGGTACAGGAGCAAGTGCCTGTAGTCCTGGCTACTTGGGAGACACAGGCAGAACACTGGAGCCCAGGAGTTCAAGACCAGCCTGGACAACATAGCAAGACCTTGTCTCCAAGAAATAATTATTTCATCTTTAAACTTGTACAACAGTAATCATACCTTTCACGAGACTGGGGAAAATAGGAAGACCAGGTTTTAGGAGGCCTTTGAAGAGATTTTTTTTTTTAATGTCTTATGGACATACTGACTTGGCAGTACCATTAAGATATCTGAGGGGAAATGGGAGATAACTATTTGATTAGATATCTGGGTCTTAGAATCTCAACAAAGCACTGGATAATGAGAATACAAACAAGAATACAAGACAATCATTACTGAAAAGTGCAATGGCTATTCTTGGGGACAGTCCTCCCATAATTTTGAATTATACCAAGGGAACCCTAAAATGTAGTAATAATTGTTGAAGTCTTTGATGGAAACTTTTTTTTTTTTTGTCAGCCGTGGGCTAGAACTCTGAGTTTGGGTGCTATCCCTCAGCTCTGCAGCTCAAGGCAAGAGCTCTACCACTTGAGCCACAGTGCCACTTCCAGTTTTCTAGTGGTTTATTGGAGATAAGAGTCTCACGGACTTTCCTGCCAGGCTGGCTTTGAACTGTGATCCTCAGATCTCAGTCTCCTGAGTAGCTAGGATTACAGACGTGAGCCACCGGTGCCCAGCTTTGATGGAAACTATTATAGATAGCAAAATCTAAGATAGCAGATAAGAATTGCCCTACTTAGGTAAGTCAAGATACTGAAAGTGAAGTGTCAGAGTTAGAAGCAGGGCAAATTGTGCTTGTTGGTGGGGGCAGATTCCTGTAGCTACTTAACCTCAAGGAGCATTGGGGTCTTGCAGAACTTCCCAGGAAGTATCCCAGAAGCCAGTGCAGCCACCACACATGCATTGAGCTGGGGAAAGAAACTATGAGTGTGTTTTTGTAGCAAAGCTCACTTTTGCCAATTCAGTTTCTAAACATGTTGACAGGGCATCTACACATGTCCACAGACATTAGGGCCTACGAAACTCCCTGAAGGATGCTAAGTATAAACTCATTGGTATGTGTGTTGAGTGTAGCAAAGAAACTAAGTTTCAATTAGAGACTGGCACTCTACCACTTCAGCCACAGCACCACTTCCAGCCTTTTCTATTTGGTACTAAGGAATCGAATCCAGGGCTTCATGAATGCTAAGCAAGCATTCTACCACTAAGCCACATTCCCAGCCCAAGATACTTTGTCCAGTGGTTTTGTGTTTCAGTGCTGAAGATTAAACCCAAGGCCTCATGCAACTGCAGCCCCTGTGTAGGTTTGTCTTTATTTAGAACTCACACAAGGTACTGCAGGAGGAAACAGCTTTTATCTCCAAGACTGGTCTCCATTGCATGACACTGTACTTGTCACATAACACTGTCTCTGCGATTAAATTCACCTTTCTCATCCTAGAATAACTTGGGCTCATACAAATGGCAAATTCAGATATCATGCCAACCTTGAGTATGGCAGTTGACAATTGATGTCTTGTGGTAAATCTGTAAACTGTTATGTATGCCAGCTTTATAAATCAGATGCATAAACCTGATTGAGTACAAATGCAAGCTGTCAGAGCAAGACCCTAGACTTTTCTAAAGGTAAAAGAAAAAAAAAGCCACATTGCTATGGCTCATTCCTATAATCCTAGCTACTCAGGAGCCTGAGATCTGAAGATGGTAGTTCAAAGCCAGCCCTGGCAAGAAAGTCTGAAAGACTCTTATCTCCAATTAAACACCAGAAAACTATAAGTGGAACTATGGCTCAAAGTGGTAGAGCTCTAGCATTGAACTGAAGAGCTCAGTGACAGCATCCAGGCACAGAGTTCAAGCCCCACAACCGACAGAAAAAAAAAAAGTTACATTTAATTTCTGCAAAAATGGATGGGTAGTTAGGTGGTGCAGAGGGTAACTATAGTATTTGTTGCCTGTTATGTGCTTCAATGGTAAAAATGTCAAATTCTAATCCCAACAGGTTCCTGGAGGAAAGGTATTTTAATTTGGGCTGCTGTAACAGACTGAGAAGTTTGAAAAGACAGGCATTTATTTCTCACACAATGCAGATTGAAAAGTGGAAGATCAAGGTGACAGCAGGTCGTGTTGTTGGATGAGGGCTACATCCTCTGGAGAGGAGGATCTGTGTCCTCATTTGGTAGAAGGAAAAGGAGCAGAAGAGGCAAATGTGTGTGATGCACCTTGAGGGGCTTAGTGGCTTTCATGAGGAAGGCATCCCTGTGGTACAATTATCCCTTAAAGGCCCCATCTCTCTTTTTTTTGGGTCCGGTCGTGGGGCCTGAACTCTGGGCCTGGGCGCTGTCCCTCACCTCTTCAGCTCAAGGCTAGCACTCTACCACTTGAGCCACAGCACCACTTCCGGCTTTTTTCTTTATGTGGTGCTGAGGAATCGAACCCAGGGCCTCGAGCATGCAAGGCAAGCACTCTACCACTGAGCCACCTTCCCAGCCCCCCATCTCTCTTCATACTGAGCAAGAGGGGATATATTTGAACTATAGCAAAGGGATGAAATCTATCTTGTTTTAAAACTGGTCTATCTCTGTGTGTGTGTTGGTATCTGGATTTGAACTGTTAGTTTTTTCTACTCAAGGCTGGTGTTCTACCACTTTAGCCACAATCTACTTCTGGCTTGTTGTTGGTTAACTGAAAATAAGAGACGCATGGATTTTCCTGTCCAGGCTGGCTTCAAACCTTAATTCTCATATCCCAGCCTCCTGAGTCGCTCCGTTTACAGGTGCGTGCTGCCAGTCCCAGATCCTCAATCTTCCCTTGAAAGGCAATGGTGGCTGCCACTACTCAGAAGGCCATGATCAGGAGGATCATTGTTCTAAGATAAAACTGGACAGAAAAGTCCAAAAAACCCTATCTCCAAAATAACCAGCAAGAAGTCAGGCAGGAGGCATGACTCAAGAGGGAGAGCATCAGCCAACCAAGCAAGCCTCACAAACATAAGGACTAGTGTTCAAACCTTGGCATTAGAAAAAACAAAAAAGCATACCTCAGTTAGGTATGGTGGTAGACACCTGTAATCCCAGCACTAGGGAGGCAGAGAGAAAGATAGAAAGTCCAAGGGCATCCTGGACTATGTTGCAAGACCCACCTGCTCAACCTCAAAACAACACAAAATAAAAAACTTTTACCTGGCCAACAGATTTTTCACCTGTTTTGGAAGTACTAAGGACTGAATTTAGGGCCTTGTGCTTGCTAAGTAGGCGCTGGAACACTTGAGCCACACCTAGGGTTTCTTTTCTCATTGGTTACTTCAAGGTATGGTCTTGCTGAGATGACTCGCTCCACTACATGCAGCCACTATGCATTGCTTGAGATGGAATTTCCTGAATTGTTTTTATGCCTGGTCTTGAAACAGTGATCCCCTGATATCTTCCCTAAGTAGATTTTCATGTTTCTTTAGCCACCTGTCTATTTCTATCTCCTAAGAGGAGGGACCTGGGGTTTCTTAGAACCCATTCATATGTTTTAAAAGACCAAGAACAGCAAGATGTTAGTGGCTTGTGCCTATAATCCTAACTACTCAGGTTGAGATCCGAGGATCAAGGTTCAAAGTCAGCCTGGGCAAGAAAGTCCATGAGACTCTTCAATTAATAATCAAAAGGCTGGAAGGAGCTGTGGCTCAATTGATTGAGCCTTGAGCAAAAAAGCTCAGGGCATTGATCAAGATATGTTAGACTTATAAACTGGTTTGTTAAATGCTAACTTCTCTGTGCAAGTACTTTTAAAAAATAAGTAAATAGGGCTGGGAAGGTGGCTCAGTGGTAGAGCGCTTGCCTTGCATGCCTGAGGCCCTGGGTTCCATTCCTCAGCACCACATAAGCAAAAAGAAAAATACTGGAAGTGGCGCTGTGGCTCAAGTGGTAGAGCGCTAGCCTTGAGCTGAAGAGCTGAGGGACAGCGCCCAGGCCCAGAGTTCAGGCCCCACGACTGGACCAAAATAAATAAATAAATAAATAAATAATAAGTAAATAAATAATAAAAAGCTCAGAGACAATGTCTAGTCCCTGAGTTCAGCCCCAGGGCCAGAACTAACTAAATAAATAACTGCCAAGAGCATAAGGATTAAACAGTCAGTAATGAGCACAATAGAGGTGGCTAATGACTTAGTGTGTTGCTGATTTTCTTGATACAAAGTCACACTGAGCTCCATATTTACTTCTTTGTAACCTATAGCACTGCTCTGTCCATTGTCTTGGATAAAAGAAAAAAATCTTATTCAGTTATTTGTCTTCTCTTCCGGACATAAAGCTGCCTGAGATGAAGAAGAAAGGCACATAAGAACACAAAATAGTTAAAATTTAACACACAAGAAGTTACTGTTAAGCCGAGCGCCGGTGGCTCTCACTGTAATCCTAGCTACTCAGGAGGCTGAGATCTGAGAATCAAAGCCAGCCCAGGCAGGAAAGTCCGTGAGTCTCTTATCTCCAATAAACCACTAGAAAACCGGAAGTGGCACTGTGGCTCAAGCAGTAGGGTGCTCACCTTGAGCTTTAGAGTTGAGGAACAGTGCCCAGGCCCAGAGTTCAAGCCCCATGACCAACCCCCCCCAAAAAAAAGAAAGAAAGAAAAAAGAAGTTACTGTTAAAACAGACACTAGGGGCTGGGAAGGTGGCTCAGTAGTAGAGTGCTTGCTTTCTATGCATGAGGCCCTGGGTTAGATTCCTCGGCACCACATAAGCAGAAAAAGCAGAAAGTGGTAGTGGCTAAGTGGAAGAGTGTTCACCTTGAGCTGAAGAGCTGAGGGACAGCACCCAGACCTAGAATTTTCAAGCCTCATGACCAACAAAAAAAAACACAATAAAACACTAGGTTTTTCTCAAATATATTTATTTCCCACAATTGTCATGAGTGTGGTATTTCTGTCATCTTATGTGTGTCTGTGCGTGTATGTGTATGTATAAAAATTACACTAAGCTGGGCACTGGTAACTCACACCGTAATTGTAGCTACTCAGGAGGCTGAGAGCTGAGGATCAAGGTTCAAAGTCAGCCCGGGCAGGAAAGTCCATGAAACTCCAATAAACCACCAGAAAACCAGAAGTGGTTCTGTAGCTCAAGTGGTAAAGCACTAGTTTTAAGCTGAAGAGCTGAGGGACCTGTGACCTGTGGCCAGTGACCTGGCCCAGAGTTTGAGCCCCATGACCGACAAACAAAACAAAACAAAACACATTACACTAATGTTAATATAATGCTTATTTTAAACTCAAACTGGTTATTAGACATTGCAGGGGTGGGAAAGAGATTCAGGAAAAGAACAAATAAGAAAAGGTGTCTTTAATTATAGAAAAACCAACTTTTGATTTCTGTAGGTTTTCTGCTGCTCCCAGACCACCACCGTTCCCTGTATTAGATGTAGCTGTAGAAACACAGAAGCTACTGCCCTAGCTCAAAGCCTTGACCGGGGCTCCAGCTCTTGTTCCACACAGCAACGGCATAATGACACATAAAATGCAAAGTACATGACTGGGCGTGTAAACCACCTGTTTCTTTCTTTTTTTTTTTTTTTTGCCGGTCATGGGGCCTGAACTCTGGGTCTGGGCGCTGTCCCTCAGCTCTTCAGCTCAAGGCTAGCGCTCTACCACTGGAGCCACAGCGCCACTTCTGGCCTTTTCTATTTATGTGGTGCTGAGGAATCGAATCCAGGGCTTCATGCTTGCAAGGCATGCACTCTACCGCTGAGCTACCTTCCCAGCCCTAAACCACCTGTTTCATAGGTATTTAGAACTAGTCCAGTCAGCTGCACTTCAACAAGCAAACACACCACCACAGAGTGGCGCAGCAATACCTGACCTGGAGGACAGCACTGCTGAGAGACATGTTGAAGCCCCAGAGGGAGCAATGTAAAAATTAAGGTGAGCATTTAAAAAAAGGAATACATAGGCAATTTTTTATTTTTATTTTCTAAAAAGCATCTAAAATTTCTGAAAATCATCCCCTTTCTCTCAAGCTTAAAAAGCCCATCTTGCCAGGTACATTGGTGGCTCACACCTGTAATTCTACTCAGGAGGTTGAGATCTGAGGATACAGATCAAAACCAGCCCGAGTAGGAAATAAGCCCATGAGACTACGAAAAAGCCAGAAATGACACCGTGGCTCAAAGTGGTAGTAGTGGTAGCCTAGAGCACAAAAACTCAGGGGCAGTGCCCAGGTCCTGAGTTCTAGCCCCAGTACATTCCCCCCCCCCCAAAATACACCTATTTTTTGCACCACTGAAAAAGGTCTATTTATTTATTTATTGGTCTGCTCAAGGATAGCGCTCTACTACTATGAGCCACAGTGCTACTTCTGGCTTTTTGGTGGTTAATTGGAGATAAAGAGTCACACAGACTTTCCTGTTAGGTCTGGCTTCAAACCATGACCCTTAGTCTTAGCCTTCTGAGTAGCTATGCTTACATGCATGAGTCACTGGCACCATACACACATACTTTCTTAACCTGCTAACTTTTACCTTGCAGACACTGAAAAGTATTTCCCCCACTCCTTTTGCTTCCAGATGTTGTAGCTGACTCAATTGTGTAATTAAATTTGAACAGGAGACAAGCAATTTACCAAGGCAACTTCAGGACCTCTATCTACCACCAACAAAACTTTGTTGCCTTTATCTGGTAAGCTTTCAACACATTTCTCCCACACCATAGAGGTACTAAAAGACCAAATTAGATATCTCAATAAAGGGTAAATTAGTATACACATGGCTTAGTTGTTTCTTGTAGGATCATCATACTTCTTACAGAAAAAATACTTTAAACCTACAACTTTTTAAAAGGAATGAAGTATTTGAAATGGAAGGTTTTATCTCAATAATGAAATGGGAAAAAAATTAAACTTTTGAAACACATTAGCAACAGGTTTTAGGTTTATGTTTTTTTTTTTTTTTTTTCTTTTGTTGGTCATGGGGCTTGAACTCTGGACCTAGGCACTGTCCAGAGTGCTAGCCATGAGCTGAAAAGCTGAGGGACAGTGCCCAGGCCCAGAGTTCAGTCCCCACGACTAACAAAACAAACAAACAACTTGTATCCTAAACAGTGTGACTATTATATTACATTATCTTCTGAGATTCAAACTGACTTGAAAAGACTTCCTAAAACACTGGATAGTTGTTAGAATACTGAGAAAGTGGTATTCTAGTGGTGGATCAAAGCACTAATCATTTGAATAAATTCCTAAGTCTCACTTCTTTGCATAAGAAAGTGAGTGACATGGTCTCTGACATCCATTACTTTAAGCAACCTTTTTGCTATTTTGTTTTTCAGTAGTACTGGAGTACTGCATGAGGACAGCATTATTACCACTTTGGCCATGCTCAGTCCTTTTTGCTTTAGTTTTTCAGATAACATCTTGTTTTTGCCTAGGGTCAGTCTTGGACCTTGATCCTGGTCCTCCTGTGCACCACTACTTCTGACCCAGTGGAAAATGATATAATCATACCTTATGCTCAGAAACAAAATAATCCCTACATACCACACTGCATTAACAATAGACATCTTGGGCTGGGAAGGTGGCTCAGTGGTAGAGCACTTGCCTTGCATGCCTGAGGCCCTGGGTTCGATTCCTCAGCACCACATAAGCAAAAAGAAAAAAGCCGGAAGTGGCTCTGTGGCTCAAGTGGTAGAGTGCTAGCCTTGAGCTGAAGAGCTGAGGGACAGCGCCCAGAGTTCAGGCCCCAGGACCAGACCCCCCCCCCCAAAAAAAAAGAATAGACATCTTGGGGCTGGGAAGGTTGCTCAGTAGTAGAGTGCTTGCCTTCCATGCATGAGGCCCTGGGTTTGATTCCTCAGCACCACATAAATAGAAAAGGCTGGAAGTGGCACTATGGCTTAAGTGGCAGGGCACTAGCCTTGAGTTGAATTGCTGAGGGATAGCGCCCAGGTCCAGAGTTTAGGCCCCATGACCGACAAAAAAAAAAAAAAAAGACATCTTGGCTGGGCGCCAGTGGCTCATGCCTATAATCCTAGCTCCTCAGGAGGCTGAGATCTGAGGATCACAGTTCAAAGCTAGCCCAGGCAGGAATGTCCGTGAGACTCTTACTCCAATAAATCACTAGAAAACCAGAAGTAGCACTGTGGCCCAAACAGTAGAGCACTTGCCTTGAGCTGAAGAGCACAGGGACAGCACCCAAGCCCAGAGTTCAGGCCCCATAACCAACAACAACAAAAAAAGAATTGATATCTTATAACCTGAAAATATCACATAACAGAGTACATGTCCTTGAAAACAATCACAAACTGGGCACCAGTGATTCACACCTCTAATCAATCCTAGCTACTTAGGAAGCTAAATCTGAGGATCAAAGCTGAAAGTCAACCAGGCAGGAAAATCTGTAAGACTATTATCTCCAATTAACCACAAAAAGCCAGAAGCAGAGCTGAAGATCAAGTGGTAGAGTGCTAGCCTTGGGCAAAAGAGCTCTGGGTTAGTGCTCAGGCTCCAAGTTTAAGTCTCAGAACTGGCGCGCGCGCACGCGCGCACACACACACACACACACACACACACACACACACACACACACACACACACACACACACACACACACACACACACACACACACACCACACACCACACACCACACACACACACCTTATTTGTTTCATCTAAAAATATATTGGTAAAAAATAAAATGACTGAGCAGATGCTTCAGAAGCCAGCTTCTGGATGTTTAATGATCACTTTATTAATGCAGATGATTAATACTTACAGACTGTCTAGTCTGCAAAAATCAGTCAATATTTAGCAGAGAATAACAGTTGTATCAAATAATACTTCTAAATAACTTCCAAGAAATTATAACCCTAAGAAAATATCTCCCATGTGAGTTCCATAATATAATTTAAGCACATGAGGAAATGCTTTTGCTTGTCTTGTGTTACTTCCCTCTTTTTTCCCTTCTGACTGCAGAATCCCTCAAGATGTGCATGGGATGAAGGTGTATCCGTGGTAGAGCACTGCTGAGAATGTGTGGGACCTTCGGTTTGATCCCTAGCACAACCAGAAAACAAAACAGTTCCAACAAATAAATGAAATAGAATGTAAAATGAGACTATCTTTGGAAAAGAGATATATTTTTTTCTAATAGAAACAGAAAAAATGGTTCCATTTTAATTTGCTTTCTTCTACAATTGATGTTAGATTAGCATACCTTCCAACAGTATGGTATGTTACGATATGAAACCAGAGGTATGTAAATGAGTTCTTCACATTTTGGCCAATTTTCAGTGCCAGAAAAACATGATGTTTAGTCCCTTGATTAAATAGAGTGAAGAAACAAAACAAAACAGTTATCAAGGCTTGAGCTGAGATGACCCAGCAAAAGCTTGCCATTACCTCAGCCATCAGTTTCCCTTCTCAAAAAGGGGGAAAAATGCCTGTTATGTGAACTTCCCACAGCACAGGCTCAGGTGAAGTAGGGAGGTAGTAGGCCATCTGGAAAGGCTGGAGCAGTCCAAATAGCACAGATAACTTCAGGAACAGCTGGCTCCAAATCAGGCAGGATAGTCAATCTTCTGTGGCAAGGAAAGAAATGAAGTCCCAGCTTCTAAAACACATAGCGACAAGTCCAAGAACGGGGCCGGATGTAATCCAGAAACGTAGGCTATAACGAGGAAAAAGAATGAGAGAACAGTTCATTTGTGTCCACTGTGCACATGAGCTAGGGAGAGGCAGAGTGTTAATGTTCCATATTGAACATGTCCAAGCTGCTTCTCAACATCTCGGTGACATTTTAAGAAGCTCACTAATTCACAGGATTTTTAATATTTCATTTTACAGTACCAACTTATTTATATGCTTCACAGGAAGTTTCTGTAATTTAGTGAACTCTACAATGGACTGGCCAATTGCCTCTTTGGCATCTTGCCTTTTTTTTGAGACAGGGTCTCATTATGTAGCCCAGGGTGGCCTCACACTCACAGTCTTCCACCCATGTACTGGCATTCATTACACACCTGGCTATGCATCTTCTTTTACATCTTAATAAAGAACTGTATTATTTTTAGCCTACATTCTAAGCACTGGTACATTAAGGATGATAAAATATACACAAATATATACAAATGACTATCATCCAAGGTGACATATTACTGAATTGTTTGAAGAAAGAGATGAAGTATTATGGGAACAGTAATCTGAAAGTTTCAGGGAGGATCCCAACTGGTTTTGGTGGAAGAATAAAGTCTAACATGTGAGGCCTGAGTATAAAGACCTGTATGCCTATGCATAGTGTCTAAAGTGAGGGGCGGTCAGTTCAAATGCACAAAGAGAACTCACTTCCAGGAGGAGGGAGAACTAAAGATGCATTGAAAGAAAGCATGAGGAGAGGATCTGACTGATTCAATTATAGACCTCTTCAGTTACAGGCACTTGGATAAAATGCCCAGGTTTATTTGGCATAATGACACCTTACCCTTCATTCTTCCCTCTCCCCCTAAAATTTTGAAGTTGTCCTAAAACACAAAGCATTAGGGATGTACCTGAACATAATCATTTTTAAAAGTGGGGGAAACAAAAATAAGGAACACAGGAAATAGACTCCTAGGCTTATTGGTATTAATTGCCATTTTTTATAATTGTTTATTTTAAGAAGAATACACACTTGTATAATATGGGCATATATTCTATTGGAAAAACTGAAGAATTCCTGTAAGAGGATAGAGAAACAACAGATGAGTTTAAAAAAAAAAAGAAAGAAAGAAAGAAAGAAAACTAAGAACTAGAAAAGTTCAATGAGAAGAAAATTAAAGAAGTAAGAAATTGCAAGGATGAGATTAGATGATGATCTACTGCTTTTACACCAAACTTCCCTCTTTTCAAAAATGCATACTCTCCACTTCTACCCCTTTCCCAATCACTAGACATAGCTACTCGAACTCCAGTTCAACTGGTGACTCACATTTTTCAGAGGACAGTGCTGACGTGCATACCATTCTTGGGAATAAAAGCACAGAACTACTCCATGGCCCAAGAAAAGAGAGGTCCACATCATAATGTTCCAAATCGGCCTTTTCCGACCATCATTGACGATGAAGTTGAAAGCCACTGAAGTTAAGAGAGAAAAAGTATATAGTCATCAAAGAATAAACCATCAGGAGGTGATAGGCCATACATAACTGTTCAATCAAGCGAGCATTATATACCTGCTTTATTCTGATCAAAAGTCCTACAAATATTCAGATCAAGTGAAAATATAGTTGATGGAATTACTCATATCCTAATTTGTCCCTCTCCACCCACTCAAAAAATGTTTTCTGTGCATGTTTAAGGGTATTTGTGAATGGACGAGTTGTACACAGGTTCATCATCTACAAATCTTCATGCATTTCTCCATGTCAAAGTATAAACACCTTGACGAGCTGTATATAATTATTTAAAGTCAGTATTTTGACCATTTTGAAATGGTATTACTACTATCTACTATTTCTACATTGATTTTCTTTCTGTCTAGTTTTCTCTTCGTTTTGTCAGTTGTGAGGCTTAACCTCAGGGCCTAGGTGCTGTACCTGAGCCTCTTTGTGCTCAAGGCTAGCACTCTACCAGTGAAGCCACAGTGCTACTTCTGTTTTTTGAGTGGTTAATTAGAAGTGAGGCTCACTGGGATTTTTCTGTAGGGACTGGCTTCCAACCATGATCCTCAGATCTCAGCTTCCTGAGTAGCTAGGATTACAGATATGAGCCACTGGCACCCAACTTTTCTTTTAACTAAGTACCCACAGTGTGCCATATACTTACTTCCAAAGGACATGAAGAGCACAAAGAGCACGGGATAGAAATAGCTCAAGCAAACAGCCAGGGCATACTCATGCACTACAGCTGACATAGCGAAGACTGCTAACATGGCCGCAGATTTGAATCTCTTTGTGAAAAACTACGATGAAAAGAAAATATTAAGTAATTTAAAATTTGTAGGGGGATTGGGAGGAAGAAACTAGGAGAAAATGAAGGAGGGGGTAACACTGTTCAAAAAGAAATGTACTCATTACCTGACTTACGTAACTGTAACCACTCTGTACATCACCTTTACAATAAAGTTTTTTTTTTTTTTTTTTTTAAGTACTAAGCATGTCCTCTTGTAAGACATAATTACCGCATCCTAAAGGCACCTATTTAATTATATTTTTACTTGACTTTCCTAGTTCTTGGATTAATCTAAATCAAAATAATTACAAAAAGAAAAAAAACAGCCAAAAATTGTGCTTGATGTATGCATGGCTCAGTGGCAGAGTGCCTGACTACTAAGTGTGAAGTCCTAAGCTCCAACCTTAGTACCATACACACACAATTACAAAAATTAATCCTAGGCACATAAACACCTTTTTATTCAAATAAGGCAATTTCCAAGAAGTATTCAAAAGTCTGGGCATAGTTGTAAACATATCAATTATATTTATTTACTTTGGGACTGGATCTTGCTGTATTGCCCTCGTTGGCATATTCGTGATCTTCTTACCTCTGTCTCCTAAGTAGCTAGAATTACAGGCATCTGCTACTTCCATTAATTTTTAAATTAATAGAATTTATATTTGTGAGCTACTCTGATGAAAAAAGTTTTAATGTATTCAAAAAACACTACTTGAAGTGGAGTTGTGCTTCAAAGTGGCAGAATCAGCCTGGAGTGAAAAAGCTAATGAACAACAACCAGGCTCCGAGTTCAAGTCCCAGTACCAACACAAAAAGAAAAACCAAAAAGTGATAGTGTACACACTTCAGACAAAAAATACAATGCAATTTCCATTGTTAGTTAGTGATACTGTTCAATAAATAGGGCTTCCTCTGGGCTGGGAAGTTGGCTCAGTGGTAGAGCGCTTGCCTTGCATGCCTGAGGCCCTGGGTTCCATTCCTCAGCACCACATAAGCAAAAAGAAAAAAGCCGAAAGTGGTGCTGTGGCTCAAGTGGTAGGGCACTAGCCTTGAGCTGAAGAGCTGAGGAACAGTGCTCAGGCCCAGAGTTCAGTCCCCACAACCGGACCAAAAAAAAAATAGGGCTTCCTCTACAAAACCAAGATTTAGCAAGGCTAAGAGTTTCCCCTCTATATGGGAAACTGCACTTACAAATGAGAGAACTAAAACTTACAAGGTGCTGTCACTTAGCCAAATTTCCCCTTAACAATAGAATCCAACTCAGAGTATTAAAATTACTTTTCATCAGACTAAACTAGAGTCAAAGAGCTAGTGGGAAATTATTTATTAGCAATGAGATTCAAAAGAAAGGGTCTGTTCAATTGGGTGGGTCACTTCAACACTTTCAAAGACCTCCAAGAATTCTTATTTTATTGTTTGGGTTTTTTTTAACTGTATTTTTTTTGTCTTTTCTTTTTTGGTACTGGGGATCGAACCCAGGACGTTGCACTTGCTAGGCAAGCGCTTTGCCACTGAGCTACATTCCAGCCCTTTTTTTTTAAACTGTATTTTTTTTGTCTTTTCTTTTTTGGTAGAATTCTTATTTTATAATTGGGTAGAATAATATTCAGGTAAAACACAAGGCATTAAATTTAGCATTGGGCATAAGTACTATTCAAAACATAAAGATTCTGTTCTTTGTAGTGGTGCTAGGTTTTTTTCCCTAATAGTAAATTATTTTTATTTACTTGCAAAGCTATTAATCATAGGGAGAAAGATATTTCAAGAGTTGACAGCAAGCCAGGCACTGGTGGCTCACTCCTATAATCCTAGCTATTTAGGAGCCTGAGATCTGAGGATGGCAGTTTGAAGATAGCCTGGGTGGTACTGGATTTGAATTCAGACCCTACACTTGTTGGAAAGGCATTCTATCACTTGAGCTACACCTCCAGTCCAAGAGTTCTTAGATATAAAAATGTTTTAGAGAAACTATCCACTTTTTTTCATGTGCAAGTAAGTGATCTTCTTCCATCTTGCATTACACTATAGTAGCACTTTGTGGAAAACAATATGATTTCTCAAATAGTATCAAATAAATATCTTGCTGCTTACCCACAGAAGGTCCTTGTATGCATAGTAGTATAGCCAGTCATGGACCACCACATTCCAGGTCCTATAGTAGTTGGAGTATGATGTGGAGTTCCACCAATCCTGAGGGAAAAGTATAACTATAAAATTGCACACACACACAGTCAAAGCAAAGTGCCTGAATATTGCTTAAGAACATAATACATGGAGGGGAGAGCAGGGATGGTAAGGGGAAACAAAGGAGGAGGCAACAATGCTTGATAAGAAATGTACTCATTACCTTGCTCATGTAATTGTAACCCCTCTGTATGGTATTTTCACAATAAAAAATTTATTAATATTAAAAAAAACAAAAAGAACATAATACATGATATAAAACCAAGACTATAATAAATTGTCAATGCATATATCCATGTCAGAAAAGCCTTAAAAGACATTTCCGTTATTAATGTTCACTATATCATTATTCTAATAGTATATGTATGTATATGTTTATACATACACATACCCCTAGGTTCATTGTCTCACTATCAAATTATGATGGAAAATACAGAAACATATAGAATCACTTAATACAAAGATCACTTGAATAGCAATCAGTAAACCCACTTCCTACCCTATTAAAAAATAATGAAAGAATTGTAGGTTTCAAGACTAGACTGAACACTAACACTAATACACTGTTTGGCGGTTTCACAATTGGCCAAACCGAATTGCATAGAAGTGAGATAGTGGCTTCCTCCATCCTTTTGTATTTCTCGCTCCCAATTTTAAGATCAGACAGCTCAAAATTTGTATTCTGTGCTATTTCCTTAAAGAGAATGGCAGACTTGAGTACTGCCAAAACAACAAAACCACTCTGGCTCTAGTCAAGAACTTAAGTACAACTTCAGAAGAATACTATTTTGTTGTTGTGGTTTGGAGACAGGGTCTCACTATGTAGCTCAAGCTGGACTCAAACTTATGACCCACTAGCATCTGCCTCCTAAGTGCAGGCCCATTTTAGAAGTATAATAAGGGGGCTGGGAAGGTGGCTCAGTGGTAGAGCGCTTGCCTTGCATGCATGAGGCCCTAGGTTCGATTCCTCAACAACACATAAGCAAAAAGAAAAAAAAAGCCGGAAGTGGCGCTATGGCTCAGGGGTAGAGCACTAGCCTTGAGCTGAAGAGCTGAGGGACAGCGCCTAGGTCCAGAGTTCAGGCCCCACGACCAGACCCAAAAAAAAAAAAAAAGTATAATAATATAGCCAGATGCCAGTAGCACATGCCTATAATCCTAGCTATTCAGAATGAGATTTGAGGATCACAGCTCAAAGCAGCCCAAGCAGAAAAGTCCATTAGACTCTTATCTCCAATATACTATTTTAAAAAGGCAGAACGTGGTGCTGTGGCTCAAGTGATAGAGTGCTAGCCTTAAGTACAAAGAAGCTTAGGGACAGCACTCAGGTTCTGAGTTCAAGCGTCAGGAACCCCCACCAAAAAAAAAAAAGTATAATAATACAACGATAAGCAAAATTAGTACCTTTCAAAATTAAGAAGGGAAAAGTTATTTCCCTCAGAAGTTGCTCAACAGTCTTAAAGGGAATAATATGCAGAGGACACTTTTACACAACTAGACAACCAATTTCAAATAAACACTCAAGAAAGTCTCAGCAAGACCTTGGGATGAATGTGTTCCCACCATATCACCCATAAATATATCCTCACAATATTCAGTAGAAACTATGTGCCACATTAAAGAGATAGGAGACAAGATTATGTTAATTATATCTGTCAGAATTTTAGACATGTTGGTAAAACTTGTGAAAAATTATTTCACAATATTTGTGTCAAAAAAAACCCTGGTAATAATAGCCAACAATGCAAAAAACCCCATTAACAATGACTAAAGAAATAAAATATAAAAAGAAATATAAAACCAAGTATATATCACCTTATAAAACATCCTGTCACCAAAGCGTAACATCTCCGCAAAGGCATTGAGCCAGCAGTGCAAAAAGGCAAAGAAAGTAAGGAACAGCATCAGCACACCTAAAAACAAGATTAACAAAATGAAGAGTCTTTCCAAAGTGCTCATATACCAAACCATTAAGCATCAGTAAAAACCTAAATTGTTATTGTAGATTACCCATTCCAAAGATACAGTACAAGTTTATTTTAATTTAAAAAAGCAGTAACTCCCTTCCAAGTTGGTTTAATAGACAACAGATAACTCAGTCTGTTTTTAAGAAATGCCTTGATATTCAGGTTAATTTGGAACCCAAGGCTTTTAAAAATCTGGCCCCCATATCTTCCCTCTAAATCAATGGAGATTTTGCTCCCTCTCCCTTTATAAGACATTTGGCAAATCTGGAGATGTGTGGGGTGTATGTGTGTGTGTCCTGGTGCTTGAACTCAGGCCTGGACGCTGGCTGAGTTTCTTTGCTTAAGACTAGAGCAGTGTGTGTGTGTGTGTGTGCGTGTGTGTGTGTGTGTGCCTGGAGCAGTGTGTGTGTGTGTGTGTGTGCCTGGACGCTGGCTGAGTTTCTTTGCTTAAGACTAGAGCGGGGGTGTGTGTGTGTGTGTGTGTGTGTGTGTGTGTGTGTGTGTGTGTGTGTGTGTGTGTGTGTGTGTGTGTGTGTGTGTGTGTGTGTGTGTGTGTGTGTGTGTGTGTGTGTGTGTGTGTGTGTGTGTGTGTGTGTGTGTGTGTGTGTGTGTGTGTGTGCGCGCGCTGGCTGAGTTTCTTTGCTTAAGACTAGAGCTCTACCTCTTCAGTCACAGCTCCACTTTTGTCTTTCTGGGTACTTAATTGGAAATAGAGTCTCACAAATTTTCTTTCCCAGGCTGGCTCTGAACTGTGATCCTTAGAGCTCAGTTTCCCGAGTAGCTACAATTACTGACATTAGCCAGTGCCCAGCTAGAGTCATTTTTGATTGTTACAATGGGAAAGAGATTTACATATATATGTATATAAATATATACATATTTATTTTCCTTCAGAGCATAGGAAGAATCAGATTAGCAATGCCCATGTTACCTTACCTGGCAAGATGGAGTTAAACACACACAGGACCAGAACACGAGCACTGAAGGGCTCCTGTTTGATGTTCCGGAACAAAGGGGCACAGAGCCTTTCAAAGATGTAGTACACATAAAATAGGCAACCAAAGACCTAGATATAACAAAGATGATAATGATGATCGTTTAATAAAGAAAAATGGACTGAGACACAAAAGAAAGTACATGTATAATCCTTAAATTACTTTTTACAAATATGTTCCTTTTCCTTCAGAAAATGACCTTTACAGTCCAACAGTGATATTCACTAGACAATATGTTGAAATGAGCTAGACATCTTGTGGGCGGGGATGGGAAGGAAAAACTGGGAGAGCACAAAGAAAGGGGTGACACTGTCCAAAAAGAAATGTACTCATTACCTGTTTCATGAAATGGTAACCCCTCTGCATATCTATACCTTTATAATAACAATAAAAAATATTTGATTTTTTTAAAAAGGTCTTTATAAAAAAAAAGGCCTTTTTAGGGGGGTGGGGCTTAAGGCCTCATTATATAGCCCTTGAACTTAAAATGCTCAGCTGGTTTAGTGGTTGTTTGATAAAACGACAGTTTGAATTTAAGGTTGCACACTTGCTAAGCAGGTGCTCTACTGCTAAACCATGTTTATAGATAGCCCTTTTTGCTCTACTTATTTTTGTCCAGACTTGCAAGAACTTCAATCCTCCTATTTCACTTCCTACTGTGGCTAGAATAACAAGTGTGCCTCCACTGCACGCAGCTATCAGTTAGTTGAGACGGGGTCTTATGAACTGTTTGCAGCATAAGCTAGCCTGGAACCGTGATCCTCCTAGTAGCTAGGATTATAGGATTGAACCACCCAGGCATGGATCTGCCTCAGTCTCTACAGTGCTGGGATCATGAATAGTATCGTGCCCAGCAACCAAATGAAATTTTTAAAAGACCACCTAAAAAGCCTGTTTTTTCCTCTATTACATGAAGCCTATAATAACTTATTTTATGAAATAGAATTTTACTGAAAAAGAATTTAAAATGAAATATTCTAGGATTTGTAATTCTGATAAAGGGGGTGGGGGAAGAGTCAGGAAGTGTCAGACCACAACTATACACATATGCCTCTCATCAAAGAAAATAGAAGCAGAAATTAATGCTGAAGCTTAGGAAAAGAACCAAACAGGTGCAGGTACCTCACACCTATAGTGCTTGCTACTTACAAGGCTGAGACCTGGAAAGTCAAAGTTCAAGTTAGTCTGAACACAAAACTCTACAAGACTCTATCTGCATCTAACCAGCAAAATTCAGGATTGAATGTGTGGTTCAAGTGCATGAGTGCTATCCTTGAGTGGCAAAACCAAGCTAAAGTGTAATGTCCTGAGTTCAAGCCCCAGTACTGGCAGGCGTGCGCATGTGTCTGCGCACACATACACAGAATCACTTTCAATAAAATAACATTTTCCTTATTGAAGAATGTTATGTTGAGGCTAACAAACAAATACTAGCTACCTAGTAGGCTGTGATCTGAGTATCACAGTTCAAAGCCAGACTGGGAAAAAGGTTCATGAGACTGTTATCCCCAATTAGCCACCCAAAAATCAGAAAAGTTGAGCTGTGGCTCCAGTAATAGAGTGCTAACCTTAAGCAAAAAGAAGCTCAGGATTCAAGCCCCAGGAATGGCACCAAAAAAATGAATAAATAGGGGCTGGGAAGGTGGCTCAGTGGTAGAGTGCTTGCCTTGCATGCATGAGGCTCTGGGTTTGATTCCTCAGCACCACATTAGCAGAAAAAAACAGGAAGTGGTGCTGTGGCTTAAGTGGTAGAGCCCTAGCCTTGAGCTGAAGAGCTAAGGGACAGCACCCAGGCCCAGAGTTCAAGCCCCACAACCAACAACAACAACAAAAAAACAATAAATAAATCATCATACACTATACTGGGAAGTTTTGGTCTCAACGTATTTTTTAACTCCCAGTGACATAAATTTACCAACATTTTAAATAGATTAAATAGGAATCCCATTTCCCATGAATAAGCACTCATTAAGAGGTAAACATTTTTACCTGTGTGAATTGCATAACAACATAATGCCATCTTACAGTGGGAGTTCTAAAAAAAAAAAAAAACAGAAAGAAACAAGTTTTCTAAAGTTAATTGAATTATAAAAATAAAAACCTGTATTTTTTTCCACACAAAACATCACTTATAGGCTGAGAGTGTAGCTCAATGGTAGATCAGTCATGTCCTAAATTTGATCCCAAACACCAAGGTCTTAAAAAAACAAAACAATAGCTGGGCACTGGTGGCTCACGCCTGTAATCCTAGCTACTCAGGAGGCTGAGATCTGAGGATCGCGGTTCAAAGCCAGCCTGGGCAGGAGAGACCGTGAGACTCCTATCTCCAATAAACCACCAGAAAACCGGAAGTGGCGCTGTAGCTCAAGTGGTAGAGCACTCGCCTTGAGCTGAAGAGCTGAAGGACAGCGCCCAGGCCCAGAGTTCAAGCCCCACAACCGACCAAAAAAAAACAAAAAAACAAAACAATAATGATCATATAAAACACAGAATTCTGCCTGGCATGGGTGGCTACTCAAGAGGCTGAGATCTGACGATCACAGTTCAAAGCCAGCCCAGGCAGAAAACTCCATGAGATTCTTAACTCCATTAATCATGAAAATGCTGAAAACAGAGATGTAGCAAGTGGAGATGTAGCAAGTGGTAGAGTGCTAGCCTTGAGCAAAAGGAGTGCAGGGACAGCACCCAGGCTCTGAGTTCAAGTCCTATGACCAGCTTAAAACCAAACCAAAACACCCACAAACTTCTGTCAAGAATTACTACCAAATTAAAACTATTTGCAAAATGTATTCATTATCTGACATGAAATAGTAACTCCTCTGTACATCACCTTTATAATAACAATTAAAAATTAATTATAAAAATGATTTGAAGCTGGGTGCCCATGGCTCATGCCTGTAATCCTAGCTACTCACGAGGCTGAGGTCTGGGGATCAGGGTTCAAAGCCAGCCCAGGCAGGAAAGTCCATGAGACTCTTATCTCCAATAAGCCACCAGAAAACTACAAGTGCCACTATGGCTCAAGTGGAGAGTGCTAGCCTTAGGCTGAAGAGCTGAGGGACAGTGCCCAGGCCCAGAGTTCAAGCCCCATAACCAACCAAAAAGAAAAAAAAAAAAAAGATTTGAAGCTTGAAGTTTCCCATGCCAGAGAGAAATTGAGAGTACATTTTATTTTTTCTGTAGCCTACACTAACCAGTCCTCACATACACACATTTGTACCAGGGCTCTGGCATTACACACAGTCCTACCTAGGTGCTGTTACCTGGGATAGCTGTCACGGTAGATGAGGGTGGGCGCAAACAAGAAATACAAGTACTGGTTGACTGTGGGTATTGGAACTGTACCTACAAAGAAAAACTACATTAGATAAGAGGCACTTTGATTTCTTGCTGCATACTACAAGGGTAAAATACAGAAGCACAGATCAGGAAAGAAGGCATGATCTTCTTGCTGTTTCTTCTTCATCTCATAAATGACTTCTTAATCTTGCATTAACTAATATTATCAATCTGAGTCATCTGTAACTGAAGGAACTTCTGGAGCTTGAACCACAATTTGCAAAGAGTAAGCAAGCATAGTTATAATGAGTCTATTGACATTCCATGTCTGCTAAGCTATAAAAGAGGCTAAAAATCATTCTTTTAACTTAAGGACAAAAAAGGGATAACCAGAAAACAGTAAAATGGTCTTCCAATTCAATATGGATCCCATATACTTAAATTCAGGCATAATCTATACAAATATAATCCTTCATCTCAGTAAACACCAAAAGCCAAACTTCCCTATCACTAATCCTTCAGTGTAATGGGGACACATACTTGACTTTTCTTTGGCTGCATTTAGTACTCGTGGTACATTCTCTCTGACAAATGAGTGGGCCTTCATTACCATTCGAATCTACAAAAGGAAGGAAAACAAAAGATTTTCTGTCATTGACTTGTCTCCTATAAGCAACTCCAGAACAGCAACAGACTATGCTCAAACCACTTTTTACTTTTTCATATACCAACCAAACTTACTTGATGGAATAGAGAAAATTTATAATAACTTCAAAAGAAGTACATGTAATTATTCAAATTATTTTCCATTTGACCACATGATTACAGACATATTATAAATCAAGAAATTAGTGTTCATGGGGTCTGGGAAGTTGGCTCAGTGGTAGAGTGTTTGCCTCGCATGCACGGAAAAAAGCCGGAAGTGGTGCTGTGGCTCAAGTGGTAGCTAGCCTTGAGCTGAAGAGCTGAGGGACAGCACCCAAGCCCAGAGTTCAGGCTCCACAACCAGCCAAAAAAAAAAGGCCTCCTGAAATCCTTCTATCAGTCAGAATTTCAAACCATTAATATAAGTAAAAAAATTCTGAAGATGGAAATAGCTACATGATAATGATTAACCCTTCAAAAGTGGAATTCTTAATTACAAAAATATTTTATAATCAAATCACTTCCATGAAGTATCAGAAAAAAATTAATTTATCCAGAATAGCTTAACAGAATTTACTTCTATGTCTAACACCAGAGGAACAATGACACTACAAAGAATTCTAAAAGATGAATGATCTAGAGTAACACCTTAATTTTGCAGATCATGGCCCAAGAAAGCCATATGAATAAATGAAAATTATCACAAAAATCTATCCAAGTTAATAAAGCTAAAAATAATGGTGTCAGTTATTCTATCACTATTGTTATTTTAACTAACAAACTGCTGTGTTGGGTTAACATTCCAAACCTTACCTGCTCAAGTATAACAATGAACCGGGAAGCTGGTGGCAATGAATATGTTAATGTGATATATGTTGGTCCAAAACCTAGAATCCCCAGCTGGAAAACTATGAAAAACAAGCCATGGATAAAAGTACTGATGAACCGATGCGAACTCTTGCTGTAGCCTTTGGCCCAATGTTGAAAGAGGAAATAGGGAATTGAAAGTGTGGAGAGGAACATGAGGCACCATGTCCAAATAACAGTAGAAAATTTGCCAAAAGCATAAGACATGAGGTTGAACTCAGGCACCAACCTGGGAAGAAATGGCACAAGAACAGAGAAGTGAGTAGAAGGAGCATGCACTGAATTCAAAACTTCCACATCCCTAGTTTTCAACCCTGGGAGGCTGTAACATTAATACACTGAGGTCATGGATACTTGTGCTAGATAATGACCTTACTTCTAAACTTTGGCTTTCCTCTGGAATCCTAGCTACCCAGGAAGCTGAGACCTGGAAGATTATGGTTCAAAGCCAACCATATCTATGAAACTCCATGTCTAGTTAACCAACAAAAAGCAAGGCTGGAGGTATGACTCAAGTGTTAGAGTATCAGCCATGATCAAGAAAGCCTCAGAAGAGTACACTGAATTTAAGCACGCCCTGGTAAGGGTAGGTTAATGAAATGTCTTTCTCTTTAATTATATTTTTTAGGAGAGAGGAATATCATTCTCAAATCAGATGCTTAGGGATTTTTTTTTCCCCCGGTCCTGGGGCCTGAACTCTGGGTCTGGTCACTGTCCCTCAGCTCTTCAGCTCAAGGCTAGTGCTCTACCACTTGAGCCACAGCGCCACTTCCGGCTTTTTTTTCTTTTTGCTTATGTGGTGCTGAGGAATCGAACCCAGGGCCTCAGGCATGCAAGGCAAGCACTCTACCACTGAGCCACCTTCCCAGCCCTGCTTAGGGATTTTTTTTTAAAAAGCCTATGTAAGCCGGAAGCTGGTGGCTCATACCTATAATCCTAGCTGCTCAGACCTGAGGATCTGAGGCTGAGATCTGAGGATCACAGTTCAAAGCTAGACAGGGCAGGAAAGTCTGTGAGACTCTTATCTCCAAATTTACCATCCCCAAACCAGACGTGGAACTGTGGCTCAAAGTGGTAGAACATTAGCCTTGAACCAAAAAAGCTAAGGGACAAGCCCCGTGCTGGTGGCTCACGCCTGTAATCCTAGCTACTCAGGAGGCTGAGATCTGAGGATCGTGGTTCAAAGCCAGCCCGGGCAGGAAAATCTGTGAGGCTCTTATCTTCAATAAACCACTCAAAAAACTGGAAGTGGTGCTGTGGCTCAAGTAGTAGAGAGCTAGTGGAAGAGCTGAGGGACAGCGCTCAAGACAAGAGTTCAAGTCCCATGACCGACCAAAAAAAAAAAAGCTAAGGGACAGTGCCCAGGTCCTGAGTTCAAGCCCCAGGACAGACCAAAAAAAAGCAAATGTAACAAAACTATCTACCAAAATCCCCAATTTTCTATGCTATCATCTACCCAACCACCCATTTTGTTGTCTTACCTTCCTTCATCAATGTAATCTACTACAGAAGTACTGAGGATAAAGATGAGGAGGAGCGCAATAAACATGTGATAAATTGTTCTGATATGGTCCACTTCAAACAGTTCACTGAAATGTAGGTTAAACAGAACAAATTAATAATCACTGTATATTTGATTGTGAAGTATGACATGCCAAAGGATCTGCTTTAAAGCATTTAGAACATGCTAAATCCACCCTCAAAAACATCTAAAAATTAGTAAATACATAATATTACACCCGAAGTATCTAGATCAAACAAATTCAACATCTTTGGAATAAGGATCTTCAAATTTTAATAAAATCATCTAAGCATCAGAAAGTCAATTCTACTTCCTTAGTTAAAATTTTATTTTATTTTTAAAGAATATTTTAGGAGCTGGGAAGGTGGCTCAGTGCTAGAGCGCTTGCCTTGCATGCCTGAGGCCCTGGGTTCGATTCCTCAGCACCACATAAGCAAAAAGAAAAAAGCCGGAAGTGGCGCTGTGGCTCAAGTGGTAAAGCGCTAGCCTTGAGCTGAAGAGCTGAGGGACAGCGCCCAGGCCCAGAGTTCAGGCCCCACGACTGGACCCAAAAAAAAAAAAAAGAAAGAAAGAAAGAAAGAAAGAAAGAAAGAAAGAAAGAAAGAAAAACTACATTTACTAATAAGCAACTCTAAAAGTCTCCCAAAGTGGTTTGTCTAATTTTAAAACTTCTGTTGTAATTCTTTTAGTAAACAACTCTTCCCAGTGGTAGAATGCCAGTTGGTAGACACTAGCTGTACTTAATAAAGACAAAAGAAAGTCTGAGGCCCTTAGCCCCACTACTGGCACCAAAAACAAAACAAAAAACAATTTTCTACAGGAAAGCATGAAGTTTATGAGAAGGCATGAGAGTTCTTTTTTTTTTTGTCGGTTGTGGGGCTTGAACTCTGGGCCTGGGCGCTGTCCCTCAGCTCTTCAGCTCAAGGCGAGCGCTCTACCACTTGAGCTACAGCGCCACTTCTGGTTTTCTGGTGGTTTATTGGAGATAGGAGTCTCACGGTCTCTCCTGCCCTGGCTGGCTTTGAACAGCGATCCTGAGATCTCAGCCTCCTGAGTAGCTAGGATTACAGGCGTGAGCCACCAGCGCCCGGCTGGCATGAGAGTTCTTATCTCCTATTCTCAGGAGTGGAACATAGAGGTGCAATGCCTTTGTGTTCATCTGATCATATAATATCTGATTATATAAATAATATTTACTATCTGATAATGTAAAATAATATTTATTGAAATGAATTCCAGAAAATGGAAATGAGGTCTGTTCTTCATTGCTGTTTTTCTTTTCATCTTGTGTGTTTATCTGTTTGGGGGAAGGTAAGCGGGGCTACAGAAATGGAGGGACATAGGGTGAACAAATGCAGCAGTGGTATTCATCAGACACTAGGTTGAAAACTGAACTATACAACTTATTGGTGGGATGGGAGAGAAAAACTGGGAGAGAGCAAGGGAAGAGGTGTCCAAAAAGAAATGTACAATTACCTGATTTATGTAGCTGTAACCCCTCTGTACATCACCTTTATAATAACTTTTTTAAATCATTAAGGAAATTTTTAAAAAGGATACTGAACAAATAACTTATATAGAAAAAAATGCATTATCTAATTCTCTTCCTTTGAAGCTAGATAGCTAACCAGAAATTTAACAACTAGGAACAGGAGACCACACACATACTAAAGCAGTATCAAGCTGGATACTGGGGTTCATACTTGTAAGAGGTTAAGACCAGTAGGATTGCAAAAAGTTTGAATGACTCCATATCAACAGAAAAAGCTAGGTGTGGTGGTCCTGCCACAGTGGGACTCAAGTTAAGAGAACTGCAGTCCAGGGTGGCCTGGGCAAAAGGAAAAAGCTCAAAAATAACAGGGCCAAAAGGGCCCAAATGGTGAAGTACCTGCTAGTGAGCACAAACTTGAGTTCAAATCCTAATTCTGTCAAAGAAAAAAAAAAAGTAAAAACTAATGACTTATATGACTACAAGATAAACTCACTACACATCAGACCAAGCAGTGATGCTATCAATGAGGAGAGCTTTTTTCTTTTAAAACAAATAGAAAAAAAGAAAAACTAATGAGCAAAAACAAATAATACTTACTCTAAGAGAGATCGTCTTGCAATGAAAATCTTTCCTTGTTCTGGAGGTGCTCTCAGATCCCTAAGTAGGAAAGAATTACAAAATACAGGTAGTCCAAATATTGTAAGAAACTTAATACTATCAGTAAGAGAAAGAATATAGCCAACCATAACATCAAGTCTTACCTACCTATGCCCTAAGATCAGGAAGGACAGGAGGGATTTTACACATGCTATCGTGGCACTTCTTCTAAACAGTGCTGGGACAGGTACATGTATTTAGGATGGAAGAGCTGTTCCATTACCTGATTGGAGAAGTGCTCCAGAGACCACCCCCCCCCCCATACTTGGGGACAGTATTCTCTGCATGTCACATTAACAGCTTGTCCTAATTCTGCAGAGCCCCAGAAGTCATGGACAGGCCTCAGGTCACAAAAAGCTACTGGTTTTTCCTCCAAAACACTCTTTTGTTTAATATGTACCTCCCAATGTCTGAGGATTTATTTTACAATTCCCAACAGCCTCTTGATCTTATTAGTTGTCTCCAGGAACTAAGAATTCACATTTTAACACAGAGTATAACATCTTCTTTAGAGCTCTTTGTAGTACTGCAGTACTGCTGTTAACTATCACTGTTCAAAACTCTTCTCCAGAGGAGACTAGCAGAAGATCACAAGGAGTAAAACTGAGAGCAGCCCAGAATAGTAAACATTAGTCTTCAATAGCCTCTCTCTATTATTCTGAATGACCAACTAGAAAAATATACACTAACTGTACCATACTTAATTGGAAGTTCATACTGTATAGAGTACAATCACAGTACAGAATGATGTGGTTAAGAGCAAGAACTCCTGAGCCAAATTCTGGGTTCAAAGCTCTGTGTACACAGAGACATTTAAGTGCACTGTGAACTGCTCTGTATTGTGTATATGGCTATAGTCTCTATAGTGAAAGACACTGCTTAGTTTAAATATGTGATGCCATGCAGAATACTCAGTAAGCATTAGCTCTATTTTGTTAGTAGTTTTAAGAAGTGTGCATTTATCTTATCTTATAATCCATGGGCCAAATGCCCATGGCTCATGCCTGTTACCCTAACTATTCAGGAGGCTGAGATCTAAGGATTGTGGTTTGAAGCCAGCCAGATAGAAAATTCCATAAGACTCAAGCAAGAAAGCAAGAAAGCAAGAAAGCAAGAAGGAAGGAAGGAAGGAAGGAAGGAAGGAAGGAAGGAAGGAAGGAAGGAAGGAAGGAAGGGAGAGAGAGGGGGAGGAGGGAGAGAGGGAGGTAGGGAGGGAGGGAGGGAAGAAGGAAGGAAGGAAGGAAAAGAAAAGAAAGGGGGAAAAAGGAAAGCAGGGAGGAAAAGAGGGAGAAAAGGAAAGAAGAGAGAAAGGGAAAGTTAGGGAAGGGAGGGAGGAAGGGAGGAATGGAGGGAAGGAAAGAAGGAAGGGCAGGAGGGAGGGAGGGAGGGAGGGAGGGACTCACCCTTAAAGGCATACAACATACAGCAATAACAAAATGGCAAGAGTCTGCAGTGGAGCATTTTTGCTGCAGTGCACTCCACTAGATTGCAATAGACATTTATATTCAAAGAAAACACAACATACTCACTTAGCCCGATGGTTGTTTTTCATTTCATCAAGGATGGAAAAAGTGGTGAGGGCACACCCACCATTGTCTAATGATGCAGATTTTTCAATGAGGTTGGTCACAAAATCATCAAAGTGACTGCCAACTTCCTTCAAAAAGAGTGGCTTCAATTCCTAGAGTTTCAAATCAAATCAAGAAAAATGTGAGTAACAAGCACATGCTGTGAATCACTGACATTTTCCACAGGTCTCTTTAGGGTGCTGGTGTAAATTCAAGTAAGTGAATTCACCAGTGGAAAGCAGAAAAATAATTTCTACAGCTGACGTGCAGTTCCAGAAAAGACTACTGAAGAAATAAAGCAGTGATTTATATCCTTTGAGAACAGAAGCCATAAAAATAACTTCTAAGCATAAATTAAGATACCAAAGTAATCATTTAATAACTGAATTCCTGCAAATGGTACAAAGATCTAATGTGGAACAATAAATGAGACTATTCTGTGCATATTCTTTAGAAAACATTTTAACATATTATATAATACCATATATTCACCATAATTTGAAGACTTTTTTTTTTTTTTTTTAGGTCCGGTCATGGGGCCTGAACTCTGGGCCTGAGCACTGTCCCTCAGCTCTTCAGCTCAAGGCTAGCACTCTACCACTTGAGTCACAGTGCCACTTCCGGCTTTTTTCTTTTTGCTTATGTGGTACTGAGGAATCGAACCCAGGGCCTCAGGCATGCAAGGCAAGCGCTCTACCACTGAGCCACCTTTCCAGCCCCAATTTGAAGACTTTCTGTAAAGTAATCTTTTTACCCCAAATAACCACCATTTACATTTTCTAGCATGTCAGTTTATATCATACCTCCATTTACATAATGCTTATTCCCACTCCATTACTTTGTGCCTAACCATAAAAATGCAGGTGCATGTTTGACACATATGCACACACACTTTCATCAACACTGAGCCACCTTCCCAGCCCCCATCCTTGTTTTGAAATCAAAAGGGATCAAATACTCCATGCCAAATAAACCACAGTGACAAAAAAAAAAAGTGGTTCTTTTTTTCTCATTTAATCTCTAGAGCTAGCCCTATGAACAGAGTTCACGGAGACATAGACTAAAAGTACTATGGAAAGAAATAAAGCAGAAAGAAAGGTATTGTTTTTCAAACCTGACAGTGGAAGAAATTAAGAGGGTATGTCAGTGGCTAAGTTACCACTGTGGGAAGAGTTCCAGAAGGAAGCTGGAATGTTAAAGAGTACCTGAGGCAGCGCAGCGGGGCTAAGTGGAGAAGGATTCATCAGTTTACCTGGGCTCCTACCTCAACCCCTTCCAAGTTTAATCAACGTTAGAGAAGCCTGGAATCATGAGATGTAGCGATTATATTCAAGCCACTTCTTTTAACTAGCATCCCCATACTCTGGCACCAGTCTCCTTCCTAATTAACTGGGTAAGCACACTAGAAGCGTGAAGAAAATGAAATGGGTGTTATTTAAATGTCAAAAAAGGCTGCTGAAGAAGTTCTATTGCCCATAGGCGAATGTACAGCTTTTGCTCTAGGTAGACAATGAGAAAAAACATTAAATGAATTATTAATGGTGCCATAAAGGCAGCAAAGAAAGGAAAGTTCTGAGTGACAAGAAGACAGAGACAGAAAGTAAGAAGAGGGAGTCACAACAGTGTGTGGGCCAGTAGAAGAAGGTAGGTTTTGGATGTCATTGTCCATTTCTTTTATACCCTTCTTCCCTCAGCTCTCTGATACTCCAACCTCTGATACCCTACACAGTGCAGACTCTGCTTGCATATGCTGAGCTTGTCAGAGGATTAATTACATCTTTTTTCTGTTTCTCCTTGAACTAAAATTTGAATTTAAATGTCACCATTTAAATCTACCACATTCTTCTAAAGAGCTTTGTAATTTCCCTTCTTTCTTGAGGAATTAAAGACAGAAGTTGCTGCAAATGAAAGAACAGGAAAAACTCTGTTATAGTGGAGACCATTAAACTACTTTACGCTCCATTGAAAGATCTCAGCACCAGTCTAGTATATGAGTTTATCTGATTTGGGGAAGGGAAGAGGAATCACAGAAACAGTGGGACAATGGGTGAACCAATGCAACAGTGGTACTCACTAGACACTATGTTGGAAATAAATGTTACAATGTGGGGGAGGGGCATAAGGGGGAGGGAAAACAGGAGAAAACGGGGAAGGGGGTAACACTATTCGAAAAGACATGTACTCCTTACCTATGTAACTGTAACCCTTTGTATATCACCTTTTTTTTTTTGGGTCCCGTCATGGGGCCTGAACTCTGGGCCTGGGCGCTGTCCCTCAGCTCTTCAGCTCAAGCTCTTCACTCTACCACTTGAGCCAGAGTGCCACTTCTGGCTTTTTTCTTTTTTTTTTTTTTTGCTTATGTGGTGCTGAGGAATCGAACCCAGGGCCTCATGCATGCAAGGCAAGCACTCTACCACTGAGCCACCTTCCCAGCCCCTGTGAGACTCTTATCTCCAATAAAAAAACCACTAGAAAACCGGAAGTGGTGCTGTGGCTCAAGCAGTAGAGCACTCGCCTTGAGCTGAAGAGTGCAGGGACAGCACCCAAGCCCAGAGTTAAAGCCCCATGACCAAAAAAAAAAAAAAATCTATCATTCAGTTGGACATCAGTAGCTGGGGCTCAAGCCTGTAATCCTAGCCACTCAGAAAGCTGAGATCTGAGGATTATGGTTTGAAGTCAGCACAGGCAGGAAAGTCCATGAGACTCTTATTTCCAACTGACCACCAAAAAGCTAGAAGTAGAACTGTGGCTCAAGTGGTAGAGTACCAGCCTTAAGCAAAGAAGTGCCCAGGCCTGAGTTCAAGCCTCACTTCCAGTACAAAAAAAAAAAAAAAAAAAAACTGTCATGTACTATGTACAGGAAAAATAGAAAAATATAGAAAAGGGAGTGGTCTGTTTTTGCCTTCCTCCAGATTTTTCTATCACATGAAACTACCCAAGGTAGAATCACAAAATGTGATCACAACAAATGTAATGTCCAAGCCGGGCGCTGGTGGCTCATGCCTGTAATCCTACTACTCAGGAGGCTGAGATCTGAGGATCACGGTTCAAAGCCAGCCTGGGCAGGAAAGTCTGTGAGACTCTTATCTCCAATAAACCACTAGAAAATCAGAAGTGGCGCTGTGGCTCAAGCGGTAGAGCACTCGCCTTGAGCTGAGGGACAGCGTCCAAGCCCAGAGTTCAAGCCCCACAACCGACCAAAAAAAAAAAGTAATATCCAATATAAGTGACCTGAAAAAAAAAAAAGTAATATCCAATATAAGTGACCTGAAAATGATGTTGAGCCTGTAGGCTTTCTGATTGGCTTATCCTCTCAACTACATATATATTTATACTAATTTCATCCACTCAGTGGGCCATGCTGGACAGATAGATGGAGGATATGATGGAAAAAATGAGGAGGGGTAAGCTAACTAGAAACCAGAAAAAAAGGTGCTTAGATAATCTGATAAACAGAAGCACTGTATTTTAGCACTCAAAAGAACCTCTTATTTAAAATAAACAGCTGGTGAATTATTCAGGGACAGCTCCCAGGCCTAGAGCTCAAGCCCCACAACTGACAAAAAAAAAAAAAAAGAGAGATCTTTCATGCAATTGTGTCTAACATATTTATAAGATTATGTCTTTGTTGCCTTGTATGTCCCTCCCCCATGGTATAACCCCTGCTTTCACTATATATGATGTTGGTATATGTGGAGGGGAAGGGAAAAAAACAAATTGTTAAAACAGGGATACAGGAGGACCCATTGCAACAATGAGAAGTATAAGTCGTTATGTTGAAAAACGAACTTTACAACTTTGGGAGGGGGATGGGGGGAGACGGGGGGGGGGATATGAAGGGATGGGAAGGGGAAACAAAGCAGGAGGCTACAATGCTTGATAAGAAATGTGCTCATTATCTTACCCATGTAATTGTAACCCCTCTGTACGGTATTTTCACAATAAAAAAATATATATATAAAATAAAATAAGCAGCTGGGCTGATGGTGGCTCATCACAGGAGACAGAAATCTGAAAGACAGGTTCAAGACCAGCCTGAGGAAAATGTTCTGAAGACCTCATCTCAACCAATAAAAAGTTGGGTCTGATGCTCATACCTATCATCTCAACTTCATAGGAAGCATCAATGGGAGGCACATAGTACAGGCCTTTCTGGACATAAACATGAGATTCTATCCACAAAATAATAAAAAGGCAAAAAGGATAGGTGTTAAGTTTTTTAAAAGAGGTAGCCAAGTAAGAACAGCACCACGCACGTGGTATTCAGGTAAGGGGTAGGTTTAGACTTGCTGGGACCAGGCAAGGTTGGCATTCCTCGAGGCTGGCAAAAGAGAGTGTCTGGCCCCGGGTTAGGCCTTATATAGGGTAGGGGTGGGGAAAGGTGTGTCCAGGTAAAGGGAAGTGGGACCAGGTAAGAGGTGAGACCAGGTGGGAGAAAGGTGTGGCCACATCAGATTAAGATGTGACCTCAGCAGATGCAAATGTGACCTCTTCCAGGTGTCCCAGTTGCCTAGGTAACACAGGTACTGGGCGGGGTCTGTTCACCATCCAGGAATGGACCTTACAATAGTTATGTGACTCAAGTGGTAGAGTGCCTGCTTGGTAAGTACAGGGCTTTGAGTTCAAACTTCAAATCCCAATACTGGGAGGGAAAGAAAAACCAAACAGCTGAATTAAGTCACCTCTAAGATTGCAAGAATGATACAAGGACCCTGTGGTTAGAGGATACAATAAAGGCTCAAGTGATCAGAGATAAGACTGGAAAACAAGCAAGGAAGACACAATATAAGGATTTTTGGAGACTGCTAGGAGACAATATTTTAAGCACAATATTTAAAAAGGTAGGGCAGGGCTGGGAAGGTGGCTCAGTGGTAGAGCTCTTGCCTTGCATGTATGAGGCCCTGGGTTCGATTCCTCAGCACCACATAAACAAAAAGAAAAAAGCCGGAAGTGGCGCTGTGGCTCAAGTGGTACAGCTAGCCTTGAGCTGAAGAGCTGAGGGACAGCGCCCAGGCCCAGAGTTCAGGCCCCACGACCGGACCCAAAAAAAAAAAAAAAAAAAAAAAAAAGGTAGGGCCATCTGGGAATAAATGAAAAAATTAAAACATAAGTTGAGAGAAAGAAACATAAAGTAACAAGCAGTTTATAACAGCAGTTTTAGCTTCTTAAAAATTCAGGTTGCCAGGCACCAGTGGCACATGCCTAATCCTAGCTACTCAGGAGGCTAAAGTCTGAGGTTTGAAGTTGGCGTGGGTGGAAAAGTCCCTGTGAAACTCTGATCTCCAATTAACCACTCAGAAACCAAAAATGGCACTATAGAGTGCTAGCCTTGGTCACAAAGAGGCTCAGGTACAGCACCCAGGCCCCACTCCCACAACCAATAAAAGGAAGGAAGGAAAGAAGGGAGGGAGGGAGGAAAGAAGGAAGGAAGGAAGGAAGGAAGGAAGGAAGGAAGGAAGGAAGGAAGGAAGGAAGGAAGGAAGGAAAGAAGGAAGGAAGGGTTACATAGCTGGGGGCCTATAAATCCTAGCTGTTTAGGAGGCTAAGGTCTGTGGATTGAGGTTTGAAGCCAGCCAAGCAAGAAAGCCCATTGAGACTCTTATCTCCAATTAACCACCAGAAAACTGGAAGTAGTGCTATGGTTCAAAGTAGTAGAGTAGGGCTGGGAAGGTGGCTCAGTAGTAGAGCGCTTGCCTTGCATGCTTGAGGCCCTGGGTTCGATTCCTCAGCACCACATAAGAAAAAAGCTGCTCAAGTGGTAGAGCGCTAGCCTTGAGCTGAAGAGCTGAGGAACAGTGCCCAGGCCCAGAGTTCAGGCCCCACGACCGGACCAAAAAAACAAAAAAAAAGTAGTAGAGTACTAGCCTTGAGCAAAACAGCTCAGGGATAGCACCCAGGCTGAGTTCAAGCCCCAGGACTGCCACACACACACACACACACAAAATCAGATTACTTGATGAAAGTTTTTTCAAAAATGAGTTCAGGAACAATTATATAATGAGCCCACACAGTCATATCACACTCATCTACAGATTGCTTGTTTCTCCAACTCAAGGCCTGGTGCTACACAAGGAAACTTTCAACTCAGAATAGCAGGCAGGCAGCCAGAAACCTGACCTTTCTGGGCAAAACAAGCACTACAACAAACAGCTAACACCGGGTTTTAGTTCCTACTCTACACTGACTCCTCAAAGGGGTCTCCTTGACAATTCACTCGCTCTAATGTCTTTCCTACTCTCCTACTGCATATCAGTCTTTTCCTTCACTACGCTTAATACTATTTGAAAGTCTCTATATTTTTACCTTGTGGCACTTTCCTGTCTACCTCCCCAACTGACTTTAATTACCATGTCATTTTATTAACGGTGCATACAGCAGTCAGCAAAGTGCAAATGACAAACCAACCTGGTATCAAACTCCTAGGCATACCACATCTAGGTTACTGTAAAGTATACAGTAAGTACTTTTAAAACTGCCTAGCTGGGTGTAGTGGCTTGTGCTTGTAATTCCAGCTACTTAGAAGATGGAGGAAAAAGGACTCAAGTTACAGACCACCTAGGCAAAGTAGGGAGATTTTATCTCAACAATAAAAATTAGAAAACAAAATTTAGGGAGCATAGCTAAAGTGATAAATCTTTTGACAAGCAAGTGTAAGGCCCTGCATTCAATGCCCAGGATTGCAAAATAGAGAGACAGAGAGACAGACAGACAGACAGACAGACAGACGAGACAGAGACAGAGACAGACAGAGAGAAAAACAGAAAGAGAAAGAGAGAGAGAAAGAGAAAGAAAAAGAGAATATTGCCTTGATTTCTTTCTGGACTGTTGTTTATTGAATGACACCTATATGCTAGGACTCTGTCAGGTTTTTATATATTATTTCTAGTCTCAAAACAATCTAGCTTAGTGGTAGAATGTTGCCTAGCATGCCCTGGATTGGAGCTGCAGCATTGGATAAAAAAATTTTAAAAATTGGGGCTGGAAATGTGGCTTAGTGGTAGAGTGCTTGCCTAGCATGCATGAAGCTCTGGGTTTGATTCCTCAGTACCACATAAAGAAAGAAGGCCGGAAGTATCTAGCCTTGAGCAAAAGAAGCTCAGGCAGTTTCCAGCCCCTGAGTTCAAGCCCCAGGACTGGCAAAATAATTAAATTAAATTAAAAATCAAGTAATGTGCACAATATCACAGAGTTGTAGCTGGAGGACAAAGAACATTGGGAGTATCCAAATCAGTCACTGTTATTTTTTTGCTTTTTTTTCCTTTTGCATGACCTGGGCCTTGAACTCTGGGTCTGGGCACTCTCCCTAAGCTCCTCTTGGTCAAGGCTAGCACGCTATCACTGGAGCTACAGCACCATATCTGACTTTTCTTGTGATTAATGGCAGATAAAAAGTCTCACAGACTCTAGTCTGACTTTAAACCATGATCCTCTGATCTCAGCCTCCTCAGTAGCTAGGATTACAGGTGTGAGCCATCAGCACCCAGATTTCCTATTCCTCCTCCTCCTTTTTTTTTTTTGGCCAGTCCTGGGGCTTGAACTCAGGGCCTAGGCACTGTCCCTGAGCTTCTTTTGCTTACGGCTAGCACTCTACCACTTGAGCCACAGCGCCACTTCCAGGCTTTTCTGTTTATGTGTCACTGAGGAATTGAACCCAGGGCTTCATGTATGCTAGGCAAGCATTCCACCACTAAGCCACATTCCTAACCCTCACTGTTCCTGCTATTCACCCCTTTTAGTGTTTTCTAACAGCATAAGGACAGATCCAGCACCTACCACTGTGCCACACAGACAAAGGCCAGTTAACCATTTTGATCTGTATTTCAAGAGTTCCCATCTTTAACTGAGCTGTTTGATATTTCTAAGAGGGCAACAGGGTAGGTATGATAAAGGAACAATGAACTCACTTCCCCAAAAACCTTCAAAGTAGACTAGAGTCTCATTCTTCCATGCATTTAAGTAAAATGAGAAAGAAACCATCAAAGGAAGGTCAGACTTGTATAGACAAAAAAAGGCAGCAGAAGACCAGGGAACAAAGTAAAATAGACAGCTCTAGCAGAAACTGTTAGCTGTCAATCCTATTACCACCTGTTGCCTTCCTCAGACGAAAAGTCCTGATTTTACATGGGCACGTGACTGTCTAGAATAAATGTCTAATCACTCATTACAGCTAGGTTGCCAATAAGAGTTCATGTGAAACTGGTCTGTCAAAACCTTCAGACAACTTCCTTAAAAAGTACCCAGTTCCTTGTCCCTCTCCTTTCCCTATCTCAATGCTGCTGCCTGGAACTCAGGTGAGATGGCTGGATGGAGCCATGTGGAAAATGAGGAGGGGGAAGGCAATCTGAGTGGTGAAGCAGGGAGCCGAGAGGAACCAGATCCATGAGGACCAGGATGTGGACACACTAATTCTGGATCCCCCCCCCAGGAATGTGGACGTGAGACAGAAATATACTTCTAGCTCATGTGGAGCCACAACTGGCTTTTTGTTCATTTTTACAGCAAAACCCAATCTTAATTTATGCAATAATCACAATTGCTGGACAGAAAATACTTAGACAGCCAGGTGCCAGTGGCTCACGCCTATAATCCTAGCTACTCAGGAGGCTGAGATCTGAGGATCGGTTCAAAGTCAAGCCTGGTTCAAAGCCAAGCCTTGCAAGAAACTCCGTGAGACTCTTGTCTCCAATAAACCACTCAGAAAACCAGAAGTGGCGCTGTGCCTCAAGTGGTAGAGCGCTTGTCTTGAGCTGAAGAGCTGAGGGACAGCGCCCAGGCCCAGAGTTCAGGCCCCACACCTGACCAAAAAAAAAAAACCAAAACACAAAAGTATCTATTAATAAAAACTCCACACATGGTGACAGTGAAGCCACTCCTTGCCCTTCTACCATCTTTACTTTTCTCTGGAATCCACAATCAAGAGATAAGGCTAATGACTAACCAGGCTAGAATGTGCCATATGGCCTTGCCCTTCTAGCCAAAATTCAATTCTTTCTCCCATAAATCCAAAGTCCTATAAATCTCAAAGGCCTTTGAGAGTAGCAACTTTATTAAATGAAACATCAGGAACTATCTAAATTTTTCCTATTAAAATCCCTACCCTTTCAAGATACTGAACATTCAATTTCTAGATTCTATGAGCTACATTAATATCTTTCAAATACATTTTATACTTAAAGAAATCAGAGTAGGGGCTGGGAAGGTGGCTCAGTGGTACAGCGCTTGCCTTGCATGCCTGAGGCCCTGGGTTTGATTCCTCAGCACCACATAAGCAAAAAGAAAAAAAAAGCCGGAAGTGGCCCTGTGGCTCAAGTGGTAGAGCGCTAGCCTTGAGCTGAAGAGCTGAGGGACAGCACCCAGGCCCAGAGTTCAGGGCCCACGACCGGGACCCCCCCCAAAAAAATAGTAAAAAAAAAAAAAAAAAAGAAATCAGAGTAGCTAGGTGCCAGTGGCTCACACCTGTAATCCTAGCTACTCAGCAGGCTGAAGATTGCAGTTCAAAGCCAGCCAGGAAACACCATGAGACTCTTATTTCCAATAAACCACCAAAAAACCAGAAGTGGCGCTGTGGCTCAAGTGGTAGAGCGCTAGCCTTGAGCTGAAGAGCTGAGGGGCAGTGCCCAGGCCCAGAGTTCAAGCCCTATGACCGACAAAAAAAAAGAAAAAAGGAATCAGAGTAGATTTGTTATTTATAACAAAAAATTGTGTAATCCAATTGTTTGGTTTTAATCATTTGACTCTCCTTTAGATTGTTTAAAGTCTTTTTTTTTTTTGGGGGGGGGGTCCAGTAGTGGGGCCTGAACTCTGGGCCTGGGCACTGTCCCTCAGCTCTTCAGCTCAAGGCTAGTGCTCTACCACTTGAGCCACAGTGCCATCTGTGGTTTTCTGGTGGTTAATTGGGATAAGAGTGTCATAGACTTTCCTGCCCTGGCTGGCTTTGAACCACGACTCTGATATCTTAGCTTACTGAGTATTTAAGATTACAGGCGTGAGTCACCAGAGCCCAGCTAGGATACACAATTTTTTAAATTATTTTCATTAATATTATTTTTTTTTTTGGTGGTTCATGGGCCTGAACTCTGGACCTGAGCACTGTCCCTCAGTTCTTCAGTTCAAGGATAGTACTCTACCACTTGAGCCATAGCACCACTTCCAGCTTTTTTGGCTTATGTGGTACTGAGGAATTGAACCCAGGGCCTCATTCATTCAAGGCAAGCGCTCTACCACTGAGCCACCTTCAGTCCTAGATACACAATTTTTATGGCCCCATTAATTTCACTCTAGCAAAGTCCTCACATGCCTTCCACCCACCACTTCCTGTCAGACTGAAGAGCTGCTCAGTCAGAATTTGACAGCCTTCTTTACTCCCTTCCTAAATTGAGCTCTACTATAGATCTAAATTTTCAGAGTTCTCTGTATGTTTCTAGAGTTGGTGAAAGCACAGGTTACTGTTATGTCTGTCTGATAAAAAGTAGCTTTTTAAATCTAAGCATGTTTCAAATATTGAATGATGACTAAAAAGGTATTCACTGGCTATCTGGTAAGTTGTACTACTCAGGTGACAACTCTAGTCTGTGGAGCTGTAAGAGCTAACATTCCCTTTACAATAGGGAAAAATGAATTCTGAGCACCAGCTTTAGTTAACTACATGTGACTACTTCTAAGCAACACTTCCGGTCTCACATTCACTGTTTATTAAGTAGACTATTCATCAATAAGGTATCTAGTCAAACTATTATTCTGATGTTCAAGTTCAAAACAACTTACAAAGGCAGATTGCATATAGTAAGACCAGACAGGAAGCTACTGTAATATAAATAAGCAGGTTTAGGTAGGAGAAAGGAACTATATTTATAACATTATTATGAAAGCCAGGCTTTATACTAAGTGCTTTATATACATAATTGTGTTTGCTTGACATCAACTAACATAAAATGATCATGTAAGAATGTCAGCCTTGTTCAGAGCCATACAATTTGCTTGCTTTCATATAATATTTCTCTTAGAATTTTGCCATTAAAAAAATAAATAAATGAAAGTCGGGAATCTTCGAAGTCATCTGTAACTTGGTATCTTACTCCAGTCCAGTTCTTGTACATTTTCATTGATTGCTATTCCACTAATTTTAAAGGACTACTTTTCTTCAAGGGCCTCTTTATGGTTTATGTCACAACCATGTAGCTAACTAAAACTTTTCCTCAGAAATTCTTTTATTGTAAAGGGAATGATCAGCTGTCATAGCTCTACATACATACATAACAGAATGTTTAATCTAATGAAATAAAAACTAACAGCCAATACAAACACTTCTACATCAAATCATGGGTTCACCAGATACAATTGGGTTGTTCATTCAGAACAAAGCACTATTTCATAAAAAGTTTTCAGATTGCATCTCAACCAATGGCTGGGTGCAGTAGCATGCATTGATTATCCCAACTACAGAGAAAGCACAATGGCTGGCCACAGGGAGTGGTATGTCCTTATCTCCAACTACATGGGGAAGCATTAGTAGGGGAATCAGAGCCAAGGCCAGTCCTGGCATAAAGTAAGACCCTACCTTGAAAACTACCACAGCAGAAAGGGCTGAAGGCATGGATAAAGTGGTAGGGCCTGCTTAACAAGTTCCAGGCCAAGTTCAAACACCAATATGAAAAAAAGAACAGTCAAATCTTCAAATAGTTCCTTAGAAGAGCAACAAAATACTAATCAGGAAAGGCTTTGTCCAGAAAGAATTATAGTTTTGGAGGCTTCTACAAGCAATTCAACAGAATCAAGAAAAAAAAGATGAGAGGCTGGGAATGTAGCTTAGCGATAGAGTGGTTGCCTAGCATGCATGAAGCTCTGGGTTCGATTCCTCAGTACGACGTAAACAGAAAAAGCTGGAAGTGGTGCTGTGGCTCAAGTGGTAGAGTGCTAGCCTTGAGCAAAAGAAAAGAAGATGAATAAAATTTAATTCCCTTTTAACTAAGAACCAACTCACAGTTTTAAGTATCAATACATCTTTTGCACACCATTTTATAAAGCAAACCAGTTATTACATTATAGATATCACAAATAGCCCTACAGAATAAAAGGGGAAAGTAATCTCAATGTTAAACAGATTATTGGAATTAATAACCTTGGACTTAAAAAATGCTGTATTTCAAACAAACAAGATGAAAGGGGAAAGATGTGTCCTTGGCCTTGGAGATGAAACTGATAATAACAAAGATCCTGCTATCTAACTAATATAAATAATCTTACACTCTTTTAGGGAATATTTTTAAATTTGCTGAACTTACTCATTATAAATATATATGTATGGATTTATACATCTAATTAAACTAATAACTAAAACAGGCCTATTTCATCCTCATCATTGGGTGTTAGATATTGATTATAGATTCAGTCTGGCCAATAACCTTTGGAAATGGTCTTCCATTAGAAAGGGAATTGAGGGCTGGCAAGGTGGCTCAGTGGTAGGAGCGCTTGCCCTGCATGCCTGAAGCCCTGGGTTCGATTCCTCAGCACCACATAAGCAAAAAGAAAAAAGCCGGAAGTGGCGCTATGGCTCAAATGGTAGAGCACTAGCCTTGAGCTGAAGAGCTGAGGGACAGCCCAGGCCCAGAGTACAAGCCCCACGACTGGACCCAAAAAGAAAAAAAAATTGTGGATAGAAAGGGAATTGACTTAGATTTGAAATCAACTTACATCCAGGCACATGTTATTAGATTACGTTTGTTTTCTTTAAAAGTATTCTTTGTCCTCCAGAATTTCCTTAAGGTATTGATGAATTACACAATCTGCAGGCCAGTTTGTCCTTATTTGAAACAGTTCTCTGTAGTAGTTTTTGAGTTATTTTGACTTCTCTGACAGGAAATATACTTCTTGATTCAGATTCAACCTTTACTGAAGGCCTATTGACTACGAACCATGAGAGATAACTCCATCAGTCATTCAAATACTCAACTCTCTCAGCTATACCTATCCACACAGTTCACTAAAATCAAGATTTGCTGAAAGAGTCAGAAAATCTTAGGCCTGGGACAGGAGACAAAAGGCAATGTGTACTCTTCTGCAAGATGGCAAAGCGGCAGGTTTTATTTTTTTGTTCTACAGCAAAATATTATCAACTAATAAGGAAAATATTCTCTAAATAACATTCAAATCTATCCACCTACAATTACATTTCAGAGTCTTAAGTGGAAGTTACCACTGACCTCTGCCTCTGCTGCCAACTGTCTCTTCTTTGCTATCAGCTGTTTTATGTCAAGTTGACCTAAGAGAAGAAAAATAAGTGTTTTAAGTTGATGCATGATATAGTTACTTAGCAACACTACTTAAATCATAAAATTGAGAAACAAGCAAATATAAAAGCTGACCCTGCAAACTTCAGTAAAACCAAAAAATATTAAACCATCTCTAAAAATGTAAATGGAAACATACCTAAAAATACAAAGTATGAGAAAACAAAACTACTAAACATATACACAGTAATGACAAATATTCAGTTGTGATGGTATAAGAAATGACATTTCCTAAATAGATTCTACAATTGAGATTAATAAGATACTGCGTAAAACTAAACATTAAAAAAAAAAAGTTTTAAAGCTGGCACCAGTGGCTCACACCTAAAACCCTAGCTACTCAGGAAGCTGAGATCTGAGGATCAAGGTTCTAGACAATCCAGGCAGGAAAGTCTGCAAGACTCATCTCATGTTTGCTTCGGCAGCACATATATTAATATTGGAACAATACAGAGAAGATTAGCATGAGCCAGGCGCCAGTGGCTCTCGCCTGTAATCCTAGCTACTCAGGAGGCTGAGATCTGAGGATCGTGGTTCAAAGCCAGCCTGGGCAGGAAAGTTCGTAAGACTCTTATCTCCAATAAACCGCTAGAAAACCGGAAGTGGTGCTGTGGCTCAAGCAGTAGAGCACTTGCTTTGAGCTGAAGAGCACACAGACAGGGGGAGGGGGGAGGCTGGGAAGGGAGGTGAAGGGTAAACAAAGGAGGAGGCTGCAATGCTTGGTAAGAAATGTATGCATTATCCTGCCAATGTAATTGTAACCCCTCTGTACAGTATGTTCTCAAATAAAATAAAATTTAAATTTAAAAAAAAAAAAAAAAAAAGAGCACACAGACAGCACCCAAGCCCAGAGTTCAAGCCCCACGATTGACAAAAAAAAAAAAAAAAAGATTAGCATGGCCCCTGCACAAGGATGACACGCAAATTCGTGAAGCATTCCATATTTTTGGGGATTGCATAAAATTGCAGAGCTTCTGCATGGCAAAGGACATAGCTAGCAAGAGCAATAGAAAGCTCACGGATTGGGAGAAGCCATACAACGGACAAGGGTCTCAAATCTAAAATATACCTGGAACTCAAAAAATTAAATCCCCCAACAACAAATCTTCAAAGAAACAACAGCCCAATAAATAAGTGGGCTAAAGACTTAAAGAGAAACTCCTCTGAAGAGGAAAAGGAAAGAAGGATGGCCAATAGACACATGAAGAAATGCTCAACCTCTCTAGCCATAAAAGAAATGTAAATCAAAACAACATTGAGATACCACCTCACCCCTGTTAGAATGGCTATAATCAAGAACTACTTTCACAGTGCGGCACAACCGAAATGTCTAGGGCCTGACATGACTTTGGCATTTAAGGCCATCTGAGAGTCAAGGACCCCAAAGTAACATCATCAGTAGACTGGACAGAAACACCAACAGAAAAAGCACAGTGAGGAAATGCATTGACTGTACTCTGTCTGGAGAAGACAAAACATTTCCTCTGGAAACTCTACCTTTTGCAACCTAAAGCCACAATATCTATGTTATCTGAAGAACCTTAAGACAGACATTTTTAAAACAAAACCAAGTTGTATCCTGAGACTACAGTCAGATAAAAAATGGAAGTTCCTTCCAGATAGGTTATGTTATCAACCAAGGCCTACAAGAATTCCAACAGAGATAACGTTCCAAGAAAAAAGAAGGTCAGAGTTAAAAAAGCATAAAATCATAGAAAACAAGACAACACAAATGGGAAACCATAAACAAAAGCCAATATGAGTTGCCATTTACAGGATGTAAAATACAAATGTTTAATATGGTAAATAAATAAATAAATAAAAAGCAAAACTCAAAAATATAAAATAAGGAACAATAAACTAACTGGCCAAATATATTTTAAAAAATAACCAAATCAAATTCCCAAATGTAATATAAAAATCAGAATCTCAAACTCAATGGATAGATGGATTAAACAAATCTGAAGAGATGGACATAGTAGTACATATCTATAATCCCCTACCTCAGAAGATTGAAAGTTCAAGGCCAGTCTGGCCTATGTAACAATACTCTACCTTTAAAAACTAAAAATAAAGGTATGTGTTGGGCAGTGACACAAACCCAAGCTACTTGGGAGGTAGTATTAGGATATTGTGGTTTTAGGTGAACCCAGGCAAAGTTAGCAGGACCTTATCTTAAAAACAGGCAAGGAATGATGGTGTATGGCTGTAATCGCATTGATAACTTACTTATTCCTTCTGTTTACATGCTTACTTATTAAAGAAAAACCCACAGAAGGACCCAGTATATATAAGGCATGGGTATGTACCTCAAACTCTTCGTTTAGGATCCAGGAGAAACATAACCAGAAGATGACAATATCCACCAGAGACATGGGAGAATAGGGAGTCTGGTACAGAAGTCAGTATTGGAGCTGACGAATGCAGCTCAATGGTAGCACACTTGCTTAGCATGCACACGGCCCTCGGTTTGATCTCTAGCACTGTAAAAGAAATTTGAGCCAACTCTCAAAGGATAAAGAAAAATGACAGTGAACCTATGCTAAAAAGATTCTTCTGGAAAAATAAATAGTATGAAGGCTTGCTGGGCTTTTGGAGACTAGCCTGGATCAAATGCCTACAAATACCAAGCTCTCGTTGCTTTAAAATACTGTATTTAGGAACTGGAGGTGTGGCTAAAGTTGCAGAGCTACATCCATGAGTGAAAAAAGCCAGAGCCTGCAGGGCACAGTGGCTCATGCCTGTCATCCTAACTACTCAAGAAGCTGGAGACTTAAGGATTGAGGGTTGAAGCCAGTGAGGGCAGAAAAGTCCCTGTGAGACTCTTATATCCAATTTACCACTCAAAAATTGAAAATGGAACTGTGGTTCAAATTGGTAGGGAGACCACCATGTGGGTTGGGCAGAAGAGCTTATTGGGAGAACCAAACTGCAGGCCTGCACCAGAGGTAGGTGTGCAGAGTGAGAACTATTGGCAGAGAGAGAGTATATAGGGAAAGACAAGGAGGAAATGTGGCCACCGGGGCTACAGAAGTGACCACAGAGGATGAGGAAGTGACCTCAGAGCCTGGGGCCCTTTTGCTGACTCACAGTCAGATGACTGACAGTAAGGTGATTAACAGTTACAGGTGATTATTGGTTTCAGGTAGGTAGTTTCTGGTATGGCTACGTGCTGTCCTACATGCTGTCCTACGTGAAGAGGAAAGAGGGAAGAGTGGGCAGGAGCGGGAAGGAACTTTTCTCCCTCCGCTCCCACCTAACACTAGCCTTGAGCAAGAGCTTAGAGACAATACCAGGCCGAGAGTTCAAGACTCATGACCCACCAAAAAAAAAAAAAAAAAGAGCCAGAGCTTGCAGAAAAATAATGAACACACAAAAATAAGAAATAAAATATTCTACTTAATAGGATTTTTCCAAAGGGTCATTTTCATTTACTTTCTGGTTTATAATCACATTCTGGATCAATACTGTCCAACAGAAATATAAATAACATGTGTAATTTTGCATTTTCTAGGACCCATATTAAAAAGAAGAGAAATAGCTGTAAGGAGCAAAGGGCATGTGAAGAAAAAAAACAAAGTGCAAACAAGTCTTTGAAGTCTGATGTATATTTTACAACAGGGCACCTAGATTCAGTCAAACAAATATGAGGTGCTCAAACAGACCATTATACACTGCTACTCTTACTTACCCTCCCCAAGCAACTGAGATTACAGGAGTGAGCCCCTGCACCCCCTACACATGACTTATAATTTGACATAGCTATGGTGGACACATTTGGTTGCTTCATTGTTTCACTGTCCTTGCCAGAAACTAACTTCAGATTAGAGGCTAGAGATATAGCTAGGTGGTAGAGCACATGCTGGACATAGGTGAATCCTTGTGCTTAATCCCCTGCACCACAAAAAACAAGGGAGAAAAAGTCATTTTTATCAGAGTACAGCAGCTTATTGATGGTTTTCTAAACTGTGGCAACAAAGTAAGAAAAGAAACAAAGTATATTATAGCAACCCTCAGGAAAGCTGTTCCCATCTGAAGTCCTGAAGGAACAAAGAAGAATCCAGAGCAGAGAATTTGCAGAGAAGTATTGGAAAGGTGTGGTGGCTGCCAGGCAGGCCCAGGACTAAAGTGCTGAACACACCCACCTTGCTCTTCACCCCTGATCTCTAGGCGGTGGCAGCCATAGGCCAAACACTGTAGGAAACCACAGAGGACTTAAGGTCAGCCTCCCCCGGCACAAAGTATAGAAAAGAGTAGAGAGAGCGACATGGTCTGTAATCTAATCCTGGCCACTGAGTCATGCAAAGTACGTCAGGGACTCCTAGGGAAGGTGCCATTGCTCCAAAGCAGTAGGGAAAGTCAGTTTGCCTCCTGGAGCTGGGAACTATTCTCCTTCTTACCCACTCCCTGACATTATTTCAGTTTTTCCCTTTTACTACACCAATTTTCTAGACTTGCCTCGCCCCATGCCAATACCAGCTATCTACTTTCGGATTCTACGTTTTTGGCAGTGCAAAAATAACTAAGAACACAAGCCAAACTGTTAAGTCTCAACCAGGCCCAAAATGTAAAGATGCAACCTTTGCCTTTGTCTTTTGATGAGTTTGGTGTTTTGTTTTGTTTTTTAACATTCCTCACAACAGTGGTTTTAAGTCAGACTCTACTGGCTCTACTAGCTACTCAGGAGGCTAAGACCTGAAAGACAGAGGTTAGAGCCAGCCTGGGCAGAAAAGTCCAAGTGACCTCCAATGAACCAGCTGGACCGGAGGCATGGCTCAAGTGGTAGTGTGCTAGCTGTGAGCAAGAAAGCCAAACTGAGAATATTAAGTACTGAGTTCAAGTCCCAATGCCAGAAACAAAGAAAAAACAACGGTGGCTCAAACTTTTTTATCTTCAAGTCCCAACCAGCTCTACCACAGGTGTCCATGAACTCAGGACCCTCCTGCCTCAGCCTTCCAAGAGCTGGGAGGACAGTCAAATGCCATAATAGTAAACTCTTCTACTGCTGTTTAAGTTTTCATCATATATTACCTTCTTTTCCAATGTTTTTGTGCAAGAAAAAGGTGGTCTATCCTTTTCAAGATCCACTCTTCAGATAGTCTTCATTCTTCCCATAACCTTTAAGAATTTGTCCTAGGGCTGGGAATGTGGCTTAGTGGTAGAGTGCTTGCCTAGCATGCATGAAGTCCTGGGTTCAATTCCTCAGTACCACATAAAAAGAAAAAGCTGGAAGTGGCACTGTGGCTCAAGTGGTAGAATGCTAGCCTTGAGCAAAAAGAAGCTCAGGGACAGTGCCCAGACCCTGAGTCAAACTCCAAGACTGACAAAAAAAAGGGGGAGAGGAGGAGGAGGCAGGAGGAGGAGGAGGAGGAGAAGGAATTGTTCTGAAAGTTCCCAGTGCACTGAGTCATTTATATTGCTACATAAAGCCAAATTATTCTCTAAAAGCTTTGTGTCAGTGGAGAAGGTGGCTCAGTGGTAGAGTGCTTGCCTTGCATGCATGAGGCCCTGGGTTCGGTTCCTCAGCACCACATAAGCAGAAAAAGTTGGAAGTGGCACTGTGGCTCAAGAGGTAGAGCGTTAGCTGAAGAGCTCAGGGACAGTGCCCAGGCCCAGAGTTTAAGACCCACAACTGACAAAAAAAAAAAAAGTTACAAAATAGGCCAGCCATTTGGTGGCTGATTCCTATAAACCTAGCTAGTCAGAAGGCCACGAAATAAAGATCACAGTTCAAAGCTGGCTTGGACAGACTCTTATCTCAGGAGGAGGAGGCAGAGGAGGAGGCAGAGGAGGAGGAGGAGGAGGAGGAGGAGGAGGAGGAGGAGGAGGAGGAGGAGGAGGAGGAGGAGGAGGAGGAGGAGAAGAAGAAGAAGAAACAACAACAACAAAAAAAAAAACAGAAATGGTGCTGTGGCTCAAAATGGTAAAGCACTAGCCTTAAGCAAAAAAGCTCAAGGACAGTGCCCATACCCTTAGTTCAAGCCCCAGGACAAGCACAAAAAAAAAAAAAAGTTATATAATAGTACATTTGGTACAGTGATAATAACAAACCAATCAAACTGACATGTGGGGAGCAAAACTTTAAAAAAAAACAGTGGCTCTTTCCAATAATCCATTGATTCTCAAACCCATTTTTGCAACTTACATTCTCTTTGTGGTCATAAGGGCTTCCAAGTTGCTAAGGAGTGATCTTTAAACTAACTGTAATTTTAACGTACATAATGTATTCATTTGAGATGACAGATATTCCAATTACCCTGATCAAATCACTGTATACTATACATATAAAGAATTGTTGCATTGTATCCATAATCATATAATTGGGCTGGGAAGGTGGCTCAGCGGTAGAGTGCTTGCCTGGCATGGAGGCCCTGGGTTCGATTCTTCAGCACCATATGAACAGAAAAAGCCAGAAGTGGTGCTGTGGCTCAAGTGGTAGAGTGCTAGCCTTGAGCTGAAGTGCTGAGGGACAGCGCCCAGGCTTAGAGGTCAAGCACCATGACAAAAAAAAAACAAAAACATAATCATATAATCTCTGCATCAATAAAAATGACTTAAAGTATATATCCTTTATGAACTAATAATTTTGTCTTTATAACCTAGTAAACAAAGCAAGATAGTTACCATATATATCTATAAGACAGAAATTATTACTGGAATCAAAGAAATTAAACATCTTGCACATTGTTACATAGCAAGTAATTAAGCCTAAAGAAAACCAGGCCTTGGGGCTGGGAAGGTGGCTCAGTGGTAGAGCGCTTGCCTTGCATGCATGAGGCCCTGGGTTTGATTCCCCAGTACCACATAAGCAAAAAGAAAAAAAGCCAGAAGTGGCGCTGTGGCTCAAGTGGTAGAGTGCTAGCCTTGAGCTGAAGAGCTGAGGGACAGCGTCCAGGCCCAGAGTTCAGGCCCTATGACCGGACCCAAAAAAAGAAAAAGAAAAGAAAACCAGGTCTTCTGACCCTTAGTCATGCAGCAGTTTTTTGAAAAAATGTAAGCTACTTAGAGTGACTATATTTCTAAAGATGACTAAGAACTACTAAGCAGTGACTAATAACCACTTTTTAGGCTTCAGTTCTTGTACCAAACATTTCCTTGGGACTAAGAATGTGGCTTAGTGATAGATTGCTTGCCTCAGCATGCATGAAGCCCTGGGTTCAATTCCTCAGTACCACATACACAGAAAAAGCCAGAAGTGGTGCTGTGGCTCAAGTGGTAGAGTGTTAGCCTTGAGCAAAAAGAAGTTCAGGGAACAGCGCCTAGGCCCTGAGTTCAAGCCCCAGGACTGGCCAAAGGAAAAAGAAAAAGAAAAAAAAGAAACCAAACATTTTCTTTGTTACTTGTAGCAAATCCAGAATTGGTTAAAGTGTGAGCACACAGTAGCAGGTTTTTAGTGCCTGCAGAAGTCTATTTTTAAAAGGTTGCTAACTTGGCCAGTGAAAAACAATATAACATATAGCACAAATCTGCTCAAAATTGTGAGGTAGGAAGCTTTTATTCAATATTTTTCTTTAAACGCCCTTTTCATACCCTTCACTCAATTTTATTTTAAGTGGTAAGCTATACTGCCAAGAAAGCAGGAAAATAGTGCACACAGAAGTATGAACTGGTGTTAACATTTTTGGAAGAAAATTTAGTAACATCTAAAATTTAAATGCAAAAACACTGATCCAACCATCTTACCTTTAAGAATACATCTAGGTGTGTGCTACTACTTACTAAAATTCACTAACTCCTTTTCATAGCAAAGGATTGCTTTCTGTTTCAGAATCACCACCACTAACAAACTTAGTAGTACCCTGCCTTATATAGATCAAAGGTGCTTTCCTGACTGAATTAACACAGAGGGAAATAGAGGATGTTATTGCAAATTGGAGGGAAAGCGATCCTTATTATATATAGGACAGTTAAGTACTTAGCTAAATTGTGTTCATCCTCCTTTGTGGAAAAATTGTGTGTGGTAAAATTAGACATCTGACATACGTGAAATGATGAAGGAGCTGCATGGCTTCTCTTGAATGCTTAAAGATGAAATTTACAATCCACCTAAGTAGGTCTGAAGTAGATCTTAAAATCTGAAAACTACTCAGCCTGGTTAATAACTCTAACTGTAACCCTAGCTACTCAAGAGGCTGAGATCTAAGGATAATGGTTCAAAGTCAGCCCTGACTGAGAAGTCCTTGAGACTCATCTCCATTAACCAAAAAGCTGGAAGTGAAGCTGTGGCTCAAGTGGTAGAGTACTAGCCAAGAGTGGACAAAGCCAAGCAAGAGAGCAAGGCTCTGGGTTCAAAAATCAGTTCAGGTCCCTGTTGGTGGCAATGAAGCAGAACAGTGGTGTTGTAGAAGCAGAAAGCAAATAACCAGGAAGGGACACAATAGGAGACTGAAGGAGGACACGTCAGTGCACTATTCTCCTGGCTCCCACTGGCTTTCAGAGGTGGGTGTGAGCTGTGGCAGCCAAGGTCACAGCAGCCTAGGGAGGTGAGGCTTGCCTGTGACAACTGCTGTGGGCTCCATGAAATTAATAAAATAATAATAATAATAATAACAACAACAACAACAACAGTAACAAACTCCAGTTCAGGCACCAAAACAAACAAATAAAAAAAGCAGTTATGAGGAAGCAGGATCTCAGGAGACACTGACAATGCCCTGACCATAGACTGCTCATTTCTTCTTCTTTTTTTTTTTTTTGGTTCCAGTCATAGGGCCTAAACTCTGGGCCTGGGCGCTGTCCCTCAGCTCTTCACCTCAAGGCCAGCGCTCTACCACTTGAGCCACAGCACCACTTCTGGCTTTTTTTTTCTGCTTTATGAGGTGCTGAGGAATCGAACCCAGGGCCTCATGCATGTAAGGCAAGCGCTCTACCACCGAGCCACTTTCCCAGCCCCAAATTTTAAAACTTCTATACAAAGGATACAACCGAGTGAAAAGAACTTTATTGAACTAAATAAAATATTTTAAAATTCATTTAGTTGATGAGGATTGAATACCTAGAATACATAAAGCACTCCTATACTGAACAATGATATAACCCAATTTTAAAATGGGTAGGCAGCTGGACACTTGTGGCTCACCTGTAATCCTAGCTACTCAGGAGGCTGAGATCTGAGGATCACAGTTCAAGGCCAGCTCAGGCAACAAACTCCATGAGACTCTCATCTCCAATAAACCACTCAGAAAACTGGAAGTGGGGCTGTGGCTCAAGAGGTAGAGTGCTTGTACTGAGCTGAAGAGCTGAGGGACAGAGCCCAGGCCCAGAGATCAAGCCCCACAACCAACCAAAAAAAAAAAAAAAAAAAAAAGGGCAGGCAAAGGGCTGTCAGGAAATTTCATGTTCCACCTTAAACATTTATATTCCTAATGAGCTTCACCTTGTGATACTTATAATTAATGTAGGAAAAGCAAAAAAAAAAAAAAAGTGTCTTTATGAGAAGAAGCTTCAGGATCCCAAAGACAACCTACCTCTAAAAGTTCCACCTCTATTTGTTAACCAAACAAAGCTCAAATTTCAAATCCCTATTGAAATCAAACCTACAGAAATGTCATTGCAAAAATAAATAACTTGATGCATCAGATGACACAGACTACATTTACAAGGCTAGTGTTTTTATATAAGCCTTGACCTTAACAAGCATTAAGTCATTCTCTTTGTGCACTAAGCAAAAGTGGATATAAAAACTAATAAAACACCAGACAAGCCGGTAAGCCGGCTACTTGGGAAGAAGCAGAAATCAGGGGATCAAGGTTTAAAGGCCAGCCCAGGTATATCAACTCAATGTCTGGGTATAATGGTGTGTGCCTGTAATCACCAGCAATATGGGGAAGCACAAGTAGGAGGATCACACCCAGGCCAGCCCCCAAATAAACCAAGACCTGTAGAATAAGAAATGCAAAACAAGCCAGGCACTGGTGGCTGACGCCTGTAATCCTAGCTTCTCAGGAGGCTGAGATCTGAGAATCGCAGTTCAAAGCCAGTCCGGGCAAGAAAGTCCATGACACTCTTATCTCCAATTAATCACCAGAAAACTGGAAGTGGTGCTGTGGCTCAAGTGGTAGAACACTAGCCTTAAGCTGAAGAGCTGAGAGACAGCACCCAGGTCCGGAGTTCAAGCCCCATGATGAAGGAAGGAAGGAAGGAAGGAAGGAACAGTTCTGGGGGCATGAATCAAGTGGTGCCTGCTTAGCCAGATTAAGGCTCTGAGTTCAATCTCTAGTACTGCCAAAATAAAACTCTCTTATCTCTCCCTACGATGTATAGCTCAATACAAAATTTATGTACCTTGTTAATTATGCTAGAATTTACTTACATCTATTCTGAAATTAACAATGAGTATTACATTCATTTGCAATAATCAAATTAAATGTGTAATTTTTTTTCCAGTGTTGAAGTTCAAACTTTCACACATGCTGGCCAAACGCTTTATCACAAAGTTACATCCCAAGCCCTGGGAGTGTTTTGTTTTACCTGGAGCTCCACAAATGCAAATATGTCTGTATTGATCAGTTCTGTAGCTATGGCATCTAACAGAACTGTTCAATAATGACTAGATGGCAGAATGAAAGCACAGTGACTAACACAGAGGTCACGTTCTACAAATGTTCGCTGAACTAAATAACAATAGCTTCCTTGCTAATTTCTTTGTAACCAGAGATATAAAACTGTCGATATTCATTTACAATAAGGGATGGAAACCTACTCTAAAACATTAAATTTGTTCTCTACTTAATTCATCTCAAAAAAATTTTTTAAATGACAGGTACCTTATAATCCTGTTCACTCAGGAGGCTGAAATCGGAGGGTTGTAGACTGAAACTAGCCTGGACAGAAAAGTATTACCTTCAATTAAGGAGCAAAAAGCTGGAAGGGTGGCATAAATGGTAGAGTACTAGCTTTTAATGAAAAAGCCAAGAGCACAAGACCAAACTCAAGCCCTAGTACTGCCTCGATCCTCAAAAAAAATTAAGTGCCTCACCATTTCTGTGTGTCTCCAGGTATTCCTTCGTAAGGTTTTTCTGGTCTTCATCTTTCTCAGGGATTTCACTGGACTTTGTCACTCGGTTTCTTAAAGCCATCTTCTCTTCACCCACCATGGAGTTGCCTAGGAAAGATGCAAAAGCTTTGAATGGCCAGAAGATTCCAAATGCTCTCAACAAAAAGATGACTGCTGTACTGTCCTGATTTGATCCTTGAACATTATATACATATATGGTAAGTCACTATACATTATTAATATGCATAATTATATATCAATTAGTCTTAAAATAGAAATGCAGATGTAGCTCAGTGGTGGAGTACTTGCCTAGCACAAAATTCTTTTTAACTTCAAAATTTAGAAACTAAAAGCATGAACTAAGCACCAAACTTAGTTACTTGTACCATACCACCATGTTTTAAAGTAAAAACTGAAATTGTTTTCCTTCTTCCTTTGGTTTGACTTTAATCACATTTAAGCATTTTCTAAGTATAAGGTATCACTGACAAATAAGTAGAAATTAGCCCCTCTGAAATGATTAGTTAAGAAGGTCAAAGACCCTTTTAGAGTAATCCTGGAGATATTATAGTAACTGACTTCAAAATATATTACAGACCCATAGCAAGAAAGTAGCATAGTGCTGGCACAACAGTAGAGAGATACATGAGCAAAAGATACAGAAATAAACCCAAGCAGGGACCGACACAGGATTCTTGACAAAGACACCAAAGAGACAAGAAAAAAAAACCTCTTCAGCAAATAGTGCTTTGACTGAAAATAGATCCTATCTCTCACTTTGTACAAAAATAAACCCAAACTGGATCAAAGACCTTAAGAACTGCTGGGCACCAGTGACTCATGCTTGTAATCCTAGCTTCTCAGGAGGCTGAGATCTGAGGATCGAGGTTCAAAGCCAGCCCAGGTAGGAAAATTCATGAGGCCTTTGTCTCCAATTAACCAACACTCAGTCAACTTTACACTTTATCTTGACAATCTCACATATTATCCTCAGTATGTTAAATAAAAATGTCCCCAGGTGCTAGTGGCTCATATCTTAATCCTAGCTACTCAAGAAGACTGAGACCTGGGACTGAGAAGTGAAGATGGCAAGTTTGAAGCCAGCCTGGGAAGGACAGACCATGAGACACTCATCTCAGAAGCAGAGGTGTGGTTCAAGTGGAAAAGCATCAGCCTTAAGGAAAAAACAAAAACAAAAACATTGTTTCCAAGTCCTGAGTTCAAGCCCCAGTACTGATACCAAAAAAAGGGGGGGGCTGGGAAGGTGGCTCAGTGGTAGAGCGCTTGCCTTGCATGCATGAGGCCCTGGGTTCGATTCCTCAGCACCACATAAGCAAAAAGAAAAAAGCCAGAAGTGGCACTGTGGCTCAAGTGGTAGAGCTAGCCTTGAGCTGAAGAGCTGAGGGACAGCGCCCAGGCCCAGAGTTCAGGCCCCACAACCGGACCAAAATAAAATAAAATAAAAGCTACATATCTATCTCTTATATGTTAAATGTTAGTCAAACATAAATTACAGTTCAACTTCTTCTTGTGTACGCTTTTAGATGTAGTTGATAAATTAAATGACATAATTATATGCTTTTCAAATGCAGTTGAAAGAAACTAACTTTGTCTTCTATACAGATGTGTAAGAAAGAGATCAATCACTTAAAATGGTTCCTTTCAATTTTAACCAAGTCTTCCTATCATGTAAATTCTAAGATGAAGTCTGAGTTGAGCTCTTCCTCCTCCTCGTATGCCAGCTAATTATATAGCGTTGTTTATTCAGGAAATGGAGGTGATTCTTGGCTAAATTCTTCCTCTTCTAGGCAGATCACGTTGGCCCTCGTGCAGAAACAGAGCACTGTAAACACTGAGAACAAGCAAGGAACAGTGTGCAGAGCACACACCATCCAGGTGAGATACAAGCCAACTTACCTTTTTGACCACCACATACAAAAGAACCTGTGCATGCATCCATCCTCTTAACCAACCTAGATAGCAGCAGGGCAAAACAAACTACTTCAGGTGCTGCAAAGTCAAAAATTCAAGCTGAAGCCTGGTAATTGTGGCTCATGCCTATAATCCTAGCTACTCAGGAGACTGAGATCTGAGAATCCCTGCTTGAAGCCAGCCTAGGTGGGAAAGTCTGTGAGACTCTTACCTCCAATTAACCACCAAAAAGCCAGTCATGGATCTGTGACAAGGGGCAGAGTGCTAGCCTTGAGCAAAAACAAAAAACAAAAACCTAAGGGCCTGTGCATCAGTGGCTCACACCTGTAATCCTAGCTGCTCAGGAAGCTGAGGTCTGCAGATGGCAGTTCAAAGCCAGCCAGTTCAAAACCTTGTCTCCAATAAACCACCAGAAAACCTGAAATGGCGCTGTTGCTTAAGTGGTATAATGTTCACCTTGAGCTGAAGAGCTCAGGGACAGCACCCAGGCCCAGATTTCAAGCCCCACAACCACCACCAACAACAACAAAAAGCTAAGGGTCAGAGTCCAGACCCTGAGTTCAAATCGAGCCCCAATACCAGCACACATTCAAACCCTCAAACCAAGTACTCAGAAGGCTGATGCAGGTATACACATGTATGTGCCTAAAGCTATATGTGTGTATGTATGTTCAAACTACACAGTTAATGTTAAATGAATTTTAAGTGCTAACCTAGATCGTTACCCTATGTGAGGTGAAGTAGTCTTGCCCTCCTATTAATACAGGGCCTGAAGTGGGAGTTATTATATATTACACTCCCATATTTTCTATTACTTCAAGGTCAGCCAGGTAATTACACTTGACAATTGTCTTCAGTATATAGTTTTACTATCACACTCATCATTTACTGAGGATCAGAATACTCCACTCAGTCCCCTTGTTCTTTCTGCCACTAACTCTTCTGTATTTCTTTTAATTGGATGCATTTTTTTTTGGGGGGGGTGAGCCTGAACTCTGGGCCTGGGCACTGTCCCTCAGCTCTTCAGCTCAAGGCTAGTGCTCTACCACTTGAGCCACAGGGCCACTTCCGGCTTTTTTTTTTTTTTGCTTATGTGGTGCTGAGGAATCGAACCCAGGGCCTCAGGCATGCAAGGCAAGCGCTCTACCACTGAGCCACCTTCCCAGCCCTGCATTTCTTTTATTTCAACATCCATACATACATCTATACAGTGCCCTGGCTCCAACTACAACTTCTTGCCTCCCACAGCTGTTCTTACATCAGTCACGCCTTCCTCTGTCTAGACAGTACTGTTAACCCTCCCACCACCTCGGTCAGACTTCTGTAAGTACATGTAAGAACTTAACATTTCCATATAGATATTTCATAGACTTCTCCAACATGGCAAAACCTGAAATACTGACATACTTGCAACTCTAGTTGCTGTCTTCTCCACCTCAGCAGCCATTTATTTGCCCAACTGCTGCTATTCACTTAGGAACCACCTTTGATTAGGTACCACTCTCATCTGACCCCAACAGCAAGTCCATTTCACATTACCTTCAAAATACATATAGTTCTAATCTCTGACTTATATCTGCCACTTTCACTATAGTGTCTCCTAACTGGTCTCCCTTCCCTTTCCCCCCCCCCCTCTTTAATTTTTCTTTCAAACACAGGACCAGAATAAACTTTTTTTTTTCCCCTTCTGGTTGTGGGGCCTGAACTCTGGGCTTGAGCGCTGTCTCTCAGCTCTTCAGCTCAAGGCTAGTGCCCTACCACTTGAACCACAGTACCACTTCTGGCTTTTTCTGCTTATGTGGTGCTGAGGAATCGAACCCAGGGCCTCATGCATGCAAGGCAAGTACTCTACCACTGAGCCACCTTCCCAGTCCCAGGACTTTTTAAAAAGTTAGTCAGGGACTAGGAATCTAGCTCAATGGCAGAGCACTTACCTGGCACATATGAGACCCTGAGTTTGATCTCCAACATTGAAAGGGGAAAAATAAACTAAAAGAACCAACAGAGATTTTTAATCAGAGAGTGACCCAGTATTTATCTTTAGGAAGATTAACTCAGAAACAAAGTAGAAGATATGTTAGAGAAGACAAGATTGATAAAGACAACAATGAGTTCACACACAAAGGCCTGAAGGCAGGCTCATATGACATGTATTTATTAAAATAAGAAGAAAAAGATAAAGGAAATGATATACATTTACAAATATTAACCTCAAGAGTCTAAGCTATCCAGCTGCTCCATGGAGATCCCATGTGAGTTTGTTAACTCACTGACAAAAGCTACAGATGTGTGATTATGCCATGTAATTATAGGTGGAAGAAAAAGACAAGCAGATCAACTATTACATGCCTGTAGGCTAGCCTAGTGACTTTGACCAGCTGAATACACAAGTCAGGGCTAAAGATAGAGATTTGGGATTCAGCAGTGAACTGGAAGCTAAGAACTCCCAAGAAATGAATTAAGCACTCTTCCAGAAGTTTCCTAGGAAATAACCAAACTGACATTTACATAACTCTTCTTTAACAAAACCCATGCCTTAGATAGGACTACTGCATTTTGTAGGTAGACAAATAATCTTCCCAATACCCAGGGGCTTTCAAAGAACTAAGTAAAAATGAAAGGCACAGAAGAAATTATAGAAGAAGCAGGAAGAAATGACGGTAGACTCAGAAACAAGCAATGCTAGAAACCAAGAGGATATGAAAGGGGTTATCTAGAGTCAACACCGCGGAAAATTCAAAAGAAACACACACACTCACAGGACACGAGAAGGATATTTCACAATAGCTATGCCTTACTTAATTCTACGTACAGTTTCAGGAAGAAGGACAAATATATTGGTGTAGATTGCAAAATGAGTGAAAAGCAATCATGAAACTAGTCTCTTAAGAGCTCCAGCAGTGAAGGAACTGGAAACTAGAGTTTATGAAGCCAGCACCATTTACAAGGCTGAGTACTACCATAGTGTCCTACACTTTATTTACCATGTCCACTCTATTTTCAAAAATGCAGGAGATTTATGAATGCTAAGAACCTTGTTCAGTCACACAGCCAGTGAGCGGCGGTGGAAGTATCTCCCCAACACACTGATGTAAAGTTGGCTGGCTGGATGAAAAAAATGTAAGGAGTCAATCTATGCATTAGATAGATCCTGTTCTGTATTGTCGAACTTATCTTCAAAATGCATGCAAAAAGAATTAGTCTGAGAAACACATGAACTGTGTTTCCAAAGGTCTATAAAACCATATTGTGAATAAATATTGTCTACTTCAGGGAAGAACTTTGCTATATAATCCTGAGGGACTTCCCTGAAGTACAAGAGAAACAACTGTAAAAAAAAAAAAAAAATGAACTGTCTCCCAAAAAAGACTGGCCCCAATTATAACCCTACTGCTTTTATAGCAGACTAGGTCACAATGTCAGCTTAACTCCAAATGCATTTACAACTGTATGATTAATACAACCATTTACCCAAGATGGCAACCAACCCCAGAGGGCAGGCAGTCTTCTGGGCCAGACCCTGAGAAGATGACTAGCTCAATTTTCATGAAATTTCCTAGATCTCCTTAACCAACACAACTCATTACAATTGATAATTAACTGATGGCAGCATGCTAGGGAAGCTAGGGATGACTGTCTTCCAGGGGAAGTGTTATCTATGCTGATATCTGAGGGGTTATCTATGCTGATATCTGAGGGGTGCTCAGGGTTGGCAAAACGAGATCGAGAAGTGAGAGAGGATCAAGGCCAGGAGATCAGAGGAGTCTGTAGGAAGGGGTCAGGGGTTATAAAAAAAACAAGTGTAAGCCTTGAGCCTGGAGAGGCAGGAGGAAAAAGCCTTGAGCGGCTGGCTGGACACAGAGGAAGAGTGAGCTCACTCCCATTCTGGTCTTTATCCCAAAGACAAGGTGAAACCTTTACGGCTTCCAACCACGTGACGTATCCAGACTCGTGCATCTCTCCACGCGGACTCTTCCCTCCACCCACTCCCGGGCCACCCCAGCACAGGTTTCCTTCGCAAGGGAGTCACGATGCAGCCCAGCAAAGACAAGCGAGATAAAACAATTCTCCCAAGGTGAATTCTGCATTAAGAGGAGGAAGACTCTGAGACGAAGAAGAAGAAAAAGTAGTTTAAACAAGTGGCAGCTACTTAAATATTAAAGAGACAGTGCATGTAAACTTTCTAACTATGCACGCCTCACCAACGACACTGCTGTGGGCATTTAAAGCCAAAGATAGTGACCGGCCTAATACTCAAAGACAAAGCCTGATGTGTTGGATTGAGGGTTCGTCTCCGTACCCGCCCGTCCCTTCCCACACTTTCTTTCCCCTGAACCCAACAACAGCTGTCTTCTCGTGTCCGTGTCTCTGCTGTTCAACTTTGGGAAGAATGAACCGTCTCGTAACCCATCAACTTTCTCCGGCGCCAGCTCAGAGGTGTCACTGGATTCAGGGGACACCCGAGGAGCGCACAGGGTTTCAAAGACGGCCAGCGATCCGGATGCCCGAGGGGAACTTTCCCGCCCTTCCCACTCGGCGGGGCCTTCCCGCCCCAGGCTGCTGGGGGCCACGTCGCCTCCGCGCAGCCGAGGACCAGGCCAGGCCCGCACAGCCTCCACCCGTCCCGCTCCTCCCAGGCTGAGGGAGAAGCCGAGGGGGGCAGGAGGGGAGGCGATCCAGGCCCGAAAGAAGGGAGGGAGGGGGAGCATCAGGTTACCTGGGGCCGGAGACCGGCTGCGGGAACACAGACAAAGAGGGCGGCCACTGCGCGGCCCGCTGGAGAGGACGCTTCCGAAAGATGTCCCAGCGCCCAGGGCCCAAAACGCCAGCAGCGCCCGCCGCGGAGGAAGATAAAGCAGCCGACACCGCCCCCCCCCACCCCCTCCGCCGCCCTCCGCCCCCAGCCTCCCAGCCCGCCCGGCGGCGTCACGCGCACGGCCCTCGGGCTCGGGATGCCATTGGTGGTCCCGCGAGCGCCAGGCCCCGCCCATGGCCACGCCCCCTCCCCGGCCGCGCGGGTACCCGGAGCCCCAGCCCAGCGGCAGCCCCGGCCGCTGGAGCCGCGGGGGCCGCGGGTCCCCGCGCGTGCCGGTAGCTCGCGCGACACGGACACAACGGCCTTGCTCTCCACTCCCACCCCGGCGATCGCGTGTGCGGAGGGCAGAGTCGCGGCCGGGACAACTTCCCGCAAGTCCGAAAGGACAGGCCGCCTGGGCCGCTGCTTCTGTGGACCCCCGAAGCCCCTGTCTGGGGGAGCGGTGGGGCGGCCGAACCCACCTGCAGGAGCAAAGCTGAGGGTGTAGGCGACAACTTGGGCCTTAGGCCGCCTTGTATCTAAAACCTGCACTGGACCTTGACCTTGAGCAGCGAGAGCACTAGATAAGGAGACCGAAGTGAATCCTGTGAAACGCTGGGGTGATGTAGTCGTTGCAATTTAGGGTTCTTGGGGCCGGTGATTGGCTCAGGAGGCCGAGAGTTCTGAGGGTCGAAGTTGGAAGCTAGCTGGAGCAGGAAAGTCCGTGAGACTTTTATCTTCAGTTAATAACAACAACAACAACAAGACCGGTAGAGCTGTTGCTCCTGGGGTAGAGCACTTAGCCTTGAGCAAAATCTCAGGCCCAGCGCCCAGACCCTGAGTTCAAGCCCCAGGACCTGCACACATACATTAAAAAGACCCTGCTGCTCATTACTGGAAGAAAAATGATGCAGAAGGATTTAGGGCGTAGATTAGATCCGAGAAACGGCTCAGATTTCACGAAGGCAAAGGTGTCAGTGAATTGAGGATAAAAATAGGTGAGGGAGAATGCTGAGAAGCAAGATTCCACTGTCACACAGTGAGTGCTAAGCAGTGTCAGCTAACCTGGCAGGTTGGTCACTCCATCCCTGCTCTGCTGGATTGGTCCTTCCTGTCCAGATCAAAATGCAGTAACTACTCTTTTTTTTTCTTTTTTTCTTTCTTTTTTTTTTTTTTGCCAGTCATGGGGCTTCAACTCCGGGCCTGGGCGCTGTCCCTCAGCATTTCAGCTCAAGGATAGCGCTCTACCACTTGAGCCACAGCGCCACTTCTGGCTTTTTCTGTTTATGTGCTGAGGAATCGAACCCAGGGCCTCCTGCATGCAGCGCAAAAACTTTACCACTGGACCTTCCCAGCCCAGAAACTACTCTTGTAGACCTTTTAACCATGTGGATTTTTGGCTGGGTGTTGATGGCTCGTTTGTATAATCCTAGCCTTTCAGGTGACTGAGATCTGAGTTCAAAGTCAGCCAGGGACTTGAGTAAAAAAGATAAGGGAGAGTGCCTTTTGTTTCAGTTAAAAAAACAAAAACAAAAACATGTGGGTCCCAGTATGGTGGTTCAAACCTGTGATCCTAACTGGGCACAGATTAGGGAAATGTAAATTCCAGGTTAGCCACTCTCCCCCTCAAAAAAAAAAAAAATGTCAGGAGTCCTATGGCAACCACCTTCTGGGTGCTGACAGGTGCCCGTTACCCAGCTATAAAGGAAGCACCACAATGGGCCCTGTGACTTGGGTCTGTCATCCCCAGAGACATAAAAGTGTGAAGTGGGACCCTACTTCAAAAATAGCCAGTGCAAAAACTGGTGAGGAGAATGGCTCAAGTAGTAGAGGCATTTACCTACAAGCACAAATAACACATATGCACATTTCACCTAGTGGTTTCGGTGCAAGGGGTATTGCAATGGGTCAAACAGTAACCTCTACAGGAGAAACATGAGAAAAAAAATGGGAGAAATAAGGAAACAAGATAATTGCAGATTTGATTAGTGTTAAGAAAACAAAACATTCCTTAGAGCAAGATGTGAAACCATGGCAAAAACATCACTAAAAGCCTTCTTGCTGTTTCTTAAGGAAAGGTACAGTGTGTTTTAGGACATAACTTTGATACAACAATTGATGGGTTAGATTTGTAAGAACAAAGGTATACAGGATTTTCGGAAGTGACCTAAGCTTAGACATAATGTGGAGGAGTCAGCTGTGCCAACTATAGGAATAAGGATCATTCTAGACAGAGGATGGTAAGTGTGAAGACTTGTGCTAATCAACTGAGGGACAAGAGGCTAGAACACACTGGAGCCCAGGAGGAAGGGGGCTGAGGCTGGAGCATTGAGTGGAGCCCAACCACATTATTTGTTGAGAAGTGTAAAGGAAAGATCATAAAGGATTTGGGGTGTTTTTGTTTGTTTTTGTTGGTCATAGGGCCTGAACTCTTGGGCCTAAGCACTGTCCCTCAGCTCTTCAGCTCAAGGCTAGCTCTACCACTTGAGCCACAGCACCATTTCCACCTTTTTCTGCTTATGTGGTGCTGAGGAATCGAACTCAGGGCCTCATGCAAGCAAGGCAAGCATTCTACCACTGAGCCCCCTTCCCAGCCCCTTTGTTTTCTTTATATAAACCTGTTTTACAGATGATAATTTGGAGAGGTACATGATGGAACAAAGAAATGACAGGAAATTATTGGGCAAGCCCACTGGATGGTAGTTAGCCTAATTAGATTAGTAGCTGTAGAAATAAAAGATTTCAGTATACTTCCCTGAGGTGCAAGTGGGAAGAAAGTACACAAGGTAACTCTAGGACATTTACCTTAAGCAATTGAGATAAAAGCCATTTATTTAGTGCAGAGGTGAATATGTATGATCGGAGAGAGTCCACAAGCCTCTGACCAGAAGCTCTGTGTGTCTCACCAGTGTCCTGAAAAATCTCACATTCAGTCCCTGGGGTCAGGGTTTAGGTCAATGCTAAAAGATATATGTAAAAAATGCCTATCAACCTGGCAGGTGCTAGACAGTGATCAAGTGGATCAAGTAGTAGAGCACCTACCCAAGAAAATGTGAAGCCATGAGTTCAATCCTCAGTCCTTCCAAAAAATAAAGTACCTAACAAATAGGACCATAGTTTATATTCAATGAGTTAAGCCTTTCAAAGTTTTACATACAGATCCCCATTTATGTGCAGCGATTCTTACACATGACTACTAGAAGCTCTCTAACTGAGAGCTAACTGAACTTAGTAGTTTAGTTGGTAGGATTGGGAGGAACATTGCAAACAAAGGAAAAAAGTCAAAAGGCCAAAAGACAAGAATCATCTAGAAAAAATGCACAAGGCCAAGTATTGTTAAAGTGCTAAGAAGTATGACACATTCTGATTCAGGCTCTCTTAGACAGTGGGGAGCCAAGAAAGGAAGTTAAGTAGGAAGGAGTCATGGCTCAGGAGCTCATACTGGAGGAAGATGCATCTGGAGGTGGATACATTAATTGAAAGGTAGATGTGGTAATTGAGGCACATGACAAAGACCTAAACTCAGGCAATAACCCAGGTGAATACAGATGGGGGATGGGGGAGGATACCTGAGAGATATTTAAAGTGACAGCTGACAGATCGTGTTTGGCTCTGAAGGTTAAGGATGTATTCAGAATTACCAGAAGGCGGCCAGGCACCGGTGGTTCACACCTGTAAACCTAGCTACTCAGGAGGCTGAGATCTGAGGATCATGGTTCAAAGTCAGCCCGGGCAGGAAAAGCCATGAGACTCTTATCTCCAATAAACCACTCAGAAAATTGGAAGTGGCACTGGGGCTCAAGTGGTAGAGTGCTTGCCTTGAGCTGAAGAGCTGAAGGACAGCGCCCAGGCCCAGAGTTCAAGCCCATGACCCACAAAAAAAAAAAAAAAATGACCAGAAGACTGGGTGACTAGAGTTAGTAACTGAGGTAAATAAAAATATATCCTGGAGAAGGAGTAAGAATAAGTTTTATACCAGTTCATATCTAAACTCTATTACTTCTCCTATTGAAACATGAAGGCTTTTTGTTTTATTTTACAAATAAGAATCAACCAAGGGGGGAGGCTGGGAAGGGATGTGAAGGGTAAACCAAAGGAGGAGGCTGCAATGCTTGGTAAGAAATGTACGCATTATCCTGCCCATGTAATTGTAACCCCTCTGTACAGTATGTTCACAAATAAAATTAAATTAAATTTTAAAAAAAGAATCAACCAAGCTTTATTTTCATAATAGCTTTGTTTTTTTCTGTCAGTCAAGGGGCTTGAACTCTTGGCCTGGGAACAATCCTTCAGCTCTTTAGCTCAAGGCAAGTGCTCTACCACTTGAGCTACAGTGCCATTTCAGGCTTTCTGGTGGTTTATTGGAGATAAGAGTCTCATGGACTTTCCTGCTCCGGCTGGCTTTGAACTGCAATCCTCAGATCTCAGCCTCCTGAGTAGCTAGGATTACAGGCGTGAGCCACCGGCGCCCGGCTTAGCTTTTTTTTTTTTTTTTTTCTGATTATGTCAATATGCACACTTCTTGCAGAAAAATAAAATCAAATACAGAAAAGTACTAAGCTTAAAGCCATCTGGTATTTTCCTCAAAGATACAGCTACATTTTGGTGTGGAGAAGGAAAGAATGGCTGGAGCCTGAATTCTGGGCCCCACTGCGAGAAGGCTCCATGTTCTAACAGAGAGCCTAAAGGGGGCACTGAAGAGGAACCACGTCAGATTTTAAAACACGAACTCACCTCACTTTCTCAAAGGACCTCATCTCCCTTAATGATGCCACACAGGAAATAAGTCTTCATCTCATCCCACTGGCAGGCCAGCAAGTGGGAAACAGAAGAGTCTAAACCATAGTAGAGAGCTTAGATTGAAGAGATCCTGAGAACCTGGGGAACTAGAATCCTGCCTTGTTTGTATATTCCTGAAACACGATACCTGTGTATCATCTGATAAATGTACTGACAAAAATTTTAGTCAACTGAGTGTGGTGGCATATTGCTGTAAGTAACAGGCTGGGGTAGGAAGATCAAGAGTTCAAGTCCACCCTGATAACAGGGTTTCAGTCCACTGGGTCTACGTAATGAGACTTGTCTTGAAAGCCAAGTAGCAGTGAGATTGATTGGAGCTATACTATAAACGTGTGATGAAATACCACAGTGAAATATTCTGTATTACTAATATAAACTAAAACCTATGTAAAACAAGGCTGGACATAGTGACATACACCTATAATTCCAGCTCTGCCAGTAGTGGAAGAATTGTAGACCAAAGCTAGCCTAGACAAAACACAAGAGAGCCTATCTGAAAAGTAACTATAGCATGGGAGGAAAAAAAAAAAAAAAGGAAAGCTAAGGACATGGCTTAAGAGGTAGAGTACCTGCCTATCATGCAAGACCCTGACTTCAAACCATAGCAACACAGTAAATATAACAATAAATAAATTAAAATTTAAAAAACGAGTTCATGAAACAAAGGCATAAGGCCCTGTAAGTCTGACAAAATTATACTCCTTCCTTCAGTGATTCAGTCATCTTGAAAGTTAATACATCATGCCTAGTGCTAGTGGTTCACACCTGTAATCCTAGCTACTCAGGAGGCTGAGATCTGAGGATCACAATTTGAAGCCAACCCAGGCAGTAAAGTCTGTGAAAGTTTTTTGGTCTTTTTTTTGCCAGTCCTGGGGCTTAAACTCAAGGCCTGGGCACTGTCTCTGAGCCTCTTTGTGCTCAAGGTTAGCGCTCTACCACTTTAGCCACAGTGCCACTTCCAGCATTTTCCTCAATAGTTTATTGAAGATAAGAGAGAGTCTCAAGGACTTTTCTTGTCCGGGCTGGCTTCAAACTGTAATCCTCAGATCTCAGCCTCCTAAGTAGCTAGGATTTCAGTGGTGAGCCACCAGCGCCTGGCTGTGTGAGATTATCTCCTCTAAACCTACCAATAAAAGCCAGAATTGGAGCTCTGGCTCAAGCAGTATAGCCCTAGCCTTGAGTAAAAGAAGCTCAGAGACAGCACCCAGATCTTGAGTTCAAGCCCCAGGATCAGCACACAAAAAAAAAAAACAACTAAACAAAAAACCCTGGGAAGGACACAGTTTGACCCATTATAAAACAATGAGATGTACAAGACACTATGTTGAAAACTTAACAACTTGGGGTGGGGGTGGGAGGAGTTGGGGAGTTGGGAAGGTCAGGAGGGAAGGGATGGTAGGGGAAAAACAAAGGAGGAGGTAACAAATGCTCTATAGGAAATGTACTCGTTTACTCATGTAACTGTAACCCCTCTGTAAAGTATTTTTACAATAAAAAAAATATACAAAAAAAAACCCCACAAAAAACAAAAAACCCTGAGGCTGGGCACCAAGTGGCTCATGCCTGTAATCCTAGCTACTCAGGAGACTGAGATCTGAGGATCTTGGTTCAATGCCACCCTGACCAGGAAAGTCCCTGAGACTCATCTCCAGTTAACCATCAGAAAACCGGAAGTGGCACTGTGGCTCAAGTGGTAGAGTACTTGCCTTGAGCTGAAGAGCTAAGGGATAGCATCTAGGCTCAGAGTTCAAGCCCCATGACCAACCAAAAACAAAACAAAACAAAACCTGGGTTTCTATTTCCTGGAATCTGTTTCATTAGTATTTTAAATATTCAGAGGAGTTATGTCCTTTAGTCCTTTAGTAAATGCCTACAGTCCTATATAAGTATGTCAAGTTGTATTTTATTTTTTTATTTTTTTTCAAGTTGTATTTTAGATCTAGCTTCTACGTATAAGAGAAAACAGGCACCATTTGTTAGAAAATATTTTTTAAGGAGCTGAGTAGAAAGTCGAGTTGACAAAATAAAACTAAATGAAATATTTACAAGAAGGCCTTAACAGTTTTTAACCATCAAGAGAAGGAATTAGCAAAATTGGAGTTAAATCAATAGAAATTATGCAAACCAAAAGAGAAAGGGAAAAACAATTAAATGAAGAAACAAGAAGCCTTGGGGCTTGGCAAGGTGATATATAACAGTAATCTCAGCTACTTAGGCAAAGATTGGGAAAATCTTGGTTCAAGGCCAGCCAAGGCAAAATGTTAGTAAGAACCCATCTCAGTAATCTGAATGGAATGATGCCTAATTGTGGTCCTAGCTTTAGGGTAGGCATTGGGGTCCTAGGCCAGCCTTTAAGCAAAAACAGGAGACCCAGTATAAAGAATAAATATAAAAAGGGATTGGGGGCATTCATGCAAATGATAGAGTATTTGCCTAGCAAATTTGAGGCCCTGAGTTCTAACTCTAGTAAAAAAAGAAGCCTCAGAAAAATGTGACACCAATAAGTACATTAAGTAAGGAGAGTACCAGGAGAAGAAAGAGAAAAGGAACAAAAAAGAAAGAATCCAAAGATATAACTGTTGAAATGTTCCATATTTTGTAAGACACATGAATCTAAATATTCTTAGATTCCAGATATCCAACAAACTCCAAGTAGGATAAATGCAAATAAACCCACATCTAGCCACACCAGAGTAAAAATGTTAAAAATGAACACAGAGAAAATTTTGAAAGCAACAAATTATAGAGAACTATAATGAAATTAGTACCTAATAGCTCTCTAGAAAGAAAAGAGGCCAAACAGAGTACTGAGAAGTCAACCCTAAACTGTATATTCAGAAACACAAACAAGAAGTTTGTGGATAGTAGAGTCTCCTTACCAAAACAAGGGAAAGAAGTTTACTAAGAGCTAGAGACATCACTCAAGCATTCCAATCCATATTAAAATACAGCAGTATAGAAAAAGTACACAATTACCGAAGACAGTACATTTCTCCTCTGACCTGAGTTATAAGGCAATTACTAAAACTTATATTTGCATTGTATTTCTAAGACAAAAACAGCAGAAGTATGTAGATGACAGCAAAGTTGTCCTGTGCGGGTCATTCTGGATTCTACAAGAACACGTGGAGATAGATGGTAAACAACAAGTTTAAAATAACAAAACTCTACCAATACATACTGCTCTCCTTTCTCCTCTCAACTTCTTTAATAAACATAAAATTATATAAACTAATAGTTATAACAAAGTATTGTTGACTTTGCAACATACAGGTATAACTGGTATAATTTGTATAACAATCTTAACAAAAAGAGGGGAAAATACATTTATCTTACTGGCATGATGTTGTTATAAATCTGAACAAGATACTAATCCATTAACATTCCAACAGTAAACCCTAAAGCAACCACTAAGAAAATAACTCAAAATAAGGTGAAAAAATTTAAAGGAAACAAAATGATAAGCTCTTACTTAGGAAATAGTTAGGGAGTAAGAGAACATCAGAAAACATAAGACATAGATGGGTGTTTGTGGCTCACACAATCCTAGCTGCTCTGGAGGCTGAGATGTGAGAAGCCAATTTCAAAGACAACCCTGGCAGGAAAGTCCATGAGACACCTCCAATAAAAAAGCCAGAAGCGAAGCTGAGGCTCAAGTGATAGAGCACTAGCCTTGAGCAAAGGAGGCTCAGGGACAGTGCCCAAGCCTTGAGTTCAAGCCCCAGGACCAGCGCATGTGTGAGCACGCGCACACACCTCCCGCAAAAACAAAACCATGAGACACAGAAAACAAGAATTTCAATGGCAGGCATGAATACAGTTTTGTCAATGGTATAATAACCAGGTATAATAGTCCCAGCTACTTGGGAGGCTGAAGCAAGAGAATTGTGAATTGGAGTCCAGCCAGGCTATTTATTTTTCTTATCCCAAGAGAAATAAAAAAAACCAGTAAGAGATAATGAACAATCCAGTCAAAAGAAAATAAAGGTCAGATTGCAGTAATAAGCAAGATCCCAGTGATACCATAACCCTCCACTGGAGGAGAGAGAGCCTTACCCATTCTTGATTTCTCCTCAGTGGTATCTCTCACAGTGGTAACAGGCACTGACTAAATAAGTTTGAATGTCACTGAACTACATATATAGGAAGTGAGAGGTAATACGAATATTCTCCTAGATATGGCAAACTTAAGAGATCTAACAGACAGCAATGAGCTGCTGAAACTCAAACCTCTTATTCTCAGACATATAAAGCCTGAAATAGTGAGCAAGTTTACCCAACCTTCTACACTGATCTGCATCTTTTGGCATAATAGGCTGGAGGATTCATGTAGGTGAGGAGTCACTGGCTCAGAGTTGGTCTAGCCAATATGTAGTAATAGGGCATAATGTCTTCTTAGTATGATATCTATCTATCTATCTATCTATCTATCTATCTATCTATCTATCTATCTATCTATCTATCTATCTATCTCTTTCTCCCTCCTTTTCTTTCTCTCTTTCCCTCTCTCTCCTCCCCCCCCCTTTCCCCCTAATGCCAATACTGGGGCTTGCACTTGGGGCCTAGATGCTGTCCTTAAGCATTTTCACTCAAGGCTGGTGATCTACCATTTGAGCCACAGCTTCACTTCTGGCTTTTTGCTGGTTAATTGAAGGTAAGAGTCTCAAGGACTTTCAGGCTAGCTCCAAGAGGGGATCCTCATATCTCAGTCTTCTGAGTAGATAGGATTGCAGGTGTGAGCCACCAGCACCCAGGTCTTAGTATGATTTTTGAGTGTAAAAAATGGGAAGTCATGGGGCTGGGAAGGTGGCTCAGTGTTAGAGCGCTTGCCTTGCATGCATGAGGCCATGGGTTCGATTCCTCAGCACCACATAAGCAAAAAGAAAAAAGCCAGAAGTGGCACTGTGGCTCAAGTGGTAGAGTGCTAGCCTTGAGCTGAAGAGCTGAGGGACAGTGCCCAGGCCCAGAGTTCAGGCCCCATGACCGGACCCCCCCCCAAAAAAAAAAGGGAAGTCATGAAATTTTATACAGTCTTTAGAACTATATAAATTCCTTTTGGCAATATTCTAATATATATTTTTAATTTCCCTTGGAATCTAACTGTGAAAATTACCAGTAAAAAAATTCAAGTGACAAGATGGGTGCCTGTGGCTCACGCCTATAATCCTAGCTACTCAGGAGGCTGAGATCTGAGGATCACAGTTCAAAGCCAGACCGGACAGGAAAGTCGTGAGGCTCTTTTATTTTATTTTATTTTATTTTTGTCGGTCGTGGGGCTTGAACTCTGGGCCTGGGTGCTGTCCCTCAGCTCTTCAGCTCAAGGTGAGTGCTCTACCACTTGAGCTACAGCGCCACTTCCGGTTTTCTGGTGGTTTATTGGAGATAGGAGTCTCACGGTCTCTCCTGCCTGGGCTGGCCTTGAACCGCGATCCTCAGATCTCAGCCTCCTGAGTAGCTAGGATTACAGGCGTGAGCCACCAGCGCCCCGCTAGTCGTGAGGCTCTTATCGCCAATTAACCACCAGAAAACTGGAAGTAGCGCTGTGGCTCAAGTGGTAGAGTGCTAGCTTTGAGCACAGAGAGGCTCAAGGACAGCATCTAGGTCCTGAGTTCAAGCCCCAGGACTGGCAAAAAAAAAAGAATAGGTTAAGCAACTTGGCAAGACACTTTCTCAAAATAACAAAATTAAATGAAATTACCAGGTAATGGTAGCTCTTGTCTGTAATCCTAGCTACTCAGGAGGCTAAGATCTAAGGTAGTTTCAAGATAGCCCAGGCCAGAAAGTCCATGAGGCTCATCTCCAATTAACTACCAAAAGAGCTGACAGTGGAGCTGTGGCTCAAGTTGGAGAGTGTTAGCCTTGAGGATGAAACTCAGGTACCATGCCTAGGCCCTGAGTTCAAGCCCCCAAAAGATGAATACACACATATACACACATATGATTTATCATAGTTAATCTAAAAGTTCTAGCATCCAAAACGTACTTTAAAAAAATCTCTTTAAGGAATGAGAGAGAAACCTGAATGGGAGAGAAAAACTGGGAGACAGTGAGGGAAGGAAAACATTGCCCAAAAAGAAATGTGCTCTTTACCTTTATAGTAACATCATCTTTATAATAACCAGTATCTTAAAAACACAAATAACCTCTAGGCACTAGTGGTTCATAACTATAATCCTAGATACTGAAGAGGCTGATATCTGTGGATCTTGGTTTGAAGCCAGGGCAGGGAAGGAAAGTCCATCAGACTTTTATCTCCAATTAACCACCAAGAAAACAGAAGTGGAGCTATGGCTCAAGCAGTAGAGCACTAGTCTTGAACAAAAACACCCAGGTCCTGAGTTCTAGTCCCAGGACACACACACACACACACACACACACACACACACACACACACACACACACACACACACACACACACACACACACACACACACACACACACAAATAACCTATCATTGAAAATGATTTACTGATCTGAAATAGACACCTCTCCAAAGATAATATATTTGTGGCCAAGAGATATTCAGCTTCCTGAGTCCCTGGAAAGATGCAACTCAAAATAACGAGCTATCATTTCACATCTATTAGTATTTCTGTAATAAAAAGATAAACAATAACAATTATTGGTGAGGATCTTGAGAAATTAGAAAGCGTCTACATTGTTGATGGGTACATAACATTATGTAGCCTTCTTAGAAAACAATTTGGGAGTTCCTCAAAAAGCTAAACTAGGGCTGGGAAGGTGGCTCAGTGGTAGAGCACTTGCCTTGCTTGCCTGAGGCCCTGGGTTCAATTCCTCAGCACCACATAAGCAAAAAGAAAAAAGCTGGAAGTGCCGCTGTGGCTCAAGTGGTAGAGTGCTAGCCTTGAGCTGAAGAGCTGAGGGACAGAGCCCATGCCCAGAGTTCAGGCCCCACAACCGGACCCCGAAAAAAAAAAAAAGCTAAACTAAAGTTAATAATATGTACGCTTGCATTTCTTGGTTCTCCTCTGAGATCCAAATCAGTATATTCTTCCAGAAATTTGATTGTTTTTCTACGAGATGATTTTGTCAGCAAGAGCTGTACCAACCCAAGATTACTTTTAAACTAAATTTTGGGCTGGAGATGTGGCTCCCTAGTATATAGAGTATTTATCTAATATGGATAAGACTCTCAGTTTGATCCCCAGCACCAACAAATCAAACAAAAAGTAAGCCTCTATTAGGTTTTTTTTTCTTTCATCTTGTTTTGTGCAAGAATTTTCACAAAGATACATTTCTGCAAGAAAGCTTAGGTGGGAAGAGACAGGAGGTTTGACAAAGTACTTTTCCATGTGTTTTTTTCCCCCTAATTATTTGCAAAGATGAAGCTTCTTTTGGGAAACTTCCACATCCATGTAGGAGTCTTATTCTGATCTCTAAACACAAGGGCCAAGTGCTAGATTTTTCCTTGCTTGTTGTACCCATTAGAACTCAAACTTTTTTTTTGGTCAGGGCTTGAACTCTGGGCCTGGGTGCTGTCCCTTAGCTCTTCAGCTCAAGACTAATGCTCTACCATTTGAGCCACAGTGCCCCTTCCAGTTTTCCGGTAGTTTATTGGAGATAAGAGTCTCATTGGGGCTGGGAAAGTGGCTCAGTGGTAGAGCGCTTGCCTTGCATGCTTGAGGCCCTGGGTTTGATTCCTCAGCACCACATAAGCAGAAAAAAAAAAAAGCCGGAAGTGGTGTTGTGGCTCAAGTGGTAGAGTGCTAGCCTTGAGATGAAGAGCTGAGGGAGAATGCCTAGGCCGAAGAGTTCAGGCCCCACGACCAGACCCATAAAAAAAAAAAAAAAAAAAAGAGTCTCATGGACTTTCCCTGCCCCGGAACCATGATCCTTTTGAACCATGATCCTCAGATCTCAGCCTCCTGAGTAGCTAGGATTACAGGCATGAGCCACCAGTGGAAGGCTAGAACTCAAGCTTTAGCGTAAGCAGTGATATTATCAGAGTCCCAATGGGTCAGCTACTTGTGCATGTCCTTTCAAAAGTAACTAAAGGAGATGGGAAGGTGGCTCAGTGGTAGAGCGCTTGCCTTGCATGCCTGAGGCCCTGGGTTCAATTCCTCAGCACCACATAAGCAAAAAGAAAAAAGCCAGAAGTGGCGCTGTGGCTCAAGTGGTAGAGTGCTAGCCTTGAGCTGAAGAGCTGAGGGACAGCGCCCAGATCCAGAGTTCAGGCCCCACGACCGGGTCCCCCTCTCAAAAAAAAAAAAAAAAGTAACTAAAGCTAAGAAATTTTAAGAAATGGCTCATAACATGGTCTGTCTACTCCCAACTTGACAGAAATTTGTACCTTGCCTATTTATTTATTTATTTATTTATTTATTTATTTATTTATTGCCAGTTGTAGGGCCTGAACTCAGCCTGGGCGCTGAGCTCTTCAGCTCAAGACTAGCACTCTACCACTAGAACCACAGCACCACTTTTGACTTTTTCTGCTTTATGTAGTGCTGAGGAATCGAACCCAGGGCCTCATGCATGCAAGGCAAGCGCTCTACCACTGAGCCTCCTTCCCAGCCCACCTTGCCTTTTTTTTGGGGGGGGGGGGAGGGTCCAGTCGTGGGGCCTGAACTCTGGGCCTGGGCACTGTCCCTCAGCTCTTCAGCTCAAGGCTAACGCTCTACCACTTGAGCCACAGCACCACTTCCGGCTTTTTTCTTTTTGCTTATGTGGTGCTGAGGAATCGAACCTAGGGCCTCAGGCATGCAAGGCAAGCGCTCTACCACTGAGCCACCTTCCCAGCCCCACCTTGCCTTTTCTTAACCCACTATTCCTGTAACTTCAGAGAAACCCACATTCTCCATCTCCTTGTTATATATATATGTGTATATATAATTATTTATTAGAATTATATATGATATACATTATATAACAGTTTTAACAAGTTTGTTTCCTCTCCTCCTCAGGCTTAAGCGCTAACTCTGCTATACTCTGAGGCAAAGATGAAACATGGGGGGCTGGGAGGAGGCTCAGTGGTAGAGTGCTTGCCACGCATGCATGAGGCCCTGGGTTCCATTCCTCAGCACCACATAAGCTGAAAAAGCCGGAAGTGGTGCTATGGCTCAAGTGGTAGAGCGCTAGCCTTGAGCTGAAGAGCTGAGAGACAGCGCCCAGGCCCGGAGTTCAGGCCCCACGACCAACAACAACAACAAAAAAAGAAGATGAAACATGGATAGCCCTGGGTATCCTAACCATCCCAAGGCCACATATGCTCTGATTAACTGTGTTTGTATTCCAGACAACCCTGTCAGTGTAGCTGAGTCCAGATCAATGCAAGTCTAACTTGGCTCTAAACCTGGGGAAGCTCTTGTCCTTTTGGTCTTCTAAATTCACATGGTGAATAAAACAATAGTGCATTAGTATTTTTGTCTGCTTTTAGTCACTTGTTGGGAAATCTAACTCTGATGCAATTTACTGCTGGAACACACTGACCCCACACTGTGGCTCTCTGTGTTCCCACAGCCTGACTCCTCCCTTGATACAACTACCACTGTGGTTATCGCCAAAGGATGTGCTCTTCTACAGGGTCACCTGGATCATCCAAGACCTATCATCTCTGCTGCTCTACTCTTCCCATCCGCATTTTTAAAAAGGGGGTGGGGAGTAGTATAGGCATGAGGAGAATAGAAAGCTTATTTAAAAGTCAAATTTGCCAAATGCTGAGAGGAAAAGCACGTGAGGGGAGTTGAAATAAGGCTAAGAATGAGGTTACAGTAGCATGACACAAGTCCAGATGCATTTGTTGACTTGAACCACAATGAGCTGTCGTGATTTCACTTCCTTGTCTTCTCTTATTTATTTCTTGATGTCAGAGGTGAAATTATTTGGTATGGACTGACTAGTTTGACGAGAATATTTGTTTGTTTTTTTTTGGTTCCGGTCATGGGGCCTGAACTCTGGTCTGGGCGCTGTCCCTCAGCTCTTCAGCTCAAGGCTAGCGCTCTACTACTTGAGCCACAGCGCCACTTCCAGCTTTTCTCTTTTTGCTTATGTGGTGCTAAGGAATAAAACCCAGGGCCTTAGGCATGCAAGGCAAGCGCTCTACCACTGAGCCACCTTCCCAGCCCTGACGAGAATATTTGTAACTGAGTAAGAGAAGGGACTGTCCAATTTGTCTTCTTCATTTATTATCTACTATAAGACCCAGTCATAGCCAGCACTAGTAGTTCAGATTTTTAATATTTTCTGGCTACTCAGGAGGCTAAGATCTAGCTGAGACCCAGCCCAGGCAAGAAAGTCTGTGAGACTCTGATCTCTAATTAACATCCAACACACACACACACACACACACACACACACACACACACACACACAGAGTGGAACTGTGGCTCAAATGGTAGGTAAAGTGCCAGCCTTGAATGACAGCGCCTAGGCCCTCAGTTCAAGTCCCAGTACTGGCATTAAAAAAAAATAATAATAAAGCAAAGGTAAGAGACTCCTGGCATAGCAGGGAGTAGCCAAAGATTGACTTTTGCTTCTCATCTCCTAAAAGATTCCAAGGTCTCAAGTCCTTGAATGGGGATTGATAGGTAGCTGTTAGTCAATAGTGATGGGAAAATGCAAAGGGGATCTAAAATGAAGAAAGTTCACAAAGTCTCTTACAAAACCAAACCCAAAGCACTGTATTTAAAATTTCCAACTCAGGGACAGCCAGCCCATCAGCTTACATAGCCCCTGAAAGCCATAAGACATCACAAGATAGTCTCACCCACCAGAGGTTTAATAAAGACTTCATTCTGCCCTAAGGTGGGTCAACAAATCCTAAAACAAGAGATCCTTAACCTTCTCAAGACATTAAGCCATGCCCTAGAGGGCAAATGATTCCATAAACCTCCCACAACTTTGCCAGTCTGCCTGTTAACTGTTCCAGCGAGGACCTCCAGGCTCCAAGCCCCTTCTTTATTTCTTTTATTTTTTACCTTTTACTTTTTGTCTGTTGTGGGGCTTGAACTCAGGTCTTGGGTTCTGTGCAAGGCTAGTTCTTGACCACTTTGAGCCACAGCACCACTTCCTATTTTCTAGCAGCTAATTGGAGACAAGAATCTCATGGACTTTCCTGCTCTGGCTGGCTTTGTACCCCAATGCTCAGTCTCAGTCTCCTGAATAGCTAAGATTTTTTTTGGGGGGGGGGGTCTGGTCATGGGGCCTGAACTCTGGGCCTGGGGCACTGTCCCTCAGCTCTTCAGCTCAAGGCTAGCGCTCTACCACTTGAGCCACAGTGCTACTTCCGGCTTTTTTCTTTTTGCTTATGTGGTGCTGAGGACTCGAACCCAGGGCCTCATGCATGCAAGGCAAGTGCTCTACCACTGAGCCACCTTCCCAGCCCCTTGAATAGTTAAGATTATAGGTGTGAGTCACCAGTCCCCATTCCTTTTTTCATAAACCTTCCTATCACTAACACTGTGGGGGGGAAAAAGAATACAAAATTTAGGTCCCCTATATATTTGAATGTCCCCAGATTAAATAGCAACATTTCAACAGGTTTCACTGTTGTATTTTTAAAATGCAAATAAACTACTTTGATCATTTTCATCATTATTTACCTACTTGTTAACCCTCCCACCAAGCACCAAGCAATGGTGCTCACCCCTACATCTGAGCCTACAAACAAACCTTTAAAAAAATGCTGATGTTTATATTTCAACAGTTTTGTGTGTGTGTATGTGTGTGTGTGTGTGTGTGTGTGTGTGTGTGTGTGTGTATCTGTGTTCCAGAATTTTCAGTTGTTATATGCCAGGATGATCTCTGGATAACTAATCTGCCATATTGTCAGAATGAAAATATGATAAAGCAGAGTTTTTGCAAAACATAATTTGCCAACGTTAATACATCTCACTCACTCCTACTAGAAAATAATCTTTAAGAAAATACTTATCTATGGGAAAATATTACATTTTCATCTGGTGATTTATTGTTATCCCCTAGATATTCTTGCATCAATCATGTTGGTTTAAGAAACCATAACTGATGCAAGTAAAAGATTAGATTGGAAAGGTCATAGTCATAAGAGTCTTACATGCAAAAGTTGAAAAATAGAATACTGAAATTTCCCAAATGTCATTTTTTTGTGACTCATTAAACTGAAATTCCAAGGTAATAGTTATTCCACCTGGTAATAGTTATCTTTCTTTAAAAGGTTCTTGCTTTCAAACTCTTGAGCTATTCCTGTGTGTCCAACACTGTTTGATACTGGGTAGGATAAAAGACATGATGAAAGACTCACGTCTGCCTGCAAGCAATTTAGAAGTAAATCTTAGAAATATCCCTTGGATGCAAATTATTACTATATAAATAAAAAATGTGGCAAGTGCCAAGTAAGTAATGATTGTTCAGAGCACTAAAGAAGGTCAGAGTAGGGACTGGGAACATGCTTTAGTGGTAGAATGCTTGCCTTGCATGCATGAAGCCCTGGACTTGATTCCTCAGTACCACATAAACAGAAAAGCCCAGAAGTGGCTCTGTGGCTCAAATAGTAGAGTGCTAGTCTTGAGCAAAAGAAGCTCAGGGACAGTGTCCAGGCTCTGAGTTCAAGCTCCAGGACTGGCAAAAAAAAAAGGAAGTTTTGAGGAGGGAACAGTTCTTTTTTCCCCCCTCCCTCCATGTTTTTATTAGCATCAGTGAGTTGTACAGGGGAGTTGCATTCTGACATGTCCATAGACACATACAATGCATCTTGATCAGACTCCCTCGCTCCACCACTCTCCCACATCCCCTTTCCCAAACTGAATTCAGCAAGTTCATTGCTTCAGTTCCACACAGGTACACAAAGTTATTTTGACACATTTGATCATGGTGTACATCTTTTTGTGTGTTGTTGAATTCAGTGGGCAAGAATTTTATTGAGAATTTTGTATCTATGTTCAGCAACGAGATTAGTCTAGAATTCTTTCTTCCTCCTTCCCTCTCTCCTCTGTGCTCTCCCTCCTCTCCTCTCCCTTCTCACTTCTGTCTCTTCTTTCCTCTCTCTCTCCTCCCCACTCTCTTCTCCCTCTTTCTCTCTGTTGTGTCCCTGGCCAGTTTTTGGAATAAGTGTAATACTGGCTTTCTAGAATGAGTTTCATAGTGTCACTTCACTTTCTATCTCATGGAAAACATTAAGTAGTACTGATTTCTGTGGTAGTTCTTCTGTGCAGTTCTGGTAGAAAGCAGTAGTGAATCCATTTAGTCTTGAGATTTTCATTCTTGGGGGATTCTTTGTGGTTGTATTAATCTCACTGCTTGTTACAGGCCTATTTAAGAGATTTATATAGTCTTGGTTCAGTTTTGGTAGGTCAAGTGCATCTAGAAATGCATTTATTTCTCCTAGATTTTCCAATGTATTTAAATATAGGTTTTCTTATTTGGAATGTAGTCAGGGTGGGCAAAGGTCAAGATTTGCATTTGCTAGCATAATCAACTTGTGTTACTGTGACAGAATACCTGGGATAATACCTTAATTAGGTAAGATTTACTTTGGCTCACATTTTCAGAGCATTTAGTCCATGCTAGATGGCTGCTCCATTATTTTGGGTGAGACAGTTCATCATGGTGGAAGGGTGTGATGCTCACTTCATGGCAGCCAGGACGCAAAGAGAGAGAAAGGGTATCCCCAGTGCCTTATTTCCTCCAGAGAATAGCTCATTGAGCTGTAAACTCTTTAATGGATTAACCCATTGATGGAGTTAGTACCCTTGAGTTACAATCATTTCTCAATAAGGCCACCAACTGGGACCAACTCTTCAACACAGAGTCTAATCTATACACTACTGTTAAGTCTGAAATTCTACCAATTCTGTTTAGTAAAACAAGCTGCAGATCTACTCAGAACTTAAAATTAATTCTTTTAATTAATGTGCTTCATCGTAACTACTGTTAGGAACTCTATGACTGGACACTGAGATTAATGGGTAAGGAAGAACTTTAATGAGGCTTTGTACTGAAGGGTGAACAGAAATATAGGTATGAGGGTGTTTAGAAGAGTTGAGCTACTGCAGATATTGAGAAATAGGAGACACCTGGGGTAGGACAAAGGCAATATATGGAAGTAGGAGGAGATGAAGAAAGAGCCGTGAGAGGCTCTATACACAATCAACACAGATCTGGAAGCCTCACCTCCAGCTATTCTGAGGAAAGGCTAATTAAAAACAGGAAAACCCTTCATAACTTTTTATAGAAAAATAAGATGACACATGAATATGTCAGCAGGATTAATTTTCTTCTCAGTTTTGTTGTACAGTTGTAAAATATAAAAAGTTATTTTTCTGGCCGGGCGCCGGTGGCTCACACCTGTAATCTTAGCTACTCAGGAGGCTGAGATCTGAGGATCGCGGTTCAAAGCCAGCCCGGGCAGGAGAGACCGTGAGACTCCTATCTCCAATAAACCACTAGAAAACCGGAAGTGGCGCTGTAGCTCAAGTAGTAGAGCGCTCGCCTTGAGCTGAAGAGCTGAGGGACAAGCGCCCAGGCCCAGAGTTCAAGCCCCACAACCGCCAAAAAAAAAAGTTATTTTTCTGGAAGTGGCGCTGTGTCTCAAGTGGTAGAATACTGGCCTTGAGTTGAAGAACTGAGGGACAGCGCCCAAGTCCAGAGTTCAAGCCCCACAACCGCCAAAAAAAAAAGTTATTTTTCTAAATGCACAAGCTAGCTGATTCTGGAGGAAATGTCTTTTAATAAAAATTAAAAGAGACAATGTTCAGGAAAGACTGGAGAAAGATTCACACATAAGTATAGAGCTAAAGGAATGACTAGAGAATGGTACTATTGGATGATGAGTCAGAATATATTTCTGTCTTATGGATGAGGAAACTAAACACAGAGAGGTTTAATTGGCTTACTCAATGACAAGTCATTAATAAAATACATTGGACTTAAATACATTTCCGTGTGTGTGGGGTGTGTGTGTGTGTGTGTGTGTGTGTGTGTGTATGTGTGTGTGTGTGTGTAGTGGAGCTTGAACTCATGGCCTGATTAATTAGAAGTAAGAGTGTCAGAGATTTGTTGGACCAAGCTGGCTCTGAATCTCTATCCTCAGATCTCAAGCTCCTGAGTGACCAAGATTTTAGGTATAAGCCACTGTTGTTCCGTGATTCAAGTGATTTTGACTAATTTCCATGTTCTGAGTTCTTATTGTTTTTGTTTTTGGGTTTTTTTTTTGGAGGGTCCAGTCGTGGGCCTCAACTCTGGGCCTGGGCGCTGTCCCTACACTCTTCAGCTCAAGGCTAGTGCTCTACCACTTGAGCCACAGCACTACTTCTGGCTTTTTTCTTTTTGCTTATGTGGTGCTGAGGAATCGAACCCAGGGCCTCATGCATGCAAGGCAAGCGCTCTACCACTGAGCCACCTTCCCAGCCCCTGTTGGATTTATTTTGGTTTTGATTATATCTAATAAATTATATGGGCCTTGGGCTGGGAAGGTGGTTCAGTGGTAGAGCGCTTGCCTTGCATGCATGAGGCCCTGGGTTTGATTCCTCAGCACTACATAAACAAAAAACAACAACAACAACAAAATAAATCCAACAGTGGCTCTCTTTTTTTTTTTTGTCAATCATAGGGCTTGAAGTCAGGGCTGGGGGCACTGTCTCTGAGCTCTTTTGCTTGAGGCTAGTGCTTTACCACTTTGAGACACTTCCAGTTTTCTAGTAGTTAATTGGAAGTAAGAAACTCACAGACTTTACTGCCTGAGCTGACTTTGAACTGCAGATCTCATTCTTCTGAGCAGCTTTACAGTCGTGAGCCTCTAGTGCCTGGCTAGGTACTCCTTTTGGGAAGAAAAACATAAGCCTGGTTTATTCTGAAATTCCTCTAGCCACCATAGTGTATTCAAGGCCAATGACTATCTCTACCCATCTTGGTTCTTCTTTGCTTGTTTTATTAGGCTTTTGTTAATCTCACTATGTAGCCCAAAATGGCCTCAAATTCACAATCTTCATGCCTGAACTTACTGAGTGCTAGGATTACAAGCCTGTACCATCATGCCTAGTTTGCCATCTTAGTTCATATTTGGGGTCTTCAGATAGGTCAAGGAACCAAACTGAAACAGACAGATTGAGAGACAAAAAGTCATAACTTCTTGTTGTTGTTGATGATGATGGTGATGATGATGATTGCTAGTTCCAGGATTTGAACTTAGGACCTCAAGCATGCTAGACTGATGCTCTGTCAATTGAACCATGCCTTTTGCTGATTGTTTTGGAGAGCGTCTCAGACTTTTCAGCCCAGGAAGGTTTTCCATCACGACCCTTGGATCTCAGCTTCCAAGATAGCTAGGATTACAAGGTGAGCCACAGTGCCCAGCTAAGTCTTATTAATGTTTATAGATACATGGAAACCTTCACAATAGAATCAAGGAGCCAAAAAATAAAAGTGACCAAAACAGTCTTTACACTTTTCAGGCTGAAATTATCCAACTTTTCATTATTATAACAAAATAGCTGAGACAGGCTAACTACTGAGGGATAGGAGGCTTACTTAAATATCAGTTTTGGAGGTTCAAAGCCTAAGATCATAGGATCCCATTAGCTTGATCTCAGGTGAAGGTTAAAAGCAAATAATAGCACATAGTAGTAAATGTCCAGGTGGGGATAAGGTATCACATTTCAAACAGGAAACAAAGAGGGTAGGAAAGTCCTACTTTTATAGTCACCCTGAGAACTGTACCAATCCCTTGAGTGGACCCCCCCCCCAGTGACTTCCTGGTAGGCTTTCCCAAGACCAACATGTTAAGGACCAAACTTCTGACACATGGACTCTTGGTGGATACCCATGCCATATCCAAACCATTGCAGATTCACTGTAGTATGGATTCCCAATCACTGGTGTTTAAGTGTCATTTTCTCACCTTGACACAGAAAGACATCTTTCCTGTGCAAATTTTATGGCTTCCTTTAAGTAAGCAAGCTGTTGCTTCTCAAGTGCTTCAGTTCAAAATAATCCATATGCTAGATCTGCACATTGTGAGGTGACTTGCCCTTAACTCCCATCATTCACTTCATCAGCAGCAAATACTTGAGAGAACAACTCCAAAGAAGAAAAAAATGTTCTTTTGTCTCATGGTTTTGGAGGTTTCGGTCCATAGTTGAAGTGCTCTGATTGCTATGACTGGTGGTGAGGAAGACATAATGGTAGTGGGAATGCATGATGGAGGAGGCTGCTCATCTCATAACAGTCAGGAAGAAAAGAAACAGAGTGTAAGACACACCTTTCTTGGCAGGGCTCAAGCCTTACCTTCTAATAGCTTTTCATTATGAGCTCATCAGTGGGTTAATCCATTAATGAAGTAAGTACTCTCATGATCCAATCACTTCTTAAAACTGCCATTAGTAGAAACCAAGTCTTCAAAAAATGAATGTTTTGGATAAAATCAGATATGTAAGTTACAACACACACATATTCTGTGTCTTAGTTTGCACAGCCAAACCCAAAAATATTCCAGTCATTGAATTCCATGTGTATTTATGTTTCTATAATCTTTCTATATTCTTAATTATTTTCAATAGTTGTATAACCATGACACAAAGACAGCTTTCATTCTGTTTTAACTCCAGCTGAGTTAAGAAACCTTAAGGGGCTGGGAAGATGGCTCAGTCGTAGAGCACATGCCTTGCATGCCTGAGGCCCTGGGTTCGATTCCTCAGCACCACATAAGCAAAATGAAAAAAGCCGGAAGTGGCGCTGTGGCTCCAGTGGTAGAGCGCTAGCCTTGAGCTGAAGAGCTGAGGGACAGTGCCCAGGCCCAGAGTTTAGGCCCCATGACCAGACCCAAAAAAAAAAAGAAAGAAACCTTAAAACTGAATTTGTTACACAGAATGCGATAATGCCTCTCTGTAGCTTCAGAGGAGTCTAAATAAAATAAGCTTCTGCAGGTGCAGGACAATCATGAAAAGAAACTATAAATATTATTCACATTGAAATTCATCCATCAGTATTTAAAAATAAATGCAAATATTGTTTCCTAAGAAACCACAAAGTATATGATAAATTTCAGTAAAAAAAAAAAAAAACAGATATGAGGAAAACTCTCTGTGCTTAAAATTCTGTTTTTGCCTCATTAAGAATTGTAATTAGGGCTGGGAAGTTGGCTCAGTGGTAGAGCGCTTGCCTTGCATGCATGAGGCCCTGGGTTCGATTCCTCAGCACCACATAAGCAAAAAGAAAAAAGCCGGAAGTGGCGCTGTGGCTCAAGTGGTAGAGCGCTAGCCTTGAGCTGAAGAGCTGAGGGACAGCGCCCAGGCCCAGAGTTCAGGCCCCACAACCGGACCCAAAAAAAAAAAAAAAAAGAATTGTAATTACTCTTTTCCTCTTTTACAAATGCTTGTTTTAATTAGCTTCCAATAATATGAATAGTGTTCAGACTCTAAAAACCCAGGAATCCTACATGTCGAGGCACAGAGTTCAAGTGGAAAAGAAAGACTGCCAAATTCTTGTCAAGTGCTACATACATCTTCACTAGCCTTCCTTCTACAACAGAAATCACTCTGGTTAGCTTACAAATATATTTTGTGCTGACTAAAGATTTACTAGAGTTGAGCACTGGTGGTTCATGCCTGTAATTCTAGCTACTCAGGAAGCTGAGATCTGAGGATTGTGGTTCAAAGCCAGCCCAGGAAGAAAAGTCCATGAGACTCTTATCTCCAATTAACCAGCAAGAAACCCCCCCAAAAAACAAAAAAAAACAAGGTGGGGAGATGGGAAGGGATGGTAGGGGAAACAAAGGAGGAGGCAACAATGCTTGATAAGAAATGCACTCATTACCTTGCCCATGTAATTGTAACCCCTCTGTACAGTATTTTCACAATAAAATACTTATTAAAAACAAAAAACAAAAAACAGAAGTAGAGGTATGGCTCAAATGGTAGAACTCCAGCCTTGAGTGAAAAAGCTAAGCAAGAGTGTAAAGCCCTAAGTTTAAGTCCCATTACTGGTGCATGCATGCACACATGCACAAACACACACACACGACAACAACAGTAACAACAACAACAGTTGAGGATTACAGTGTAAAATGAACTCATCAGTTAGCATATCAAGCTAACAATGGAAGATATGGACCAGACATTAAAGAACTGACTTTTGAGAACTCCAAAGAAAAACATAGAAAGGGTAGTGGTATAGCTAAGGTCACAATCATGCAAGTAACTGATAGAAAGAACTGCTTTGGAAAATAACATCTACACTTACCTGCAAAGATAAGAAATATAGATGCTGGGGCTGGGAAGGTGGCTCAGTGGTAGAGCACTTGCCTTGCATGCCTGAGGCCTTGGGTTCAATTCCTCAGCACCACATAAGCAAAAAGAAAAAAGCCAGAAGTGGCACTATGGCTCAAGTGGTAGAGCGCTAGCCTTGAGCTGAAGAGTGTAGGGACAGTGCCCAGGCCCAGAGTTCAGGCCCCAGGACCGGACCACCCCCCCCCAAAAAAAAGAAAAAAGAAATATAGATGCTTACTGTCTTAAGTTACAAAATTTGTTTGCTAGCTAGTTCTTAACTATTTTGCTTGTAATGTGCTTTTGCCAAAATAGAAATTAAAACATAGGGCTTGGCATGGGGGAGGAAAGGCAGCCATAGGGAAGTCACTGAAAATAGAGTCATTCATCTAAAATTCCACATCAGCACACTGAAACTAAGTTTCTGTTTAAGCTTCAAAGATACCATAATGAAAAGTTTCCTGCTGGGAGCCATTCTAATACGTATAACCCTAGCTACTCAGGAGGCTGAGATCTGAGAATGCTGGTTCAAAGTAAGCCTTGGCCAGTAAGTCCATGAAACTTATCTCCAATTAAGCAAAAAGCATGAAGTGGAGGGGTGACTTAAATGGTAGGGACCCATCCTTGAACGAAAAACTAAAAGGATAGCTAGAGCCCAGGCCCTGTATTCAAACCCCAGTGACCAGTACCGAAAGAAGAAAGAAGAAAGAAACATTTCCCAAGTAATCCCACCAGTATGATAATGAAGCTCCCTTAGCATCCTTTAGTCCTTACAAAAGTAATATAAACGAGTCTGATTTTTAACTGGTTACTTGCTTTTATGTCCTCCTGTCCTCTCTTAGCAAGGAAAATTACTTTAAAAAAATGGCCAATCCATTGTTTGATAGTACTGGTGTTTTAATTCTAAGACAACAGGGATTATTGTATGGACTTAACTTCTTCCAAGAATGCCTTACACATACTAGGTACTCAATAAATATTTCAGTAATTAAAGAAAGCTTTGGCTTGAGCTGGGTGGCAGCTCACGCGTGTAATCCTAGCTACTCAGTGTAAGCATTATGGACACCTGTGGTCTCAGCTCCACCTTGACCTGAGCTCCTCCCGGCCCTGGAGGTCCCCCCTTACAGCTGACCCCTCCCTCTCTCCGCCCAGACCCACCCGAACTCCCATCTACCTCACTTCCTAACCCCCAGACCCTGCTGCTACCTATGGAGGCTGCCACACGCTCCTCTAATAAACAGTGTAATCATCTTTCTCCTGTGCCTGTCTGCTCTGTGTGGTCCCCTGGCATGGATGTGAAGGATTCTTTCATGGATCCTTTCAGACTCTTTTCCCCATAACATTTTTGGTTCCCTGACCGGAAAAGAACTCTTAACCACAGGGCAATGTGTGGGTTTGAGTCCCACTGGTGGATGTGGAGTTCCATCAATAACCAGGGGCGGGAGGTCCAGGAGAAGCCTTTTTCTTTTTGAAGCCCAGGTGAAGAAGAGACCTATGGAGGTGAGTAAAGGCGGTCGACAGCTCCGTACTGTGTGAGCTCCCTCTAATGTGTTGGGAAAGTGCACTGTCTGAGGGCCTAAGACAGAGGCTAGACACAGCAAAGCTCTCTAAGGCTGGGGTGGCCAAGGGACACCTTGACCCCCTTCTGGGGTTCTTGTTGGAAGGGATGTGGAAACCCCCCAGGACCAAGGTGATATTGTGTTTTATCAGAAGAACAGAAATTTTGCTCCTCTGATAGCAGTTTTCACAGGGAAAGGATCGGCCTCTAATGCAAATTGTCTGAAAAGGAGAGTTTTTACTTTGTTCCTCGTTCTGTGTACAGTCGTGTCTGTCTTGTCTGCTCTTGCTTGCTATTGTGGAGACTGGGTTTATTTCACAGGAAGACATGGGACTGGCAGCATCCGGATGTCTGCAGGATATTGTTCGGGCTCAGTCACCTTACTTTGCTTTGCTTGCCTTCGTTACCTGCTATTTGTATTTATAGTAGCCTCTGACTGGTACTCCCAACCAGTCCATTATGCTCTTCCCCTATCCAGTTGCCCAAAAGACCCTAGACACCCACTTCCTGCCCTCCTTGCCCCAAGTCCAGTTATTCTTCCTTCCCTGTAATGGGCTGTCATTGGGCTTTATACTCCAAATGGAACTTTTCTTGCCCATGGCCAATGTGTGTTCTCCTATGTCATTCATGTTAACTGACCTTGTCACCTTGTCAGCCAAAAGTCTCTTTCAACAGGATAACATTCCCCGCTCAGGATTCCACTTGGGAACAAGTCAAGGCCATCCTGTTCCTTCAGGCAACTGGAGACATCACACTGCCCGGCCTTGCCCAGTGCAGACCCGGACCCTAAAGACACCCCCCCACTCCAGGGATCCCTTGATGTTCCCAGGCCAGCAGGAAGTGGCCGAAAGAGCCCATCCTTCCATGGCATGTTCCTCTCTTGGCTGCTAACAGCAATTTTGCCTTTTATTAATTGTCTTGCATTTTAGATAACTATTGCCATGGGAAAAGGAGGCCCTTTATCAACCACTGTCAAG